>NW_015170280.1:254804-267046 GCF_001447785.1 Gekko japonicus
GGCGTTTGTACACTGAGGCCCCTGCCACACGCAGGGGAAAAGGCGCTTGAAGGCGCGGCTTTTAAAAGCCGCGCCAATGTTGACACGGCGCGGCGGGATCCCACGGATCCCCCGGCCGCGCCGCCGTTTCTCCCCGGTGCGATCAAACGCCGGGGAGAAAACACAGCCCTAACCGGGGGCCGGCCGAACTGCGCATGTCCGGGCATGCGCAGTTCGGATCCGGGCCGGGGTTGAGCCGGCGCAAGGAAGCGCCGGCGATCAAACGCCCCGGTTGCCACGCCGCTTCCCTTTAAACCACCTAGATAGGTGGTTTAGTTTGGCGCGGCTTATCCCGGGAAAGGGACAGTTCGGCCACGGAAGCAAGACGCTTCCCAGATGTGGTGGTGTGATCGCGCCGGTTTGATCTGGCCCCAAACTGTCCCGCTCCCGGACCAAATAGCCACGTGTGAACGGGACCTGAGTCTCTCAAATCTTGTCTTACCAATGTTTCCTGCATAGTGGGACTTTGCCTTCTGATCTCGTCTTCCACAGTACACTGCTGGGGCTGCTCTTCATAGCAACTCTGATCTTCATTGGTGGTCTCCCATTCAAGAACTGTGACCAAACCTGGTTAGCTCCCAAGCTCTGATGAGCCTGGGATAAGCCAGTCTAATCCTGGTTGCTGAGCCTCTTTAATCACCTTTAATCACAGACAATCACTCCCTGGTTTTCTTCCTTATCCATTGCTGGTCATTCCACCTTGCTCTGTGATGACTGAGTTCTCACTACACAAAGCAACTTGACTTGACTGCAAATTTTGATTTCTGTACGTGGACCTTCAACTTTCCATCCCAGCTTCAGGGACTGGCTGCAGGTCTCAAGCCTGAGCTCAACAGACCTAAAATAAGGGAACATCTGCCTGAAGCGATGGCAAAGGAGATCCACAGTTAGCATCTGTTCTGAACGTGTTGCATTTTGATAGGGAAATGGACACTGGGGAAGGAGTTGAACCCTTTTTTCCCCCAGTGTTGTGTCCTCAATCAGTAGGACCCAGCAAGTTGGAAATACTTCTCGTGGGTGGGAAATTGCCCTCTTGTGCAACAAAATGTGCCCTGATGTGGATGGCCTAGGCTAGCCTGATCTGATTAGATCTTGGAAGCTAAGCAGGGTCGGCCCTAGTTAGTACTTGGATAGGAGGTCAAGGAAGTCCAAGGTCAACTCGCCACACTGAGGCAGGCAATGGAAACCACCTCTGTTCCTCTCCTGCCTTGAAAACCCCACAAGGAGTCATCATAAGATGACGGCGCTTTCCTCCACCACCACATACATTATAAATAAATAAATTATAAACAAAATGCAACTTGGGCAATTTACATTGGGAAAATTTCATGGAAGGAGCTGCCAGTTGCAGATCTTTGGCCGCCTAGTTTGGCCCTCAGTAGATTCATGTACACAAGTAATGTGGGTGGGTTTCTTTCTCCCCCATCTGGTTGCTGCAACTGATAGGCATGGCTGCCTCAGCTGCCCACATCAACTGAGTTGTCACTTTTTGCCCCTCCCTCCAAACTTCTGTCTCTTTCAAAGATTATTTAAACACTGCATGCAAGTTTATGCAATGGAAAAAGTCATAAAGGGGCCTTATTACGAGTGTTCTCTTTCAGCTCAAGCTACTTAAAAAAAAAGAAAATGCATTCCACAGTGAATTTGGGAGGGAGAGTCACAATATCAAAGCCCCCTTTGAGTTTCGCTTCCAACCTGCAGAGCTAATTTTCTCTTGGCTCAGCCCTGGAAAGTAATTTGTGCATCTGGCAATGGTGCGATGGATGCCCTTCTAGACTGCCACAACTAGGGTTGCCAGGTTCCCCCCAGTCACTGGTGGGGGATTGGAGGTGTAGGGTTTCCAGATCCAGGCTGGGAAACTCCTGGAGATTTGGGGATGGCTTGTCACCCTTGGCCTGTCAAAAGCACTGTAGAAGGATGGTAGCATTGCTCTTCAGGAGGAAACCCTGCTGTAGGTCCTTTCAAGGACACCTCTAGGCCTGCCCTGCTTCTAGGACTGCCAACTGCCTGGAGAAAAATGGCCTGTGAGGCTTAATGGGTAGTTATTTATCAGGTGATGTGATTGTTGAAATCCATGCCGTGGAAAGATTTCAGCTGCTCATTCCCATACACAAAGCCTATATCAAAGGAGCAGGACATTTTTCTCCAGACCTGTTGGCAACCCTACACGCTCCACCCTCTTGCAATCAAGATTGCTCATCTTGTTATGGACACATCTTGCTATATTGTCATCTTGTTATAGACACACTGCTTTGTCATGGAAACTGGCTCTGTGATGCATTGTGGGAAATTGTCCTATAATGCTCTTGCAACACCCACAAATACTGTATCACAGATGTAAGTTCCATTCCAGTGATGGGGATGCAGGATGCTGCGGAAGAGTTGCAGGAGTCACCTACCTAACTCCCCCCCACAAACACACATACATTTACCATGCACTGATAAGCCCCTGCCCAGCTCTCCTTAGAGGCTTAGCCCCTTCTGCCTCTTGCTAGCGTCTCACCCTGTCCTAGGGTTGCCATCCTCCAGGTGGGGTCTGCAGTTCTCCCAGAATTACTACTGATTTCCCCCCCCCCCAGGAAATGGCAGCTTTGGTGGGCAGACCCTCTGGCATCACTCTCCTGCGGAACTCCCTTCCCCTAACTCCACCCTCAAATCTCCAGGAATTTATCTGGCTGGAGTTGGCAACACTACATGATGTTTCATTCCTACACACCATGCCCCTCTGTTTCAGAGCAAGCTGATGCTGGAAACATCTTGAAGGGCCTTCAGCTGGAAAAACCGTTTCACTTTGAATCAAGCTGGAAATGGCAGAACTCCCTCCTGACGACCCCTGGCAAAACTGCCTTGCATGTTATCTTTGCTCAGGGCTGGACTGGAATGATTTCCCAAACGCTTTTCCCTTTTGAAATGCAGGTGGTGGTCGGGGGGCTGCCAATAGCATCAGAGCAGGGGTGTGTGTGCTTACATCTAATTAAAATGTTATTTAACAAGTCATGAAATTAATCTGAGCTAATGTGCACAGGTTGCTCCTTATTACATTTCACCTTATGGTGATCTCTCTCCACTCCTGTGGGTCCCACAGTAACCTCCTCAGGACGTCTAGCAAGGGGAGCTGCTCCTGCAGCTCCCATGCCACCCTTGGCACCATTTCTCATGGTGGGCACCACTGGGCAACAGAGCCCTTCTTGCATGCAGTGCCTGCATTTGGCTGCTGGACACTAGCCCTGTGCTGTCTACTGCTCTCTCTCCTGGCAGCTTTCCATCTACCAAGGGGTGCACAATAGCTTTTGGTGATGCTATTTTCTTGCCGTAGTGTGAAAGGGACTGGCTGTACTTGAATGCAATCTGCTCTCCCCAGAAGTTGCCACTAAATTGCCCTCCCCCTCTCTGCACCAGGAATATTTCTCCTGCAACCTCCATCCCCTCCTGGACTGTAATAAATCATCCATTCATTCCTTCCCCTCCTTCCCACTGTCCCTGAGTGAGGAAGACTTTCCAAAGGGAAGGGAGTTGACCTCATTGCCCACCCCTCACCTTATATCAAACCTGTCTGGTTCTCTTTGAATCTATCCAGCTAAGCCATTCCTTCTCCTGCCAGCCTGGGGCTGCTCCTCCATCCAGACATCCAACCAGCATCCCCTGATCTTGACTAGCCTTGACTGTTGCTAGAAGGAGAAACTGGGCTGGCCTGGTTCGGAGTCACCCGGCCTCATTGCAACAGCTGAGGGTCAGAGTAGAAGGCATCTCTGTGGTCTTCTAAGAAGGGTTCTGTGGCTTGCCTGTGATGCAGAAGAGAGTTTGGCTTCCTACTATTGCAAAAGTCCTAACCGCAGATTTCTACAGTCATTCAAATTAACTGGGACATAGGAAGCTTTACAATGGATGGTGTGTGAATGCTGAAGGGAGGCCTGGGTCCCCTGCACAGCCCCTTCTGTGTGTTCTCTGGAGAGAGGCATCCCCCCTCCCCCCCTCCCCCATGAGCAAGGACCAGGCAAAGACGGTTAGGCAGATTTGCCCACATCATGGCAAGTTTATTGGAGTGCCCTGCCTCTGATGTACTTTTGCCCCCATGGGCAAGCCTGGTAATCCACAGTCTGACTGGCCCCTTATCCCACTTGCACCTGTGCCTGGCTCCATCTCATCCCTCTTCAAGCTTCAAGTCATTGTGACATTAATTTCCCAGAGAGAGGAGCCTTCGGTAATTTGGCTAGGACCAAAAGCTTGAACCAAAATATGAAAGGCCAAGGAACGGCTAGACAAGGCCAGTTTCTTGACAGTGACTCTGTGCCAGTCACAGACTCAGCTTAATCTACCTCATGAGGTTGGTATGAGGATAAATGGAGACGAGGAGACAATGTAAGACCCTGTCGGTCTCTGTTGGGGTGAAAGGGAGCAAATAATAAATAATACTGCTCTGTTTTCCCAGGAAATGATATGGGGTGCCCCTGTGGGCCACATACCCCACCAAGCCTCTCATCTCTAAGGCCAGGAAAGGAAGGGGGTTTATAGGTCAAAACCAACACCCAGAAAGCAAACAGAGCCTGGGCCTAGTGTTGTCCCAGGAATCCATACGCACACGAAGCAGGTCTGAGCTATTTTTCATTGCTGTCACAGAGCCAAACTGGCCTGTGCCCTCTTAAGAGCCATTAAAATAATATTTTAGCTAATGATTAACTCCCGGCTCCCAAGTAGCTAACTTGGGAGAATTATGGCAAGCTGGGAGCTCCCTAACTGGTTAATAACTGACCATCTTGAATTATTGATAGCCCAACATTTCATTTTGTTTTCTTCAAAATGGAAGAGAAGACTGGAGGCATGACTGTGATAAGGTTGCCAGCTCTTGGTTGAGAAAGTCCTGGAGATCCAGGGGGGTGGGAGCCTGGGGAGGGGGAGGTTCGGGGAGGGAGAGTCCGTTCTTCAAAGTAGCCACTTATTCCGGAGGAACTGGTCTCCGGTGTCCGGAGAGAAGTTGTAATTCCAGGAAACTCCAGGCCCCACCTAGAGGTCGGCAATGCTGGGCTGTGACTGTCCATCGGATGGCAGCTGGCACCTTGCTGGGTATGCTGGTGAATGCAGAGCGGCTGAAATCCTGCAAGGGGTTTAAGCATAAACTTAAAATGTTTATACTTTGTTTTTTTTCCCATTCTTAGTAGTCAAAACAGCTGATATAGCTACACAACCGTAAGACCTAGGGTTCAGCTCTGGTTTGGATAATTCTTGAAGATTTTGGCCGTGGAGCCTGGTGCAGATGGGATTTGGCCTTCTCAGTGAGGGCATAATGTCATGGAGTCCACTCTCCAAAGCTGCTGTTTTATCCAGGGGAACTGGTCTCTCTAGTCTGCAGAGAGTCTGTCCTAATTCCAGAAGATCTCCATGTCTCATCTGGAGATTGGCAACCCAAGCACCCATACCACACCATCAGTAAGTGGCCATCAGCAACAAAAGCTCTAGAACTAGAAGCAAGGAGGCAGAAGCCTGGTTCAGCGCTGGTGTGGGAGTACAAAGCCTCTAATAGGAGCCTGCCCTTTGGGAGCTAGAGCAGGGGAGGGACAGGGCCCCCCCGGCATCAAGACCTTTTTCCGAGGGCAGGAAGTTTGGGGAGGCAGCCTGTGGATGTGTGCAATTGCATGATGATGGAGAATCCAAATTGGGTTCTTTGAGTTGGTGCAGGGACACGCGGCCTTCTCCCTCATTGTGACTTCCCCCCAGGAAATACAGCTGTCATCCCATCTGTTAGGGCTGGGATTATTGTGAAGGGTGGGTCTAGTTCCACGGACACCTAGTGGGGGAGTTGGCATTAGGTAGCCAAGAGAAGTAAGTGCTGGCCCAGGACTGGAAAGTGTGTGGGGGTAGGGTTGCCAGCCTCCAGGTGGGGCCTGGAGATCTCCCACTTTTACCACTGATCCCCAGCTGACAGAGATCAGCTCCCCCGGAGAAAATGGCTGCTTGGAAGGGTGGACTCTATGGCATTGTACCATGCTGAGGCCCCTCCCCTCCCCACACCCCACCCTCCCCTGGACCCACCCCCAAAGTCTCCAGGTATTTTCCAACCCAGACCTGGCAACCCTAGTGGGGGGGGTGTGGCGGCCTTGGGTAGCCAAGCGCCATAAGTGCAGGCCTGGGACTGGAAGAAGAGGGAGGGGCTGGGGCAGTTTCATTGATGGGGTCAATCCAGAAGGAGCCTGGCATGCAAGCCAGGGGCTGGTTTGGAAGTCCAGCCAAAGGAGGCTGGGATGAGGAAGTGGCAAAGCAGCAAGCAGAGAAGGGTGGCAGGCAAGCTGAGAGACGGAGCCACTTCAAAAAGAGCCCAGTCTTGACTAGTGCCAGCCTCCTGGTGGGGTCAGGAGAGCTCCCAGAATTACAACTGAATCTCAAGATGACAAACATCAGTTCCCCTGGAGGAAATGGCTGTTTTGGAGGGGAGCCTGTATGCATTATGCCCCACAGGTCCCTCCTCTCTCCAAATCCCACCCTCCCCAGGCTCCACCCCCAAATGTCCAGGAATTTCCCAGCCCAGAGCTGGCAACCTTACAACACAGGCAAGGCCTTCCATTATTCTAGGTCTGGGTGTTGTCCTGGGGGGGGGGGTCACTTTCAGAATGGAATCCAGGGCTCTGATTACCACCCTAAAGGGTCTTGGCAAGACTTTCGCCACAGATGGTGCCCCTTCCTCCAATGTATTTGGCTTGGCAACGTGTCAGGGGTCATTTCCTGCAGGAGCGCACAGGAGCGGAGCTCTGGCAGTAAAGAGCCCAGGGGGCAGGCACATGCAAGAAGCCCCACCCCCTGCTCCCAGCAGCCCTCAGTCAGAGCAAGAAGCAGCCAGGTAAGCTGCAGAGCCCCCCCCCCGGCCCCCCGGCCCAAAACAGTCCAGTGGCACCTTTAAGACCAAGTTTTATTCAGGTACAAGCTCTCCCTCCTCTGCGAGGACAGATCTGCACGTCCCCCCCCCCCAATAGCTAGCAATCCAAAACAGTCCAGTGGAGCCTGAGCGGTGAGTGTTGCCTTCTGACACACTTCCGGTGATGTCAGGGGGTGTGGCATATGCAAATAAGTTATGCTAATGAGCTCCTGCACCTCTTTTTCTACGAAATGACCCCTGGCAACGTGTCAGGGGGCGGGCTGCATTATTGCAGCGCCATCATTTACAGGTTGGCCAGAAGGAACCAATGGATTGGAGGGGGGGGGACACACACACACACCTTGCTGAACAAATGAATAGGTACATAATTCATTCTTGCCCCTAAACCATATACCATATGAGTTGCCTTTCTAGACAGGGCCAAAGTCAGTTTCCACTAGAAACCAGCCACCACTTGGAAGCTGAAAAGAATGGCATGAAGGGATGGCTATTTCTTCCACTGCTTGTCCTGAGCACCTGGTATTCAAAGCTATGCTGCCTCCGTACATGGAGGTTCAATTTAGCTATCCCAGCAAATAATCATCAAGAGATCTATTTTTTACAGTACAGGCAACTGCTTTCTCTTCCTCTCTCCCAAGCCAAAGCCACAAAATGCCATCACAATTGCTGTGTCCTCCCGAGCTTTATTCCGTATGGAAGAGGAGCAGAAGATCTACAGTGAGCAAGGCGTGGAGGCTTATGTCAAATACCAGCTGGATCATGAGAGCGAGCCCTTCTTGCCTGGAGCAGCTTTTCCTTTTGTCAAGGTCTGTTCCGTTGCTGGTTGCACTTTTTACTCTTTGACATGATCTGGGTTCGAAATATTAGACTGGGAAAAGCGCAGGCTCAGCTTTTGAATTGGATGGGGCCATGGCTCAGTGGTAGAGCCACCTTGCTTTGCATGCTGGAGGTCCCAGGTCCATCCTCCAGTTAACTTGTCGTCAGGGAAAATGGACCGTGGTTAAGATCGGATAAATACTGTGCTTTGCCTGAGAGTCACAGCCGGTCAAAGGAGACCCCATATATAAGACCGCTCCTTAGATCCAGGAGAGCACTAGCGCATGTCAGCTGTACAATCAGCTGTGTTGATGCAGCCTGAAATTAGGTATAAATTAAGGTGCAGCACATGGCAGGTTAAGGACCCTTAATCCTCCTTGACTGACCATTCTGGCTTAGTGTATGCCAGCTTTTGAGACTGGGGTGAGTTTTCTTTGCAGCTCCTAATTTTTCTAATTTTTCAAATATTTATATCCTGCATGCATTCTCACTTGTGTATTGTTCTGATATTTATATTTTGTATGCATTCTCATTTGTATATGCTTTGAATTTGCATTCAGTCCCATTACAGCCATGCTTGAATAAGAATTATTCGAAACGCGGCATCAGGCATCCGGATTACGCGTCAGCTTTTTATGGCTCAGAAAATTTGGCAACTTGCACTCCAATTTGGACTTTGATATTGCTTCTATGCTGGAGTAGACACATAGAAAGACTGTGACTTGTTTCTATTATGATTTATTATTGCACTTTGGCCAATTGATTTATATCATACTTGTTATGCTTATTTGATCATTATATACTTGCTTACTTGCTTGTGCGTTATTTTTTGCCAGTGGTGTTCTTTCTTGTTTCTTGCATTGTACACTGGCTTCCCCCCCCCCTTTTTGGCTGCTTGTACAATCAGACAAGGCATGGGGAGGCGCCATGGCTCAGTGTAGAGCATCTGCTTGGCATGCATAAGGTCCCAGGTTCAATCCCTGGCATATCCAGCTAAAAAGATCAGGTGGTAAGTGATGCGAAAGACCTTGACCCAAGACCTGGGAGAGCCGCTGCCACTCTGAGGAGAGAGTACTGACCTTGATGGACCAACAGTCTGATTCAGTATAAGACAGCTTGATGTGTTCCCCTGCCCGTAAGGCTAGTAGAGGCAGGGGGTCCCTCCCTCTGCCAACTACAGAATTGCTTTAAAGCAGCTTTGGCTCTAGTCGTTGAGATCCAGTTTGAGGGCTTTTCAGAAGCCCTCAAAGAAATCGTGGGCACGCAATGAAATTAATTGAGCAGTAAGCTTAGAACAGATAAAACGAAGTACTTCTTCTTCACCCAAAGAGTAATTAACACGTGGAATTCACTGCCACAAGAAGTAGAGGTGGTGGCTACAGTCAGACAGCTTCAAGAGGAGATTGGATAAGAATATGGAGTAGAGGTCCTTCGGTGGCTATTAGCCACAACATGTAGATGGAACACTCTGTCTGGGGTAGTGATGCTCAGTATTCTTGGTGCTGGGGGGGGGGGCAACAGTGGAAGGGCTTCTGGAGTTCTGGCCCCACTGGTGAACCTCCTGATGGCACCTGGGTTTTGGCCACTGTGTGACAGAGTGTTGGACTGGATGGGCCATTGGCCTGATCCAACGTGCCTTCTCTTATGTTCTTCTGTTCCTATGACAGAAAGAACATAAATAAACAAACACAATGGGGGCTTAATTTCCCCCCACACCCATAAGGGGATGAAGAGAGTCCTCAAGGACAGCTGTTTGTTGGTCCCAGGCACTTCAGCAGTTCCCCACCAGACCAGTGGGTCATTTGGCTTGAGGGGGTGGCCTTGGTTGCCTGGCCTGATGGATTTTTGGTTCTGCAGGCTCTGGAAGCTGTCAACACCAAACTGCGGGAACTGTACCCAGACAGTGAGGAACTCTTTGACATCGTCCTTGTCACCAACCACCATGCCCAAGTGGGAGTTCGTCTAATCAATACCATCAACCACTACAGTGAGTACCTAGGGTTTCCAAACTCCAGGTGGGGCCTGGAGATCTCTCGGAATTACAGCTGGCTTCTGAACAACAGAGATCAGTTCCCCTGAAGAAAGCACCTGTTCAGAGGGTAGAGTCTATGGCCTTATACAGCACTGAGGTCCCTTCCTTAGCCAAATCCTGCCTTCCTCAGGTTGCACATGCAAATCTCCAGGAATTTCCCAACCCAGACCTGGCAACCCTAGACAGTACCTCTGGTTGTACCAGAATAAGTCGGGGTGGACCAGCTCTTTTCTTTCTGCCCCTTTGCTTGTGACTGTGTGCACCCAATCCTGGGAGGTGCACAGGTAGCCCTGCATGCTGGTGGTGTTGTGGGGGGGGGGGGGGGTGTTTGCAAGCCAAGAGCCTCTCTGGATGACAGCAATCGTTAAGGCTGGCCATGATATTTTTTCTGTCACATCTCAGTTGATTTATGGTAATCCCATGGATTTTTAAAGGCAAGAGACATTGAGGGGCGGTTTGCCATTATCTGTCTCTGACAATATTGGGCTAACCTGGGCTATCCAAGTCAAGGCCATAATAGTGGGGAGCTAAGCAACCCCTGCCTTTTCCTGATAATAGCACAAGCTATTGCATATGTATATAAGCCTATAGTAGTTTTATTCTGGTTTGACTGTTAGGGCTTCCCCCCAGATATGTGAAATTTCCACAACCGACAAAAATGAAGCCCGGGGGGAGGGGGATTGATCAGAAAAAAGAAACCCAGGTATTTTGGGAACAGTTAAATACTTACTTTCCTATCAAACCTAAGCCCATTTTCCCCTGCTTTAGCAACATAAAATGTATAATGTATAACTTAGTATATAAAACTGTACTATTTAAATGTATGAAATTTCATAAATTTAAATTTATAAATATCTTCATTCTCTACAAGCAAAATGGCAGCTATACCTAATACTGGCACGTGCGAGAAAAGAGTCACAGACTGCTGCTTTCTGTTGCACTCATTCCAAAAGGGGGGATTGATGGGAGGTGGTTTCTTTTAGTGCGCCCCAAAATTTAAAAAACTTTTCTGAAGCGGAAATTGGGAAGAGCGCTCAGGTTTCCATTGGTCCACCAGAAAAAAGATTGCAAAGAAGTCCTCAGATGTATGTCTCAATTGGGGAAAACTTTATCTGTCACTAATTTCAAAGGAAAAATAGTTCATAGCATTTTTTTCTGTGTTCCCCCAAATTTCTCAATTTTTCCATTGAAAAAAAATAGAAAAGGTCCAAGGAAAAAATGCAGAGGGGGAAGTACTGTTTTTCTTTCTCCCCCCTCCTCCCACTCTGGGCCCTTCATACCTCTACTCTATCCTATTCCAGAAAATCCTAGAAATGGTAGAAATGGGGAGCACACTGAGATGTCTTGTTTGCACTCACCCTTGCAGGGGTTCTTGGTAAGAAAGAGTGATTGTCAAACCTGTCAGCATCTATTGGGTTGCCGGGATTCTCCCCACAGTGAAGGCAAGCCTATACACTCCAACCATGTGACAGCTGGGGAAGGGGAAAGGATCCGGAAGGAAGGGGACGCAGCCAATGACCACCCAAGGACTTCTCCCCAGGGCCAGATTGGGATCTTAAAATATCCCTGGCACAACCTGAGTCAGGCTTTTGGTTTAGGACAGCGACAGGCGCTATCATGGCTGGCACAGCCCTCCTTTATTCCATCTTTCTTCAGCCTACTCCCTCCCCTGCCCGTGAAGCAGCAACACAGTCCGGAACCGGATTAAGTTTTGATCTATGGACGCCATACGGGAACTGTTTTTAAGATTGTACTGAATGGCTTATTATTGTAACTTAATGATTTTATATTGTATTTTACTTATACATCGCCCAGAGCCCTGTGAACTCAGGGATTGGGTGATTCATACATTTAATGTATCAATAAATATAAATAATAAATAAGTTCCTACTGGGGCTGTTTGCCTTGGACTCAGGCTGTGGTGTGGTGAGTGGCCCCTGCAAAGCTGCCATGGCCACAGCTTCCCCAGTGGCCCATGGCCCTCCTGGCACTTTCCCAGGTAGTTAAAGGTCCAGTCTGTACCTGCGGTTCACACTCTCCCAAACACAAAATTCATGCTGTACGGTGACATGGAGGGGTTGGTTCCTGGGATTTCCCTCTGTCAGCTGTAGAAGCTCTTCCTTGACATGAATGCAAAGGGTACCTGGAAAAGACCCTTGAAAAGGACATTGCCACAACTCCACCTTTGCAGCTGTGACCCCCAGTTGGTGTGGGAATGGCTGTGGGTTCTCCCAGGGCTGGTGGTGCATTAGGAAACGGCCTGTGACAAGCATAATGGTGGCTCTCTTCTCCCTCCTAGACCTGTTCATTGAGCGGTTCTGCATGACAGGCGGGAACAGCCCCATCGGCTACCTGAAGGCCTACCATACCAACCTGTACCTGTCGTCCGACTGTGAGAAAGTGAGTGAAGCCATAGAAGAGGGTGAGTCTGCTGTTGGTTGACCTTTGGATGGAAGAGAAAAGAAAACAATGTGGGCTTCCCTACAGGAA
>NW_015170280.1:267073-299347 GCF_001447785.1 Gekko japonicus
ATGTGTATGTGTATGCCCATGTGTAGAGACTATTGTTACCAGTTTCACTGTCATGGTGCACTCCCCCACTGGATGAATGGGTATAGCTGTTTCACCCATGTGACTGTGTAGGCTCTTTGCCCTAATATGAGTTCTGTCCCCACTAGTTGTGTGGACTAAACAGACTCCCTGGGCTTGGGGGAATCCACAGCGGGCAAGGGGCTGGAATGAGGGGGGGCATCCACCCTCTGTGCCATGCAAGGTCTGTGTGGAATTACGCAGGGAAACAAGTTCTGGATTGATCTTTTCCAGTTGCTCAGAACAGCCAAACCAGGCTAGGATTCCTTCTGCATCACCAGACATCTGGTGGCACCTTAAAGACCAACAACATTTTATTCCTGCCTAAGTGTTCCCTGACGGAGAAGAATTCTGCAAATGTGCAGGAATAAAATGCTCTGGGAGGCTAAAGCTGTCTGATTGGGGGTCCCCCCCCCCAGCAATATACTGACATGGGTTGCCAGCTCTGGGTTGGGGAATTCCCAAAATAATTGGGTGTAGAGCCTGGGAAGAGCAGGGTTTGGGGAAGGGAGTGGCCTTTGCAGGGTGTAATGTCATAGGCCTCATCCGCTGAAGATGCCATTTCCTCCAGGGGAGCTGATCTCTGTAGTCTGGAGATCACCAGTAATTCTCTGAGATCCAGAGGCCACATCTGGAGGTTGGCAGCCTGACATGATCACCCCTCTGGAATTATTATAAAGCTTGCCAGTAGAGCGTGATGCTGAGTTCCTCTGGTGCAATAACAAACACTTAGAGAGGAGTCTACCTCCAACCACAGTCAGTTTGTGATCAACCCCTTTAGATACCTATATTCAACTGAAATAACATTTTGAATCTGCATACCTTTAAAATGAATTGCACATGGAAAGAAGAGGTGGGTTGGAGGAGGAGGAAGAACAATATCAGCCCAGCCTGGAGGGGGTAGCAGGAATTCGATGGAATGCCACAAGACCTTCTTTTCTCTTTTGCAAGGGATTGCCGCCGCCACTATCTTCAGTCCAAACACAGATGTGCAGATCTCTGAGGACCAGCTCCGCGTGGCCTTTGATGGGGACGCTGTCCTTTTTTCGGATGAATCCGAGCAGATAGTGAAAGCTCAGGGTCTCGACAAGTTCTTTGAACATGAGAAAGAGCATGAGAACAAACCACTGGCTCAGGTGGGAATGTAGGCCAGTGCGGTCAAGTGGTTAAAGAGTCAGACTAGAGTCTGGTTTGAATCCCATGTTCGAATCCCCACTCTGCCATGGAAGCTTGGGCCAGTCACTTATTCTCAGCCTAGCCTGCCTCACAGGGTTGTTATGAAGACAAAAATGGAGGAGAGGAGAACAATGTAAGTCACTTTGAGTCCCCACTGGGGGGAAAAGCAGGGTATAAGAGCAGTAAAAATAAAATAGAGGCCATCGCTATGAGGGGCTGTTGAGAGCCACTTTTTCGGTGAGCATGGATACCCCTGGCTTAGCACAGGAGACAGTGAGGATGGTGCCAACTTTGCACAGAGGCCCTGTTCACTCCCAGGTATCAGTGGTGTGGGAGGAGACTGGCATTGCCAACTGGGCTATGATTGGCCAGCTCTGAGATGAGCCCCTGCACCGAAGAAGGCAATTGGTCCCCCTTGCTTGGGATGCAAATCACAACTTGCTATTTATTTCGTTATTTAAAAAGGCATTTGCTGCTTTTCTGATGTTGGGGAAAGATTAAAAAGACAAAGACAAACAACAATAGATAGCAATGACTCAAAAATGTTCCCCTAAGGAGCAGATTAAAAAAAAAGTTTTTATAGAACTTCCAAAAGGTAAACAAAGGAAGAAAGGGAGGTTGTTCCACAGTTAGGGTTGCCAATTCCTGGTTGGGAAATTCCTGGAGATTTGAGGGTGGAGTCTGGGGAGGGCCGGATTTGGAATGGGGAGAGACTTCCACAGGGTATAATGCCATAGAAACTACCCTCCAAAGCAGCCATTTTCTCAGGGGAACTGATTTCGGTCATCTGGACATCAGTTGCAATTCCAGGAGATCCCCAGCCCCCATCTGGAGGTTGGCAAGCCTATTCTACTGCCTTGGTTTGGGCCACAGCTGCAAAGGCCCTGCTCTAGCAGCAGAAGAAGTTTGTATTACATGAAGGTGACTGAAGCAGAGCCTGGGCTGAGCCTTGAAGGTAGAAGGAATTTTGCTCTAGGGAGAGACCATCTTGAAGGTACAACCAAAACCCAGTGCTTGAATTACACTTAACAGAACATCGGAAGTGGGTAGTGAAATCTGCAGTGCTCCTGACACTGAATGGGATAGCATTTTGCTTAGATGCAGCTTCCTAGCACATTATAAGAGTCAAGCCCGGAAGTGACAACAGCTTGGGTGTGCCACATAGCAAGGTCCCCAGCCTGCTAAGGAGGACACAGCCTGCAGAGCAGACAGAGCTGCTGGAAAGCTGCTCAAGACACCTCTGACAGCAACTTGCTAAGGCTGAGGAGTCCCAGAGCAGTATAGATGGAGCTAGAAGGGCTTCATTGATTTTCTTCACCATAGCATGACACTGGCCAGGCAAAAGCACACATCTTTTACAATGGCATGGATAGCAGCCAAGTTTAAAGCAGGCACCGTGTGAATGCACAAATCCTATGGCCAAATGCTTTGCTTTGGTCAACATCACCTTTACAGTGAAGCAAACAAACAACCTTTATTGGCATAACAACCGAAGTTATAACAGGGAGGAAACAGTCTGAACAGTCAAGGCCCTGTCTGCTGATACATTGTTCGCCTCCTAGCTGCAAGGTACACAAATCTGGCCACAGTTTCAATCACAATTTGGTTCCGAGTAGATAATTAAAAAATAATTTTACATTCATCAGATTTCTCTGCTTGGACAGTGAAGCATAGTTAGCCTGCCTTGGGCACAGAGATTCTCTCTCTTAAAAAAAAAACATTTTAAGGGAATACAGAAGAAAAGAGGAAATAGGGGAAAGTGCTTAAAATATAATTACAAAAACACAATATAAAGTGCAATTTTACATATATTAAAGACATTTCTTGATCAAAACACACACACACACATATGTATCTATGTCTCTCTCTCTCTGTGTATATGGCATAATAGCTTAAAGAATATATGGCATGATATATATGGTGTAATGACTTAGAAATAGATATGGCATAATAGCAAAGATGCGATCAGCAAGACGAATGGGCCCGCCAACTCCAAAAGATCTCCCGAGGAGCCTGAAGAGAGCGGAGGGAAGATGCTGACCCGAAGCTGAGAAGCCGAGCCGAGCCGAAGACACGTCAACTGAATCCCACCGGGTGCCGTTAGGTAGTCCCGCCCCTAATATGATATATATATGTGCCCATAGATAGGGATAATTCAAAACTATGTAAGCCGCTCAGAGACCCATGGGAGGGGTTTGAGCGGGGTAGAAGTTGAAGGTAAATAAATAAATAATAGATTAAAGAATCAGTACAGCACAGAAATTCTTTAAATGGCACTAACCAGTTCTGACTTGTCTGGATTCACCCTCGTTCAGTCACCCAGAATCCATCAGCAAGGTCAGACTGGTGAGGCCTGATGCCAAACCTCTCGATGGTCTCTCCCTGTGGTTTCATTTAGAGATGAACAAGCCATGCACGCTCACAGTAGACTATTCTGTGTCAAGGCAGTCCAGGCTTCCTTCACAGAGGCAGGCAATGGCAAACCACCTTTGTTCATCTGCGACTTGATGGCGCTTCCCACCACCATGGTGGTGGCTGTTATGATTTCCCCATATATTCACAAATGCCAGAGGCACCAATTTGTTTTGTGAGCTTCAGAGAGGCCTCTTTATACTCCCTGCTTAACAGTTCCTCTTTACTTTTCTTTCCCAGGGACCTCTGAAAGGCTTCTTGGAAGCCCTCGGGAAGCTCCAGAAGAAGTTTTACTCCAAGGGCCTCCGCCTGGAATGTCCCATCCGCACCTACCTCGTCACCGCTCGTAGTGCTGCCAGTTCGGGGGCCCGAGCTCTAAAGACTCTCCGGAGCTGGGGGCTTGAAACGGATGAAGCCCTCTTTCTAGCAGGGGCCCCCAAGGGCCCTCTGCTGAAAAAGATCCGCCCGCATATCTTCTTTGATGATCAGATGTTCCATGTTGAGGGAGCAAAGGAGATGGGCACGATTGCAGCCCACGTCCCCTACGGGGTGGCACAGAAACATAGGCGCGCAGCACAGGGGAAACAGACCCAGAACAGCAAGTAGTCACAGACGGCAGAATGGGCTGGGACAGCCTTTGGATACTTCGAGATTAAAGTCTCTCTTGGGAGATGAAAAAGAGGGAGCACCCCCCACAACTGGAACCAAAGGTGTTCAGATAGCCAGTGTTGTGTCTTATTTGGCTACGCTGCTGGGAGGGAAAGCCTTCCTTCCACTTGTGTTTTTGCACTTTGTGGACCTGTTATTCTTCTCTCACCTGAGCTCCTGTGCCATTCACACCTCTCTCGTGCCCATTCTAGCTTTTGACACTTGCTTGTTGCTAAGACAGGCAGTTACTAGTTATTACGCTGCATGGCAAACATTTAATAACTTGTAGGCAATGCCTGAGGAAGTCTCAGACTTCATCAGCTGTTGTTTTGAACAGCAGGGCTGGCTATGGAGTGGGGAGAGGTGAGGCTGAACGCAGGCCCCGAGTCCCCCAACTACAGGGCCATTCTCACTTTGCATGGAGCTCTCCCACAGGCCGGAGCCCATGCAAGAGAATCCTTGGCGCCTCTTCCAAGTTAAGGGCCCCCTGGAAAGTGCCTTGGTCCTGGAACTGTCTGCAAAACGAGGCTCGTGGCGTACTTGTGGGGCTCAAAATGGGGTCTCTGTGTTCCATACAACTCCCTCCTCAAAGCTTACAAAAGCAGATGCAAAATACTTGGGTAGGGATACTTTGGCTTCATATGGTACAGGCCAAAGGAGCTGGCTTTTCTTGGCAAATACGGTATTCTGATTTTTTTTAAACACAGTGATGTGTGCCAGCCTTCACCTTGGGCAACTCAGTAGCAGAAGGGAGGAAATCCAGAAGCTTTTCCTCAAAAGAGGTTGGTGTGAAGTTGACTAGAAGCCAAGTTTTGGCTGCAGGGTGAAAGATGTGCATGGCGGAGTGGATGACTCCTTGTTCCCTCTGCTGTTGAGAGATTCCTGTTGCCTCTGGAGATGTAGAAGGTAGGAAAGACTGTGCACAGAGGCACACTGGATAAATCAGGGCATCTCCATAAAAAAAATTTACTTATAGGTTGAGGATAAATAAGTTGGGCGCAGAATGTCCCCTTGCCTGCCCCCACCAAATTCAGGCTGTCGAGAAGTTTTAGTAAATAAAAACAGTGCTTAATTAATGTGGTACAGCCAAAAAGGACTGGTCTTGGCCATCAAGAAGACATTAAATCTCAGTCCTGAAACTTACTGGGTAGCCTTGGATTAGTTACTTGCCTGCCTTGCAGGGTTGTTCTGTGGATAGGTGATGTCTATGGCACTCTGAGTTTTTTTGGAGGAAAGCTGGGATACAGATGTGATGGATAAATAAAACCTGGAATCTTTGAAACGCTTCTTGGAGCTTTTTGGCTGTTGCCACCTGTTTGGGTTTTTTGCACTTGTCTTTGAAGCAGTTTTGAAGGCTGTGGCTTGACCTGTTTGTAACTGTTTTTGCAGTTCTCCTCCTGTGCTCATGGGCTGTGCTGGAATTGTATTCCATTGGGTCAGTAACCCATAAAAAACCCACTGGTGGGGTCACACCAGTTGTCAGTGGTCACATCTAGGCCAGTATCCTGTCTCATACTGTGGACAGCTAGTTGCCCTGGAGAACCAACAAACAGGGCATAGCAGCCAAGGCCCTCCCCCTGATGTTACCTCCTAGCAGGGCTCTACTGGTAGCAGGAGCTCCTTTGCATATTAGGCCACACACCCCTAGTGTAGCCAATCCTCCAAGGGCTTACAGTAGCCCCAGTAAGAAGAGCTCTGTAAGCTCTTGGAGGATTGGCTACACTAGAGGTGTGTGGCCTAATATGCAAAGGAGTTCTGGGTTTCAGAGGTTTATTGCTGATGACTATGGAGGTTCCCTTTAGTCACCACAGCTAGTAGCCATTCATGGATCTGTCCTCTATAGATCCGTCAAACCCGCTTATAAAGCAATCACTGCATCCACTGGCAGTGAATTCCACTATTTAATAATTAGCTGATGAATAGTGAAACATTTCCTTTTGTCTGTACTGTACCTATTGCCCATCAGGTTCACTGGGTGTCCCTGATTTCTAGTATTTCATGGAGAAAAGCCTCTTTCTATCTTTTTCCATCCCATGCAACATTTTTTCACCTCTGTTGTGTTCTCTCCCCCCTGCCCCCCGTCATCTTTTTTTCTAAATTGGAATGTCCCATACACTTCAGCCTTTCCTCATAGGCAAGGTGCTCCGACGCCTTGATCATTGTGGTTCCTCTCTTCTCTACTTCTTCCAGCTTTTAGGTGACCAGAACTGTACACAGGATTCCAAATGCAGGCATACCTCTATACAAAGGCACCACTATATTGGCTGTTTAATTCTCAGTCCCTTTCCTTAGAACCCATGGGATGAAGTCTGCTGACATTTTCATGGAGCTATATCCACTATGGAGCTGCGGTGGCTCAAGTGGTTAAGACTGCAGGCTGTGGGAGGTCGGTAGTTCAGCAGTTCGAGACCCGGGTGCCGCATGACGGAGTGAGCTCCCATCTCTAGTTCCAGCTCCTGCCAACCTAGCAGTTCGAAAGCAAGAAATTGCAAGTAGATAAATAGGTACCACTTCGGTGGGAAGGTAACAGCATTCCGTGCGCCTTGGTGTTTAGTCATGATGGCCACATGATCACGGAAATGGCTTCGGACAGCGCTGGCTCTTCGGCTTTGAAACAGAGATGAGCACTGCAACCCTAGAGTCGGATTCGATTGGCTTTCGAGCAAGGGAACCTTTACCTTTACCTATATCCACTATAACCCCAAGATCTTGGTCTTAGCCAGTTAGAACCCATCTACATGTATTTAAAGTGAGGGTTTTTTCATTCCAGTGTGCACCACCTGACACCAGTACTGGATTTCATTTACCCACTCATGAAGGATGCTTCACCACCTGTGACACCCACCCAAAACTGAATGCCACATGGTAGCACTATCCCCATCTGTCTGTCTTTGTGTTGGTCCTTTCACAGTAACACATGGAGACTGAGGGGTTTCACTTCTGTGTCTATAAGCGGGCTTTTGTATAAATGAAAGGAGGTAATAATGGCTGTCTGCCCTTCTGGGTGTTTCCTTGGTAATAAAGCTTCCTCTGTTACCCTTCTTGCACTGTCAGTTTCTGTGTGTCTTGGGAACAAGCTGGTGTGCCTTTGAATATAAAGTCTAGGGCAGGAGTCTCCAGTGTGGTCCCCCTGGGCACCATTACTCCTACCAACACTTTTCTTGGTGCTTCGTACCAAGTGCTTTTAGAAAATGGGCAGGGCTAGGTAAGCAGGGCTTCTGATTGGCTCTGCAGATTAAAAATCACCCTGGCAAAAATTTAAAGAGTAATTACTATTATATATAACCTCATTCCTATGGCAGCCATTTTTTTGGTCATGCCCACCACCCCTTTGTCAGAAGGTGCCATCAGCCTCAAAAACTGTTGAGGATCCCTAGTCCAGAGGTTTAACAAATAACCGGGAGCTAAGCAAGGGAGTGATAGTCTCCAAGCCCTACGACTCCCTAGGGAAGAGGCTTGATACCAGTTTTTTCTCTCTTTGAGTGAACCATCAGCTTATTAAGGGAGAATATCCCCCATCTGTTGAGGATGGGTGAGTGGGCATCAACATGGCAAATGCGGTTCATTGTGGCCAAGTGCAAAGTGTTGCACATTGGAGCAAAAAATCCTAACTATAAATACATGTTGATGGGGTCTGTTGTGTACCTGGAGAAACTGCGCACGTGGTCGGGTCCGCACGTGGCCATGCAAACGGCCCAAGCTTCGCTTCCAGAGACAATAGCCCGAACGGATCCTAGGGCACGCCTATCGGACAGCTAGGATCCAAGAGTGGACCTATGGGACTTGGGTGCACTGTAAATATCCTATCATGGGTGTAGGTGGGTGTGGTTTACTATGGGGATATAAGCCGGCCTCCGGCCCAGCTACTCCATCTCACGTTCTCCATCTCAAGTTTTCCTGTATACAATAAAGTATGAGCTGAAATCACTCCTCCATGCATCAATCTCAGTATACTCGCGACGAGGATGGGATCCCGATGAGCGAGCCTGACTCTTCCTCCAGCACAGCACCGAGCACCGATCTATCGGAAGCTGCTGCGCTCCGCATCACTCATGAGCAGCACCACAACGCACACTGCTCCCCAGGACACCGCACCCCACTTCGTTCGAGAGTCGTGGCTATAGCTCTGGGACACCTCGAAGTCCTCGACCCCACACACCCTGAGTTCTGGGAATGGTGGGTAGACCAACTGACCAGCTTCTTCGCCTACCACGAGGTCACTGATGCAGGCAAGAAATGGGCCTTACTCCTCAGCACACATGGGGTGGCCACCATCTGCCTGGCCAAGGGCCTCTTAGCACTGAAGAAACTAACGGAGAACACGTATGATGAGATCGTTGAGGTCCTCACGAAGCACTACACACCAAAGCCCACTATGATGGCCCAAGCGCATGGACTTCCAGGCGCGCCTCCAGCGGCCCAGCAAGACGGCCTCCGCATTCATGGCCAAACTCCGTCAGCAGGTGGTGGACTGAAGGTGGAAGAAAACATCCTAACCCAATTTGTTTGGGGCCTTCGAGACGCCAAACTCCATTGCAAACTTGTAGGTACTGCCAACCTCAAGTTAGATGGAGCCCTCCAGATGGCCACCGCATTCGAGGGCTCACATCGCAACCGTCCGCCATCTTCAACACACATGTTCCCAGCTGTGGCGTCCAACAACTCGAACAAAGATGAAGTCTTGCTTGTCCGCCAGCCCAGCTGCAGGAAGCTCGTCCTCCAGCCCTACACCTAGAGATGTAAAATTTCCGGAAATTTTGAAGCTCGGAAAAAAACCCGTTTTTTTTCCGTTTTTTTTCGGGGGGAAATGGAAATTTTCGGGAAAATTGAAAAAAATGTTACATTAGCATTTATTTTGTGTTTTCTAGATTGAAAGTCATTCTGTTACTTTAGGAACATAAAATATGACTATGGACATTTTTACTTGGCATGAAATTAGCACAACTGGCATATTAAAAATATAGTGTATCCAAACAATTATTACAAACAGAATACCCACCCACATGCAAAAACAAAACTGAAACCTTTTTATTTTCTTCTGACAATAGCACCTCCTAAAGGAAGAAATGCATCTTGCATTGGAGAGTTCAGTTTGTAACCTAGGACTGGCTTGTCCTCAGTGCACAGAAATTAGATCAATCTGATACCATATATATATATATTAGAAATGATTTGGAAAATATTTGGAAGCAGGAACAAGAAAGGGAAAAAAACTAAACCTAACAAAGAACTCCAAAACCAAACAAAGGTTAGTGGAAAGGAGGGCCAATATTAAAACCTTTTCATAAAAAGAGGTATATAAAACATATATAGGGGCCCAATTACAACCAATATATATAAAACTTTTTTAGCCCTGGTTATGGTTATGTTTTATATATATTGGTTGTAATTGGGCCCCTATATATGTTTTAATTTGTTATTATTAATAAATACATGTACCTCTTTTTATGAAAAGGTTTTAATATTGGCCCTCCTTTCCACTAACCTTTGTTTGGTTTTGGAAAATATTTGAACACCTTGTCTTAAAATATTTTATTCATCATGTTAAAATAAAACGTTCCATAATCATTTTTTCTTTTCTTTTCTTTTTTCAATTTTTCCAATTTTTCGGGAAAAACCAAAAAATCTTCAGGGGAAAAAACGGGGAAAAAACGGTTTTTTTCCTAATTTTTCCGTTTTTTTTCCGGGCCTTCACATCTCTACCTACACCATCGGAAGCATCCGGACACCACGACAAGTCTGTTGCCCAAGCGCCGTGTGCCAGCTGCGGAGACGCACAGGAACGCAGGACGTGCCGTTTCCGTGATGCCGTCTGCTGAACATGCAGGAAGCAAGGCCACATCGTCTGCGCCTGCCATTCCCACGGGGCCCAGAAGACAACGTCCACTCACCAGCAGGACCTGGACCTGCACACGCTGACTGTCAACCACCACCACCACCAGGTACTGAATCTGCCCCCTAACGCCCCTAACAAAATGCATGTTACGATGTTAATAGAGGCGTCCCCCTGTTGTATGGAACTGGACACGGGCTCCTCGTTTTCCATTATCTCGACAGAGACATTACAGAAACTCTGCCTGGGGGGGGGGTGCTAGAACCAGTGCCGCACGCCCTCTGGGAAACCCCCATCGTCACCCCATTAAAACCTAATGGGGACATACGTATTTGTGCCAACTATAAGTGCACCATTAATAAGGCACCTCAAGACCACGCATACCCGGTGCCGGTGGTCAGCCAAGTATTGGCTTCCTTGGCGGGAGCTAGGGTTTTTGGCAAGCTGGACTTGGCCAAGGCCTATCAGCAGCTACCAGTGGATGATGCCTCAGCCTCTTGGGCCTGCTCGCCCCAGACTGCCAGACCCCCCAGATTTTGTTTCCCAGGGTGCTCCGTTGGTCCATTTTTCTCGCGGGCTACCAGTACTCCTTGCTCCACCACCCCAGTAAGGCGATGGGCCACACAGATGCCCTGAGCTGCCTCCTGCTGCCTTCCTCCGACCCCGTTCCAGCACACCAAATAGCCCTGCTGGAAGATCTCCACCATTGCCTGGTTCAGGTGGGGGAGGTGTCGCGCCACTCGGCCCGGGATCGCATCCTCTCCCGGGTCTTGAACTGGGTGGGGAGGGGGTGGCCTGCTGGCCCAGTGGGTCCCGAGTTCTCAGCATTCTCGTCACACTGTGAAGAGTTGTCCACGCACAAGGCGTGTCTGTTGTGAGGAAGCCAGGTGGTGATACTGCCACCCCTGCAAGGCCGAGTTCTCACCACCCTACATGAACACCACCCAGGGATAGTGCGAATGAAAGCCTTTGCCCGGAGCTATGTATGGTGGCCGGGGTTGGACAGCGAAGTGGAGGATACAGTCAAGCGGTGCCAGAAATGCCAGGAGTCCAAACCCGAGCCACCGAAAGCACCGGTGCGGCCATGGGAGTCATCCCACAAGCCTTGGGTATGGCTCCATCTGGAATTTGCCGGGCCTTTCCAGGGACAGATCTTCTTCATACTTGTTGATGCCTACACAAAGTGGTTAGAGGTCACACCAGTCCCATCTACCTCATCCCTGTCGGTCATCTGTGTGATGTGGCAGATCTTTAGCGCCCACGGAATACCGGACTCCTTGGTAACTGACAATGGCCCCACCTTTACCTCCACGGAGTTTCAGGAGTTAGTGCGATACTATGGTATACAGCACATCCGCTCCGCTCCATTTCATCCCGTGACCAACAGTCAGGCGGAGCGCATGGTCCGGACCACAAAGGAGGCGCTGTGCTGCATGGACCGGGGGGATTGGCACTACAAGCTGACCACCTTTGTTTTCGGCCAGCACACGACCCCCCACACCACCACCGGCCATAGCCCAGCAGAGCTATTGATGGGACGTCGCTTGATGACTCGGCTAGACCGTCTGCACCCGGACCGAGCACCAGAACACAGCACAAGCTCCGAGGACCAAGTGGCTCCACGAGGGTTCTTCCCAGAAGACCCCATGTACGCCAGAAACTATGGCAGGGGTCCCACCTGGGTTCTAGCACAAGTCGTCCGGGTGACCGGACCGCTTTCAAATGAGGTCTCATGTGACGACGGCCAGTTATGGAGGCGGCACATTGATCAACTGCACCGCCGCCTCCTGCCTACAGATCTGGACACTCCGGACGATAGCCCAGAAGACGATCTGTCACCTGGGGCACCTGAGATAGCTGCTCCAACGCAACCGAGGGAGACCAGCGACACCTTGGAACCAGCAGCCAGCCAGGAACCTAGCAGCACACGGGTCCCCGTAGCAGCCCCTGCAGCCGAGAGTCCTTTCCCAGAGCCGACCAGTACGGTACCCAAGAGCTTGGCCCCGGCCCCGGAGGTCTGCCGATCCACAAGGGAACGGAAGAGACCAGCATACTTAAAGGACTATGTCAGTTAGAGGTGATCTGGACTAAGGGGGGAGGGGTGTTGTGTATCCGGAGAAACTGCGCATGCGGTTGGGCCCGCACGTGGCCATGCAAATAGCCCAAGCTTTGCTTCCAGAGACAATAGCCCGAACGGATCCTAGGGCGCGCCTATCAGATGGCTAGGATCTGAGAATGGACCTATGGGACTTGGGTGCACTGTAAATATCCTATCATGGGTGTAGGTGTGTGTGCTGGGTGTGGTTTACTACAGGGATATAAGCCGGCCTCCAGCCCGGCTACTCCATCTCAAGTTCTCCTGTATACAATAAAGTATGAGCTGAAATCACTCCTCCATGCATCAGTCTCAGTCTCAGTACTTTATATGGTCCAAACTGGTAGAGACTGACCAAGAGAGAGATAATGAAAATGTCGAGACAGTGTACAACTGCAATAAAAAAAGCCAACACTATGATGGGGATTATTAGGAAGGGAATTGAAAACAAATCAGCCAGTATCATAATGCCCCTGTATAAATCGATGGTGCGAACTCATTTGGAATACTGTGTACAGTTCTGGTCACCACACCTCAAAAGGGATATTATAGCATTGGAAAAACTGCAGAGAAGGGCAACTGGAATGATGAAAGGTTTGGAATACTTTCCCTATGAAGGAAGGTTAAAGCGCTTGGGGCTATTTAGCTTGGAGAAACGATGGCTGAGGGGTGACATGATCAAGGTTTATAAGATTATGCATGGGATAGAGCAGGTCGAGAAAGAAATACTTTTCTCCCTTTCTCACAATACAAGAACTCATGGGCACTCCATGAAATTGCTGAACAGTCAGGTTAGAACAGATAAAAGGAAATACTTCTTCACCCAAAGAGTGATTAACACATGGAATTCACTGCCACAGGAGGTGGTGGCGACTACAAGCATGGACAGCTTAAAGAGGAAATTAGATAAACATATGGAGCAGAAATCCATCAGTGGCTATTAGCCACAAGGTATAGATAGGAAGTCTGGGGCAAGTGATGCTCTGTATTCTTGGTACTGGGGGGGGGCAACAGTGGGAGACCTTCTAGTGTCCTGGCCCCACTGATGGACCTCCTGATGACACCTGGTATTTTTGGACACTGTGTGACAGAGTGTCCAACATTGGCTTCTCTTATGTTCTTATGTTCTAGATGCAATGGAGAGAAGTGCAATGATCATTCATAGCATTCTTTAGTATCAATGCAACTGGAGGCAAGAGAGATTGCCTATCAGGGCAGTTCAGAAGAGGAAGTGGTTGTGCTAGCTTGGCTGCAATGGGGTCTAAATAGCAGAACCCCTATCCTAGGGTTGCCAACCTCCAGGTGGGGCCTGGAGGTCTCCGGGAATGACAACTGATCTCCAGACAAGAGAGTTCAGTTCCCCTGGAGGAAAATGGCTGTCTTAGAGGGGGGAGCGCTATGGCATTGTACTCTGCTGAAGTCCCTCCCCAAACCCCACCCTCTGCAGGTTCCACCCCCAGTTCTCCAGGAATTTCCCTACCTAGAATTGGCAACCTACCCCCTCTTGTTTGGTTACTAAAGGTGATCAAAGAGGTGCTGGAAAGACGCTCTGGCAGGAGATCGATAGTGCTGTGGGGACGTCCTGCCATTCTGCATCAAGCTGATGGCTCACCACTTCCTTTTTCAATTAGCTGACCACCCTCAAGAGCAGGGCTGCACCAAAGCCACAGTTCTCCCTCTAACTAATCTAGCGCAATGGCTTTAGGCCCACGGGAAAGCGTTTCCACACACAGTGTTTACCAGAGAAAGCTTCCTCCCATCTCTCTTTGTGTCTCTGGATGCCACCCAAGCTTGGGCTATTTTTAGGCCTGCTAATCTTAGAAAGCCCTCTTGGGTTGCAGCGTGTTGCACAAGGAACATGCTGCACAGTGGCCTGATCTCCAGCTACTGAGATGCTTTTCATCCTAGAGTGCTTCCAGAATGGGCTTCCTTGTACCTAAGGTTGTCAGCTTCCAGGTGGTGGCTGGAAATCTCTTCCTGAGATCACAATTGATCTACAGGTGACAGATCAATTAACCTGGAGAAAATGGCGGCTTTGGAAGGTGGCATTATACACCACTGAAGTCCCTCTCTTCCCCAAGCCCCACCTCCCTCAGGTTCCACCCCCAAAATCTCCAGGTATTTCACAACTCAGAGCTAACAACCCTACTTGTATCCTCCAGACTGAGATGCCCATGTCTCCCCATCGCCCTCCCAATGCTGTGGTTTTCAAACTGTGCTCCAGAGCAGCTGTGGCCGGGTTGTCTTCAGAAGCTTACCAGGATTCCGTAAAGCAAAAATCAGTCCCTGCAGACTGAAAGCTATTTTGCATGCCTTGCCTGATCTTCTGCTAGGGTTGCCAGGTCCCCCCGGCCACCGAAAAGGAATGGGGGGTGTAGGGTTGCCAGATCCAGGCTAGCAAATGCCTGGAGATTTGGGGGTGGAGCCTGGGGAGAACAGGGATCTCAATGGGGTACAATGCCATATGGTCCACCCTTCAAAACATCCATTTTCTCCAGGGGAACTGAGATCTGTAGTCGTGTTGCCAAAACGGGGTGGTTAACCTGGCATGTGGAGTTCCATTTAACACACACACACAGGCGAGACACTCAGTTGAATTTTTAAAAATTATTCCATAAATAAGGGGGATACAGAAAGGCAAATTAATTCTACCAATTCTTGTTCCCATTTGACTGGAGTTTCTGTATCTCTACACTAATAACTTTTCTTTACACATGTGCAAGCTGCATTTTGTTCTGTTCCCATGGCTAACTTCTGCAAGTCAGCAAGCAAGCAGATAAGCTTCTTATCTCATTTGAGACAAGCTGAAGACCATTTGTTCTCCTCCCCCCCGCCCAATAGTCTCTCTGCTCCTTTGTGCTCAGCATTTATTGGAATGTCCCTGTTTCTTACATTCCAAAAAACTGTATCAACGTTAACGAAGTCGGGTGGAGGTGCCTAGAGCAGTAGCTACCCACTGCCGCCTGCCAAAATCTAATAAAATGGTGTTACTCTTGCCTATCAGTCTGGAGATGAGCTGTAATTCTGTGATATGCCCAGGTCCTACCTGGAGGTTGGCATAAGTATCTTCTGCTGCAATCTGAAGCTGTAGGCCAGGGATCACCAGGGAGGACAGTCCGATCATGAGCGTGCCCCAGAGTCTTCTACAGCACATGGGGTAACGGGTGTTGTTCTGTGGCAAGTGCTGAGAGGGTAGGGTTGCCAAGTAGTACTCACCTCTGGAGCGGGGGACTCCCGGGTGGATCCCGCGTCGCATGCATGTCACTAGGAAGTGACATTATGACACCGGGCACGCTGGGGGCAGGGCCACGACCATCCAAGGGGAAACCATAGAGTCTCCAGCACAGACTCTTACATTTCATTGGTTACAGTACATGCTTCAGCCAATGGTGTTGTTCCAGATTAGAATCCGCCTGAGGTTTCAAGCTTAACATTACATGTCAATGGCAAGACACAACAATTCCTCCCCCCTAAGATGGAACAATACATATGTAGTCCTTCAGATAGGGAGGGGCACGCCTTGGTCGGCTTGACTTGCGTAAGGGTTCTGGTGGTGTAACTGCTTCAGGGGCCCTGAATGGCTCCCTTTCCAGTGAGTCTGGCTGGCTTGTTACCGAGGGATCACCATCTAGAGAGGGATTAAGTCCACACTCTGCTTCTACGGGGGGCTCTGCAACACTCACCTCTGTGTCTGGAGGCCCTCGCTGCTCGCCTTCTGGGTGAGGGATCGAGTCAGGTTCGGTGCTGGACTTGAGACTGGAGTCAGCCCACCTCTGCCTGAGCTGATCTACATGGCGCCGCAGTTTCCTTCCGTCTGCAAGCTGCGCCACGTACATACGGGTACCTAGAACGTCGCTGATCATGGCAGGAAGCCATAAGTGAACCTCAGCGTAGTTCTGCACAAACACTTTGTCTCCCTGATTGAAAGTGCACGGCAATTCTTTGACCTCGGATCTGGGGGGTCTACTTTCAATCAGGTCTGGATGGAGCCTGTCTAACAGCGTTGTTAGCTGGCGTCCCATTAGAAGCTCAGCTGGGCTCCTTCCAGTTGCGGTGCAGGGTGTAATAAGCTGCTGCAACAGGAAAGAGGCTAGCTTCTGCCCCAGTCACTGGGACCCATTTTCTTTAAAGCCTCTTTCGTCGTCCGAACCATCCATTCGGCTTGCCCGTTTGTGGCCGGATGGAACGGAGCAGACGTTACATGCTTAATCACGTTGTCAGACATAAAATTTTCAAATTCCCCTGAGGTGAATTGGGGCCCGTTGTCCGATACCAAAACGTCTGGCAAACCATGGGTTGCAAAAACCCGATGGAATACATTTACCACTGCTGTTGATGTAGTAACATGCATATTAACAACTTCAAGCCATTTTGAGAAGGCGTCAACAACAATAAAAAACATTTGCCCTTGAAACGGGCCGGCAAAATCTACATGTAGCCTGGACCAAGGCTTGCTAGTAGTTTCCCAATGCTGAACCAGGGCTTGAGGTGGGTCAGGTCTGGACTGCTGGCAGGTCATGCAGTTCCTGACCCAATCCTCTGCGTCAGAGTCTATCTTTGGCCACCAGACATAGCTGTGTGCGAGTGCTTTCATATGCACTATGACTGGATGGCCATCATGCAGAGCTTCCAGGACACGCTCCCGTAGTTTGGGAGGCACCACCACTCGGTTTCCCCATAACAAGCAACCCTTTGCGACTGACAGTTCGGTTTGCCTCGTGTGGTACGGCTTAAACTCCTGGTCCACTCTACCTGCTGGCCACCCCCTCCAAACCCAGTTAAGGACATGGGAGAGGGTAGAGTCCTTAGGTGATGCAGCAGCAATGTCCAAAGAGTGGACCGGAGGCTGAGGCAGTTCATCAATTGCCAGTACATCAAACGCTGGTGCCGGATCGGTGTCCGTTTGTGGCAGAGGGCAGCGGCTAAGAGCGTCTGCATGTCCGATTGCCTTGCCAGGACGGTGATCAAGGTCAAGGACAAAGTCATAGGCTGCAACTCACCAACGAAGTAAGTAACAAGTGATTCAGCTTTATTGAGAACGAGAACTTCCAAAAGATCACACAGCATCAGACGACACGACAGCACACAACAGTGGAGCATAGCTGCTTTTAAACTCTCCCAAGCTGGGGTAGCCATGCCCTTACATCTGATCAGGTTACAGAGATAACACCCAATCATTTGTCTTCCCTCCAGCACAGACTCTTACATTTCATTGGTTACAGTATATGCTTCAGCCAATGGTGTTGTTCCAGATTAGAATCCGGCTGAGGTTTCAAGTTTAACATTAAATGGCAACAGGACACAGGTTTCTAAGAACCCAGTGGCAACAAGAAGGGAAGAGGTCTCTTTGGGGTTTGAAGGGTTAAAGCAAGCATCCTGGGAAGAGGGCCCAGTCCCTGCACCTCTAAGGCTGGTGCAGCAGGAGGGAGGGTGAAGGCCCTGGCTTGGCCTGCAGAGCAATTGCAACAGAGTGGGCCTGGTAACTTCTGGGCATCTCATTCCTTTCAAACAGCCCACTATTTTTAGATGACCAGATCCAGTCATCTGCTATCAGAGCGTCAGAAAAAGTTTTACAACACGGCCTGTAAGGAAAGAACTCTTGCAAGGGAGGAAAAATAATGTTGGCAATGGATTTCCCCACCCCCATTCCTTTTTAAAGGCAGTTAAAATTGCTCAAAAGTTATGCTTTATTATCCTGCAAGGCAGGAATAGTGGAGCACATGGCATTGCAACAATTTTCCTTCCATCAATCATTTATCAAACCCTTTTCCCAGAACAATTCCCAGAGGAAATTTTGGCTGGACCCTGTTTTTGCAGATATCCCTAAGGGAAATAAGAGCACAGAGCAACCAAGGAAGAAGATGGAGTCTTTAAAACACTAGAAACAAAGTAGTGATTTACTGCAGAATTACAGTAAGTTTCTCCATTCATTTAGAACATCTTTTTTTGTTAAGAGCCTCAATTCTATACCCACCTTTGTATCAATAATTCTGGATGGATAGTGGTATTAGGTTGTAGCAGTACAATAAAGCTGGAATCCAGCAACATTATAGAAGCTTTACCTTGCAATCATAAGGACACTTTCCTGGGAGTAAGCCCACTGAATGTCACAGACTTACTTACAAATAGACCTTGTAAGGGATGAGGGCTGAATGAGCCTATAATTTACTAAGACCTGATGATTGGGTCATAAGTTTGACAGGATCCATCCCTGGAGGAGGAAGGTAGCCTTGGTGGGGGTAATTGCCGATAGCTGCAAGCCTCGGTTATCTCAAGGGAGTGGCAGTAGCCCAGATCAGGAGATGCTGATTAACCTTTCAGGAGGCACCAGAGTATCCTCGGACATTGGGTTGATAAGCTGCCTCAGGAGATGGAACTGGATTCTGTTCTATGGTGATTCACTACTGAACCGTCTATGAGGACTAGTCATGTAAGAAGCTGCAGCTTCTCTTTTTAGAATTGCCAACGTAACTTTGCATTTTAAAGGTTTTATTGCCAACTGCTCATAGGTTGGATGATTTCTGCACTGCATACATCCTGTTTGAATGGTTATATTCAATTAAACGAAATAAGCTTTTTAAGAATATTTGCTGTGTGCTGAGAGTTTCTTGTCTGCTGGCTAGCTGCTATCTTATCTACTGAAGCGAACCCCAAGGTCAGTCAGACCTGACAGACCTGTTTTGAATTGCTCTCTGAGTGACTCAGCACTCACTTTATCGAATGTCTCCAAAGATGTGAGTTCTGTCTCGTAAATGCTTTCTACCAATCGTAAGCTGCTTCTTACATTTCCTTATGTCTCTACTTGAAAGGTGCTCTGAGCTAGGGATACCAGCCTCCAGGTGGTACCTGGGGGTCCCCGGGAATTATAGCTTATCTCGAGAGATCAGTTCCCCTAGAGCAAATGGCTTCTTTGGAGGGTGGGTTCTATGGCATTGTACCCCACTAAGGTCCCTGTCTTCCCCAGCTCCATCCCCAAATCTCCAGGGGTTTCCCAATCTGGATCTGGAAATCCCACCCCCCACCCCCATCCCCTGCCACTGGCCAGGTGGGACCTGGCAACCCTACGAGAAATTGCGTACATGAAGACTATAAATTTGTATGTATATTCATAACAACCCTGTGAGACAGGTTAGGCTGATTTATAGTATAAATGTATTAGTATTTTAATGACTATGACATCCCCCAAGAGAATCCTGGGAATTGTAGTTCCTACAGAAGACGATGAGATCGGTCGGTTTAAATCCGTGCTGTGGATATGCCAGTGTGACTCACCCGAGGCTATCTGCCAGCTCCTGAGTGTGGAGAGACTGGGTGAGTGCACGGGATCAGCAAAGGGCCAGGCATTCTTTCTTTGCACAGAGCTCTCAAGATGTCAATTGTAATTCATACGTTGTATAAGCTGAGACCTGGGGGCCAAGAGGCAACTGTTTTTGGTACAAAAGAAAGCCCTGTTCACACATTACAGAAAATGCATGTACATTCTGCATGTACGTGTGTATATCTGTTTATAAGAAAAAGCCAATGTGTTCAGTTTACAAATGAAACCAGAGACCAGTACCTGGATAAATGTGCAGTTTCAGTCACACGTACAGCTGTGCATGTGTTGAATGTACATGCTGCCCCAGATGTTTTTGGCCAGGGCTTTGGAGGCAGAGTTGACTGACACTGCCAGATCAGCATTTTAACATATTTGACAAGTCAGGCAATTGTTTCCTATCGCTCTCCTTGTTACTTAGCCACTGTGATCCATGCAATGGTCACCTCCAGGCTGGTCTACTATAACTTGCTCTACATAGGGCCTAGGTGTGCAGCTACAGTGGGGCATTTAGGGGCGCCACCCCATAAATAGGCAGAGCAGAAACCTTATTTTTGAAGAGAAACACCCACTGCTCAGGCTTCCATATTCCTCTTATTATGGAGTGGGGGGAGAGTATCACGGGACCTGAGAAAGGACAGTTCAGGGAGCACTTGAATGTCTCTTGAGTTCCCTTCCACAGGGGAAGAAAGCTTGGAAGTGCACTCAAGAGTAGTGCCTTCAATACATCTTCAACAATCCTCCTTTCTGCTATCCCAGTCCTGCTGTATACCACCGAGGTCATGGTGAGTCTTTCAAAAGCATTCCCATCAGCCTTTGGGAAACATGCAGATTTATCTGCATGCCCTTGAGACTGATCTGGAAACTTCAGCCGGTCCAAAATGCAGGGGTGTGTGTCCTTACTGGGTCACCTTTAAGACCCACATACAACCAGTGCTCCGCCAGCTGCACTGGCTACCAGTTGAATACCAGTGTATGTACACGGACCGCCACCAGGGGTCCGCGGCTAAAGCAGGAGCTTGGTCCCCAAACACAAAGGGGACCTAGGATCCTAGTCCACCTCGAGTCCACCAACAGCACCCTTGGTGGGAAATTCAAACCCTCCTATGGGGACAGAGGTGTGCCGGGTGGAATGTATATAGTTGGCCTTGCAGGGCCATTTTCTTTGTCTTGTTGTGAAGTACAGTAAACACGTTTGAACGCATGTCGTAGTCCGAGTCCTCCATGCGTTGAACCCAGTACTTTTCAGTGGCGACGTGGATGGAATCCTGATGAGCAGGCCAGGCTCACCTTCCAGCGCAGCACTGAGCATCATTCCAGAAAACGCCACTGCGCCCCGCACCACTCCCGAGCAGCACCGCACCGCACCCGGCATCACTGAACACTGCTTCCCCGCTCCATGCTAAAGTCACAGCCTCTGCTTTGGGGCACCTCGAGGTTTTCGACCCCACTCATCCCGAGCTCTGGGATTCGTGGATGGATCAGCTAACCTGCCACCTCACCTTCCATGAGATAACCGATGCGGGCAAGAGAAGGGCTCTCCTCCTCAGCTCTTGTAGTGTGAACACCATCTGGCTCGCAAAGAGCCTCCTGGCCCTGAAGGCTATCCGCGAGTACACGTACAAGGAAATCATAGACGCCCTGACCAGGTACCTCACGCCCAAGCCAATGACACTGGCCAAGCGGATGGAATTCCAGGGGCGCATCCAGAAGCCCGGCAAGACAGCCGCAGCATTCATGGCCACGCTGCGCCAACACACCATGGAGTGCGACTTCTCCAAGGTAGAGGAAAACCTCTTGACCCAGTTTGCCTGGGGAATCAGCGACATGAAGCTCCACCGAAAGATGATCGGCACATCCAACATCAAACTCAACAAGGCCCTCCAGCTCGCCATCGCCCATGAGGCCTCTCACCACGACCAGCCACCGGCAGCGTCCCATCTCGTGCTCCCGAACTCAGCACCCGAGACCTCAGACGAGGATGACGTCCGTCTCGTTTGCACACTCTACCGCCGGGAACCACTGGAGCCTCCGGACACTTCGGTAAACCTGCCGGACCTTCCCTGTGCGCCAGCTGCGGAGAGGCGCACAAGCGCAAGTCATGCCGGTTCCGTGATGCCAGCTGCCACACATGTGCAAAACAAGGACACCTCGCCTGTGTCTGCAGTTCCAAGGGCAACCGGAACCATCCATCCCAGCCGCAACCATGCTGCCAGGCCTCCGCGCACTACAAGGCCACTGAGGGCATGGACAATCTCTACCTCCTGACCAGCCAGCCCTCACTACGGGTACTACGCCTCCCCAACTTGCCAGCAGCCCCAAAGATCCAGGTCCAGGTCACAATCGAGGGGTCCCGCTGCCCAATGAAAGTGGACTCAGGGTCAGCAGCTTCCATCATATCTGTGGAAATGCTGAACAGACTTTGTCCAAATGGCGGGCCCCACCTGCGGCCTTCGCCCTTGAGCCTGGTGGACTTCCAGAGGAATCCGTTTCCTATACGGGGTGTGGGGACTTTCCGGGTGAAGTACTGGGGTTTTGAGGGTTTCCTGGACTTGATTGTAGTGGAGGGGAATTTGGTTAGCTTATTGGGGCGGGCATGGTTGGCGCCGTTGGGCATCACAGTTGGGGGGGTGAATAAATGTGCACTGTGGGATTTTGCTGAGGTTTGCGGGGAACTCCTTGCGGTCTTTGATGGGGCTCTGGGTTGTTACAATGGGCCCCTTGTTTCATTGCAACTTGACCCCCAAATTGCCCCCATCCGCATGCGGTTCTGCACGGCACCACTCACTTTGCGGCCGAAAATCGATGTGGAGCTGGAAAGTTTAGTGGCACAAGGGGTCCTCGAACTGGTCTCCCATGCGCCGTGAGAGACCCCCATTGTAACCCCCATTGTAACCCCTGTCAAACCTAACAGCGACGTTCACATCTGCGCAGATGATAAATGTACATTGAACAAGGCCCTCCACGACCATGCCTACCCAGTCCCGGTCATGAGTCATGTGTTGGCTTCTTTAGCGGGAGCTAAGATTTTTGGCAAGTTGGATCCCGCGCAGGCGTACCAACAACTGCCAGTAGATGAGGCCACAGCAACGGCCCAGACTACTGTAATGCACCGGGAGGCTTTTAAGGTTAGGAGGCTGCAGTTTGCTGTAAGTGTGGCCCCAGGGATATTTCAGCAACTAATGGACTCCTTGTTGAAAGGGATCCCTGGGGTAATGCCATTTTTCAATGATGTCCCCATCGCCGCGGCCACCCCAGATGACTTTGCTTCCCGCCGCCACGCTGTCCTTAGCTGTTTCGACTCAGCGGGCCTCAAAGTCAAATGAGAGAAGTGCCTCCTTGGGGTCCCAGAGGTGGACTTCTGGGGCTTCCGGGTCGACGCGTCCAGCCTCCATCTGGCGAGGGACAAGGTCAAGGCCATCATGGAGGCCCCCAGACCCACATGCAAGGCAGAACTTCAGGCGTTTTTAGGACTCCTGAACTTTTATCACGCCTTCCTGCCACACAAGGCTGCAGTTGCGGAGCCTCTTCACCGCCTCCTGGACAAATCAGTGCCCTGGTCGTGGGGCCTGAGGGAGGCGGTGGCGTTCAAGGGGTCAAGGTGCTACTTGTCTCGAATAAGGTGTTGGCTCACTTTGATGAGTCCCTACCTGTAGTCCTCGTGTGCTACGCCTCCCCCTATGGTATCGGTGCCGTTCTGGGCCACCTTCTTCTTGACAGCTGGGAGGTCCCGGTGGCGTACTACTCACGGACTTTGATGGCCGCCAAGCGCAATTACGCGCAGATAGACCGGGAGGGGTTGGCAATTGTGGCGGGGGTGAAAAAGTTTCATAACTTTGTGTACAGGCGCCCCTTCACTATTGTAACTGACCACAAGCCTCTCCTCGGCTTATTTGCGGTGGACAAGCAGACCCGCCAGGTCCTCTCGCCCAGGATTCTCCATTGGTCCCTCTTCCTGGTTGGCTACAATTACCACCTGGAATACCACCCAGGCAAGGTGATGGGGCATGCCGATGCCCTCAGCAGACTGCCCCTCTTGTCCAGGGACGCCAACCCGCACCTCACCCCCAGGGTCCTGATGCTGAAAGGCCTCCCCGAGCCGCCCCTTCAGGCCGCAGATATAGCTACCCGATTGGCCCACGACCTCATAATCTCCCGGGTCTTGGGCTGGGTGGTGAGGGGGTGGCCCACGTCCTCCGTTGGGCTCGAGTTCACGGTGTTTGCAACCCGAAAATACGAGCTGTCGGCGCTCAAGGGTTGTCTCCTGTGGGGCGACAGGGTCGTAGTTACCCATGCCCTGCGACGACGAGTCCTCAATGCTCTCCACGAGGCACATCCGGGAATTGTAAGGATGAAGGCTATGGCCCGGAGCTGCATTTGGTGGCCGGGAATTGACGCCGAGATTGAGGCCTGGGTGAGGAGATGCCAGACCTGCCAGGCGGCCCGTCCAAACCCGTCAAGCATGCCAACCCAGTCATGGGAGTCAACACACAAACCTTGGTCCTGGCTACATATTGACTTTTCCGGGCCCTTCCAGGGGCTGATATTCCTAGTAACAGTGGACTCGTACTCCAAATGGTTGGAGATCAGCCCCATGTTCGCCACCTCCACGAAGGCCATCATCCGCTTACTCTGCCGGATCTTCTCCACCCATGGGTTGCCGGACATGATAGTCTCTGACAACGGGACTGCCTTCACGTTGGCAGAGGGACTTCCTCCAGCAGAACCTGATCTGGCACATAAGATCGGCGCCTTTCCACCCCGTGACCAATGGCCAAGTGGAGAGGATGGTACACACAGCAAAGGAAGCCCACAGCCGGATCACGGATGGGGACTGGGAGTTCCGGCTTGCCCGCTTCCTCCTGATCCAGTGGATGACACCCAACCCCATCACCGGATGCTGCCCAGCGGAACTTTTAATGGGCAGATGCCCCACTATCCTGTTGGACTGCCTACATCCAGACCGGGCAACCCCGTGTTCATCCAGAACTTTGGGAGAGGGGCCCCCTGGATTGCCAGACAGGTTGTCCAAGTCACCGGCCCGGTATCCTATGAGGTCTCTACAGAGGACGGCCAACTCCTGAAAAAGCATATCGACCAATTTAGGCGGCGACAGCTCCTGGAGGCTGAAGAGCACCCCCAGCTCAAGGGACCGGGACTCTATGCACCACAGCAGCACTCGGCCCGAACTCCCCCGCACAGGTGAGCCCCCACCGAGCCCCCGGCCACACCGCCAGAGCCTGAAGAGCCGCCACTGCCCTTGCCGCAACCAGACATGGCCAGCCAGCCAGAGGTGGCCGTAAGCAACCCTGTGCCAGCACCCCGGCATTCTCTCAGAGAGCGCAGACCCCCCCACACCTATCTGCAGGACTATGTAACATAGGTTGAATCAGAACTAAGGGGGGAGGGGTGTTATGTATGTGGACCGCCACCAGGGGTCTACAGCTAAAGCAGGAGCTTGGTCTCCAAACACAAAGGGGACCTGGGATCCGAGTCCACCTCGAGTCCACCAAAAGCACCCTTGGCGGGAAATTGAAACCCTCCTGTGGGGACATAGGTGTGCCGGGTGGAATGTATATAGTTGGCCTTGCAGGGCCATTTTTTTGTCTTGTTGTGAAGTACAATAAATGCGTCTGAACGCATGTCATAGTCCGTGTTCTCCATGCGTCGAACCCAGTACTTTTTAACCAGATCATCTGGGACCAACGTATCTGTAGGAGCGTCTCCCCCAACACTCTCCCAAGTGAGATCAGGGCCCTGTGGGACTTGTTGCAATTCCGCAGGGCCTGTAAAACAGAGATGTTCTGTCAGGCCTACGTTTGAGGTGGCAGAAGTCTAACTACATCGACCTTCCCTACCCTGCTTCGTACCATTTTATTTGGGCTTTTTGCCCACTTGCCCAGTATCTTGTTTCATCCTTCTGCACACACACAGATAGTTTTCCTTGGAAGCACTTCTGAACTTGTACCTGATTGACGCCTCTTGGCATTCTTTAGTGCCCAGAAATTCATTGTGAATTGGGGCCACCTGTTTCCCGATGAAGAACGCCGGATGGACTATATTGCATCCTGGTTGAGGGACGAGGCAGCAGACTGGTATGTGGGTCTGCATAACACCGACAGGCCAGAGCTCCGGTCGGTGGATGTGTTTATGTGGGCTCTCCGTGCACAGTACGAGGACCCGAATGCTGGCGAACACGCTCAAGCATTCCTACGCACCTTCAAACAAGGCAAGTTGTTGTTCCGAGCATACACGGAGGAGTTCAAACACCAGGCTGCCAAGATTCAGGGTTGGCCCAATGAAGTACTAGCCGAGCAGTACTGCTTAGGGTTACATCCCGAGGTACGAGAGACGGTCCTCCACAGCGTCCATCCAATGTCCCTCAATGCATGGATACGCAAGGCAGCGGATGCGGAGACCCGTTTGAAGACCATCAAGATCGATAACGCGACCACCGTGGGTAAGACCATCCTGGCCTTGCCAAAACCCAAGATCCCTCCACCGAAGAAGGAGGGAGTGAGGGACCAGCGGATGAAGCAGGGCCTGTGCCTCAAATGCGGCTTGATGGGCCACTTTGCAGCCTCCTGCCCGGGAGTGGGAACCCAGGGGCCAGCAAAGAAGGTACTGGATAAAAGGCGGGCAGACACCCCAACGAAGAAGACTGCTTCTCGTCCAAAGAACCAAAAGGCTCTGCAAGCAAGTGTCCTGGAAGAGGATCCCAACTCATCAAGTGAGGAGGAGGATCAACCAGCGGGAATCACGCAGGACCTGCAGTAAGTAGCGCAGACCAGCAGGTCCCAAACCCCGAGGTGCCAAAACCGGTGAACGGATACCCATCTCTCTTTTTTGTGACTGTGACTGTCCAGAACCCGGAGCTGGGTACTCACGTATGCTCTTATAGATTCAGGTTGTGGCAGAGACTTAGTCAACCCCTCCCTTGTAACGGGGTTGGGGGCAAAAGTAGTCCGGCTTCCGGACCTCATTGTGTTTACCCAAATGGATGGGTCGGCTATGAAAGACCCTTATAAGTATGAGACTGTGCCTTTACGAATGGGAACGGGAGCACATTGGGAATGTAGAACTTTTGTCATCACCGCAGCTGCCCATTTTCCTATGGTACTGGGTAGCCCATGCCTCTACGACCATGATCCCTACATTCTATGGGATGAGGGGTGGTTAAGTTCATCTCCCCTAAGTGCCAGAAGCACGTGTGGAAAGAACCATTGGGGGGGAGCCCCTCCGAATGAGCCGGTGCAGGCTTGCCTGGCTAAGGAGGAGTTGAACTCTATTTCTTTGGAATACCGAGACCTAGCACGGGTGTTTGAAGAAGAGGAGGCGGATGAATTGCCACCTCACAGACACTCTGATTGTGCAATTGAATTAATCCCTGAGAAGAAATTGCCCAAAGGCAAACTCTATGCAATGAGTCCAGGGGAAAAGGAGGAATTGCGAAAATTCATTGACAAAAATCTGGCGCGTGGTTTCATCCGACCTGCGTCATCCCCTTTTGCGGCCCCAGTTTTGTTCCGGAAGAAAAAAGAGGGTGGGCTGAGATTGTGCACAGACTACAGGGGTTTGAATGCAGTTTCTACCATGAACGCATACCCCCTGCCTCTCATGAAGGATCTCCTGGCCAAGGTGGCTAAGGGGAGAATCTTCTCCAAACTCGATCTCAGGGATGCCTATTTCCGAGTCCGCATTAAAGCAGGGGATGAGTACAAGACTGCTTTTAACACACCGTTGGGGCAGTTCGAGTACCGGGTGATGCAGTTCGGACTTCAAGGGGCCCCTGGGGTCTTTATGAACCTCATCAATGAAGTGTTACACAAGCACCTGTTCAAGGGGGTGATTGTTTACCTTGATGATATCCTGATTTATTCCCCTGATAAACCTTCTCACATCAAGCTAGTGCGGGAGGTCCTCCAAATGTTACACAAGCACAGACTGTTTGCCAAACTATCCAAGTGTTTCATTGCTCTGAAATAGACTTCCTGGGATACCACATTTCCCCCAGGGGTTTGGAAATGGACCCAGCCAACGTGTGGGATGTGGTGGGGTGGGAACCCCCTTGAACCTGGAGGCAACTACAAGCATTTCTCGGGTTAGTGAATTTTTACCGGTCCTTTCTGGCAAACTTTGCTCAGGTGAGCCTACCGCTTATGGATTTATTAAGGACTAAGGGGAAGGGTCCAGAATGCAGAGCTGTTTGGGTGATCAAAAACAAGCGAGTGGGGCCTGGCCCAGGGTTACTGATCAAATGCATTTGTGGAGGCATCACTGGATGGGGTGCAAAGGCTGTGCAAAACAACTGCCATTAGCCTCAGGGCTGTTGAGTCATACACCATTCAGCTGTGCTTGTATGAATGGCTTCTTCCAGTCTTGTCTCCTGGGAAGTCACATCCCAGGCTCTCCTGTGTGTTAAACCCATGCTATTCCCCTGGACTATGGCGCCATAGAAGACCCCTCAGGAGTCTTCCCTATCTGCCTGGTTGTTAACTGTGTGTGTAGCTGGTTTAGTCAACATCATGGGCCTTTTGCCATGTATTGATAGGTGTCTTCTGTGCCTCATTAATGATGTGCAACATTGTGATTGGTGGATGGCAGTAAAGTTCCCATGGTTGCTGGGGGAGCAGTTGCTAGTGTTTCTACATTGGCTTTTTTTCATACAAGTACTTTGTTTTCTGCTTTGCTGTTGGGAGGGTAAAGGAAGGACATGCCATGGCAGGGTATAATGCCAGCCGTAGCATAGTGTCATCATGGTTTTGCTCTGCCTATCTGAAAAAGCATGCAGTCTATTCCTGCCCCCTGCTGGCAAAGCCATGACTGGATGCAAGTTCTGGAAATGAAGATGGAAATTGCTTCAGGATGATATACAAGCAACTCTTGTGTTCAGTGCAGGGGCCAAGTCCAAGTACCTTGGGAACATCTCCATCCATCCATTTAGGGTACATTTCTTATTCTTCTTTCATGCTCCCACATAGGAAAACTGGGATCTCATTAAATCTTTCTCAAATATATTTAATTAAAACAGAAGAGATACAATGCCAAGATGTTCCCCACATGTGCATTTTGCAACATTAACTCCAAATCCCAAAGGCTGCTGTGACAGTTAGAATATTTCTTTTGGTATCTATAGGGATGCTGCTGCTAATCCATGTCCTTTGCGCACCAGCTGGGAAAGTGAAAATGCTGCTCCTGTAGAGGATGAAACAATCTGGTGGGCAGGAATTACTTTCCTCAGCCATGCTTTGAGGGGCCTGTCCTCTTCCTCAATGAGTGGCTTTTGCAGAGATGCCAGAGAAGAAGGATTCACAATGGAGTAGCTATTGGGTGAGATCAGCCAGTAACAGAGATTTAACTTTATAATAACAAAGATCCCTGTAAAGTACTGGGTTCGCCGCATGGAAGACTCAAACGACGACATGCTTTTGCACACATTTATTGTACTTCACTCCAACTAAGACTAACTCTTAGGGCCAACTATATACATATCCACCCAGCACCCCCTATTCCCATTGGAGGGTTTGAATGTCCCGCCAAAGTGGCTATTGGTTGGGGCGGGGGGGAACCAGGATCCAAAGTTTCCATTGTTCCAGGAGCCAAGCTCCTGTATGTGCTGCGGACCCCAATTAAATCCCAATTAAAAAGATGCTTTTTACATCTTGGTACATTCTTTTTGAGCTGCGGTGGCTCAAGTGGTTAAGACGCTGAACTGCAGGCTGTGGAAGGTCAGTAGTTCAGCAGTTCAAGACCCGGGTGCTGCATGACGGAGTGAGCTCCCATCTCTAGCCCCAGCTCCTGCCAACCTAGCAGTTCGAAAGCAAGAAATTGCAAGTAGATAAATAGGTACCACTTCGGTGGGAAGGTAACAGCGTTCCGTGTGCCTTGGTGTTTAGTCATGCCGGCCACATGACCACGGAAACGACTTCGGACAGCGCTGGCTCTTCGGCTTTGAAATGGAGATGAGCACCGCAACCCTAGAGTCGGATTCGACTGGCTTTTCGAGCAAGGGAACCTTTACCTTTTTTACATTCTTTTTACCTGCCGTGGGAAACATAGCTTCCAGCCTATTTATATGGCAGAACTGGTGCTGTCCTTGCAGAATATATAAATTTCAGGAATTAACTGAAAAGTCTGTTTTCAAAACAGCAACCATGCCAGTTTGGTGTAGTGGTTAAGAGCGGCAGACACTAATTTGGAGAACCAGGTTTCATTCTCCACTCCTTCACATGCAGCCAGCTGGGTGGATTTGGGTCAGTTACAGTTCTCTCAAGAGCAGTTCTCTCAGAGCTCTCTCAGCCCCACCTACCTCACAGGATGTCTGTTGTGGGGAGAGGAAGGGAAGGAGATTGTAAACTGCTCTGAGACTCCAAGTGATATAAATTGGTATAAATCCAATTTCTTCTTCTCAGTCTCCTCCTTCCTCTCCCTCTCCTTCTCCTCCTCCAATCAGAGAGAAATGAAAGGTGCATAAGCATCTTTAACTGCATCATCAGACTCTTCTTCAAAGCTTATAACTTTACAACCTAATTTGTCTGTGTGGAGTCCAGGAACAAAGGAAATTAGATATCCCTTCAGACTTCCCATGTTGAGACATTTCTATTCAGTCTGTGTTCCCATTTCACACACGCCCTGAACAATTACCTTTGCAAGATTTGCTACTGTAAGGACAGGTGGGGGCTTATGTCTCATGCAGGGGCTGCATTAGGTCTGCCGTAACAAATACCATATCTTCATGGAAGGCACCTGAAGTGGAAATCCATCATACCCTGAAAATCTTGTTGGTTTCTAAGGTGCTACTGGAATCTGTCTTACGGCACATCAACATGGCTACAATGTATTCAGTGCTGATGTTTTTTTCTTCATGGACCCACTGATATTTGACACTTCTGGCACATGATGTAGGTAAATATAGTGCTTTTCGTGAAACTAGACATCTAATGCCACCAAATCTATTGAGGCAAGCTCTTTAACCAGGATATGGTCCTATAATGGCACAGCCAGGCTGTGATAGGTGTGCCATTTCTCAATGTGCTCACTCTGGTTCTCTCATCAGACAAGGGTGAGCTGACATGTCCCAGGAGGCATGCGTGCTCCCATCATTATTGGGTCTACCCTTGGAGCCAGGACTGGTGGGAGAACTTTATACTGCAAGTGTGTTGTGATGAGCAGTAGATGTCCAGTTTTCAGATGACCTGACAGACTTTTATGGAAAGAATATCAGCCCTAAGAGATTGGCTACTGTGGGAAAGAACTGACAATGACGACAGTGCTGACAACAGCAGACTCACTCTACAATCTGCATTACTTTGGGCACGTGAGGAAGAAACCAACCAACCCTACACTGACTCCAGTTTGCCAAAATTAACAGGGCATGGAAGGAACGTAGAAAAGCCAAATCCACGGTTTGAGGCTTGACTGCGTGGGAAATCAGGACCAAGTCGTCTGTGCAGAAAAGGTCTGTGTTCAATGTGTGTTCAGTGCCAAGAGTGAATGTAGATATCAACATTTCCTTTTCTTTCCTCTTACCACAGAAGAGACTTTTTTATTTTTGCATCAGGATTCTTCCTGGATAATCTGCCTGATTTTGAAGTAGAGCTAACGTTCCAAATCTTGCAACCTCCCAGCCTTTTCAGCAGCATACTTATCCTTGCAAATTTTATGATACTTTGCCAGTTGCTTCACTAATGTTTGAAGTACTTTCTTTCCATCATCACTCCTTTGCATATCCTTTGGCAAACAATTGTATTCTGCAAAGGTAGGCACAATTTTTTTTTGCCTGGGGTCACGTGACTTTCAGAGTTAATGGTGACGTGGCAGTTCTGCTTCTTGTCCACTACATATGAAGAAGGTGTGGAGACTCTGTAGGGTCAGCACCACCAATACTTTTGATCTTTCATCTGTGGGTTATTGATTAGGGAAAGTATCCATTGGAATGAATAAAGAATAAAATAATCTGGTTAAAATGTCATTATTGCAGTGAGAATGACATTAGCACAGGTATAGAAACAGCAAGTAATCCCAGAAAAAGAAAACTGGTTAGGTACACGTGGCAACCCTGGGCCATCCCTGGGCCCACCGGCCTGAGGCCCTGGCAGGCCAGAACAGCCGGCCTGGGCCGTTCCCTCGGCGAGGCTCTCCCTGCCCCCAGCGGGCAGTGACAAGGCTCATTGGATTAAGAAAAAAGTGTTAGAGTGCATCTAAATGTAGTGACTAGGTTTAAACAGAGCCAGCATCAGCATGCCTGGAAGTGGGGCAGCTTTCAGGGCCCATGGCTTCTGGTGGGGCCACTCTGAGTCTTTACTCATGCACCTCTTCTGATGCCTGCGCTCACCCCCTTCCACTGCCTGTTTGTGCTTTGTCTCCTGTGCTCCCAGCTGCATATGCTGCCTAGCACTGCTGGAGATAGGGCTGCCAAGTGGGGGCGGGGGTGGGTAAACCCCGGCTTCGGAGGCCCGATTTCCGCCCCCGCGGAATCGGCCCCTGGGGGGAAATCCGCCCCTCGAAGCGCAGCGTGGCTGTGTCACCAGAGGTGACGCAACCACGTCAATCATGTGGGGGGCGTGGCCCCAATCGTCGGAGGGAAAAACCTATGGTTTTTCCTCCGACGATCGGGGCCACGCCTTCAACGTGATCGATGTTGTGCGTCACACATCGATGGATGGCTCCCAGAGCCCGGCGAGGCTCCCCCACCGGTAAGAAATATTGACTTAGCAACCCTAGCTCGAGAAGGGCACG
>NW_015170280.1:299362-344016 GCF_001447785.1 Gekko japonicus
ATTCCTGGTGGCCACGGCAGAGGTACTCCCAGCTTTACCCAGCACCACTAGGAAAAGGGCACACAGGCAGTGAGGGCAACTGTAACTGCAGGTGGTTGGGAGAGCTTGCGAGCAGGCACAAGAAGGATGCACAAACTGGTGGGAGCACATGGGTGGGTGGGCAAGAAGGGAGCCTAGTAGTGGGCATAGGGGGGCCCTGAGCACTCTCTGTCCAGGGCCTGTTAAAACCTGGAACTGGCCCTAAAGATATCTTTTTCCTTCCCTCCCCCCTTTGATTCACCATCAAATCACACTTCACACGCATGTGTACAGACTGCACCACACACACACACAACACCAACACTCAAAATCACAGATCCACTGCTGTAATGGTGCACAACTGATGAAGATCTATGTCTTTGATACATGTTTTTGCACCACGTGCAAAACCCTATCACCCAGCAAGCTTCCATGGGAGAGTGAGGATTCACACCAGGAGCTCCCAGATCCTAGTCTGACACTCTAGCCACAACGCCACATTACTTTCAATCTGTGGACAGGGATGTAAGCTGTACTACTCCTATGTATGTATGTATTGGGTCTGTGATTTTTGGGAGTGGGTGTGTGTGGTCTGTGAACAAGGGAATGGACCTGGGTTTTGATGGTGGTGATGGTGGGGGGGTTGCTCTGTGTGAAAAACTAGATGCTCCAAGAGCCAGCTGTTTGTTTGAGGGCACATTACATATCGGGTGTTAGCAAGTCCTTTTTTTCTGGGGGAATGTGCTGGAATGGAAGTCCAGAACCTCTTCACAAAAGTATTTTTAAAATGATTAAAAGTTCATGAGTTTTATGAAAACTTCATTTCCCTCTTGAGAGTTCCAGCACTTGTTTTTCAAAAGACAGCAAGCAAGCAAGCCCTGGGTGTTAGAACAAAGTCTGAGTCCAGTGGCACCTTTAAGACCAACAAAGTTTTGTTCAGGGTATAAGCTCTCAGAGCTTGTGCCTCTGTTGGGGAGGGGCAGCGTGGTGGACTTCCCCAGCCCTCCAAGGGGTCGTCTGGTCTTCTGGCTGCTTCCAAGGTGTGGCCTATGAGCCAGCTTATACCCTGAATAAAACTTTGTTGGTCTTAAAGGTGCCACTGGACTCGAACCTTGTTCTGCTGCTTCAGATCAACACAGCTTCCCACCTGGATCTATACTAGGTGAGATGGTTAGACAGTGTCACCGATGCAAGGAACATGAAATTGAGCAAACTTCAGAGGATGGCGGAAGGCCTGGCATGGAGTCCTGAAGAGTCCACTGTGGGACTGAACAACACCAACAAACTATATGCTGGTCTAAAGACCTAACAAACAAACAAAGTGTTAGGTTTTTTTTAGGGTGGGCACCCTTTGCGGGGTGGGGGGGCAGTGTAGGGAGAGAGCATAATTCTGCTTCAAGGTAGGAAAGACTTAAGAAAGAGTACTGACTGAAGGGCACTAGTGGGAAGCGGTGTCCCTCCTGGGGGGCGCGGCCTGTCGCCTTCCCCCCAGGCTCTAGACTCCTCCGGCCAGGAGGTGCCGCTGCAGCCGTCGGCCGCTTCCTCATGGCCGTCTGCCCGCCCGTCTGGCCTCCTCTCGGTGGCCTGGGCGCAGGAGGCCTCGCGGGGGCGACGGCGGCGCCCTTGGCGGCCAGCTCGGCCCGGCCTATAAAGGGGCTTCCGCGACCGGCGCCACATCCTCTCAGCTCGCCTTGGAGAAGGAAGGGGGGGAAACCTTTTAAATGATTTAAAATTAAAAAAAAAAAATTAAAAAAAACAAAAAAAAAAAAAACCCCGCCTGTGTGAACAGTACTTTGCGCGAGGGAAGCGGAAGACAGAGGGACCGTCTGACCACCTCCTAGCGATATAAAATGTCGCGGATATGTCTCGGATATAAGAATTGCGGGAAAACTAGCGCAGTAAGAGGTCCGTGTGACCAGACCCCTAGTGACAGCAGATACACAGAGTTCTGTGAACTGCCATTACCGTGCACAGAAGAACTGGTTGTGGAAATGTGGCTTGAGCTGGAAAGAAGCCAGGAAATCCAAACATTTTAATAAAATGCCCCAAAATGGCTTTATTTTATTCCTTGTACATACTGCCAGCTCCAAATTTGACATTTTCTTTGCTGTGTAGTAGCATTTTTTTAAAAAAATCCAATAAATTTCGAACTCCTGCAAAAAAGGACTATGTAATGGACCACTGCTACCATCTTAATGATAGTGACATGAATCTCCTTTTCGCGGCCTTTTCGCCTCCTTGGCTTCCTTTAATTTAAAGATATGTAAGTGTCTAGGTAAGGACGGGAAACTTTGCTGAACCCACAAATGTGCTGGGATCTATTTTATGTATGTTGTCTAAATAAATCTTATGGGACAGAAAGCCCCCATAAATAGATGTTTAAGATAATATAGTTTGTTTTTTTCAGAGTTATTTTTTTAATCAGAGACACGTAAGATATTAAGACTGAAACAGTCGTTAATTACTTGAACTAGATTTCCCAGTTGAGTGTTTTGCAGGGGGAGAGTGAAAGAGATTTTATTTTTAAAGGTATAATTGGAAATTATTTAAGTGAATATTTAACTTTTTAAAAATGTTCCTGCCCCTTCATTTTTATCTGGGTCTGAAGTAATTTTTTTCTGCATAGGTACTCTTATCTGGTTATGTCTTGGCCCTTCTCAAACACTAAATTTTGATATCTGCACTCTTTGTGTTATCTGCTTTTTCTTCTCTGATACAAAGAACTGTCTTCAGCAGCCCTTTCAACCTTTTTTTTGTGGCCCTGACTAGCTCTGGTTTTAAATTCCCTCCAAACTAGTGGTTTTCTTTCAAAGATTTTATTTAAAAAAAAATAACTTAAAAGTCTAATAGTAGCACCTTGGGGCGGGAGTGTGTGTGGAGAGTGGAAGATGAACACAGCTGCTAGTAGCTATCCAATGGCTTCATTGTATGTGGGTGACCTTCACCCTGATGTCACGGAGGCCATGCTCTATGAGAAGTTCAGCCCTGCTGGTCCTGTGCTGTCCATCCGTGTCTGCAGAGATATGATCACCCGTCGCTCCCTGGGATATGCCTATGTCAACTTCCAGCAGCCGGCAGATGGTGAGTATCCGTGTAGGACCAAGGCCCATTCAAGCTATGTTCTTATGTCAAAAGTTGAACAACCTGGCCCAGCATCTATGCTATGTCCCCCTCTTGTATCAGTTGGACCATGTGTAGTGAAAAGGCTTGCTAGTGGTCACCATAAGGTCTTTCTGCTAACGGTCATGCGGTGCTATGTGTAAGTTACTTACTCTGGGCACTGCAGGAATGGGGTAAACAGGCTGTGAAAAGCAGCAGTTTGTGGTATATAACTACCACTCAACTGGGCCTATGATTTTGCAAATAGCAAAATTTCACCTTTGTTCCATAATTGTGGGCATTGTTTCCATTTTGCTGTTTGTAAAGATTTTTTCCTATCAAACCACTTAAGGGTCAGGAGGTGTGTGTAGTACATTTTTGTCCCATCCTTCCTCCAAGGAGCACAGTGATGTACATGATTCTCCTTTCCCCTTTTTACCTTCACAGCAACCCTGTGAAGTAGGTGAGGCTAAGAGAGAGACTGGCTGGATCAGGGATACCCAGTTAATTTCATGGCAGAATGAGGATTTAAACATAGGTGTCCTAGATCCTAATCGTAATTACTACACCAGTGACCCCTTGAAGATTTGTTGGGCTGAGAATAATTACATGTTCCATGACCAGGGATTTCAACATGTGCCTTCTGTGTCTGAACTTGGGGAATTGTTTATTGGGACTACATTGATTCTTAGCAACTGCAATTGCGAAGTTTTCATCCAATTACAAATTTGTGTGCACTCAGGGAGCATGTCAATGTTTGCTTGAATTACTTAAGCCATACCTCATCTACAAAATATCCATTTAATAAAAGCTGTTTTCCTGCTTCATGAGCATTTGTTGAAGCCAGTTTCAAGAAACAGCACTAGAAAAATGGGTATTCAATTTTTTTAAAAAAATGAGTGAGGTATGGTCTTATGTACTCGATATCTTCAAGGAAGCTGAAATTCATTTTCCTTGATGTTCTAGGGGTTAATAAAGTAATAGATTAACGTGTCTAATTCATAGTGTGGCAATGAATTCAGCATAGTGAACTTTACCCTGCTGAAATTTGTTGCCTGCATGTAATGAAGTATGATGAGTGGTAATGGGCAGTATAAACATCCTCTCAAATTCTTGTGGAGGATGCCCAAGCAGGTATCCAGTCTTGATCCTAAAACTACCAGCATTCAGAGAAATAAGTTTCCCATAGTGGCAGAGTGGCTTCTAGGGAAGCCATGTTTACTTAATGAAGGTATCAGATTCTGAAGCAAATGTTTGGAAGAAACCTTTAAGGCCTAAGCATCAGCACATCAGTCTGTCTTGGAGAAAGAAAGTCAGACCGTGTAAATATTCCGAAGCCACTGGACGCCAAAGTGGCGAGGTAACAATTTAAAAAATGGAGTTATTGTTGTGCTGTGCCAATAAAGGTTACTGAAATTGGTTAAAATTTTTAAAATGCCCCAGGTGGGTCTATACGTATTAACTAGATTGATAGCCAGCCAGTGTTTTTGCTTGCCATTAGCAGAGGGGCAGAGTCTTATTTCTGTTACATTGTGCTTTGGAATAATTTGGTGTAGCTCCACAACTCAGTGTGACTGTGTGGATGATGCACACACACACCATTCTGTGCAGATTGTAGTGCTTGCCCATGTCATGTTTAGCTTCATGGCTAGGGGAAATGCTCACATGAAGATTGTGGCAATAAAAATTTGTTAACCCCTTTCAAAAGATATTGAGCCATTGGAAGGCTAAGGGAAGAGTAGCTGTCTGCACTGCCTGTTTGGGAGCTGTAACAGATAACCAGGATGGCTCTGTGACGAGCTATGCAGTTTGCAGAGACCACAGGTCTTTTAACCATCACATGGCCTGCTAGAGACCAGCACAGTGTTGCACTGATCTCTCCAAAATTAGAGCTGTCCAGGTATGGCCAAAGTGAAGCACAGACTATTTAAGTGTCATGCCTCGCATGCTGACTAGGATGCAGTCTTGTAGAGCAAAAGAGAGTATTTTAATAAATGTTTAGAAATGCAGCCTGTCAGTCTGCTACAATGACTGTCCAAATGTGAAAGAAATCTGTTTTCCTGCAGCTTTTAACAGTATTGGACCATGGTCTTAGAGGAGATTCTGCATGGCAGGATCCAGCACATTTCACTGTGCAATGAAGAATGCTGTAGAGCATGTCAGTGACTACTTTGTTGCATGCCTGCTGTGTTTCATGCCACTTGCTCCTTTTTAGCAGGATCTCTGTTCAGCTACAAATGGCATATTGTAGGAGTTGCTGTCCTTGCCAGCATGTCTCTCTCTCTGAAGCACCTCTTCCTGCTATAAATAAACACTGCCAAATTTGACTAGCTGGGCTGAGGATCCACTTGTAATGGAACTCCTTTGGTTAACACAAGACAACTGGTCCTTCTAAACCATGGTGCCTCTTTCCTGTTAGTGAGCAGCTGGTAATGAGGGGATGGTATGAAGGTGCAGTTACTTGGGGAAAGAGGTATGAATCTTTGAACATTTCCAGTATTGGCTCACCTTTGCACGGCCAGCCAGAGCTTCCACTGCCACATGTCCAGTAAACAGAACTTGGGGAGTTCTGTGAAGCCAATAAAATCCTCTTCCGTTTCCAGGCTTGCCCACTATACTTGGGTAACAAACCCTTTTTGCTTCGTGCCATTCTGGAATGTGGTTTGCATCTTGGGAATAGTTCTTGGATCCTGCTCTACCCCTGCATTTCCAGGAATCTGCACTGGCCCTGATCACCTCTTCCAGCTTTGGCCTGTTCATCCATTGCTGGAAGATCGAGATCTTGCCACTGTCATTCATGCCATAGCAGTTCTAGATTCAGCTATTGTTATTTGTTCTGCTTGGGACTGTCCTTGAATATGATTTAGAAATTTCTGCTGGTAAAAGTGTTGCAGCAGACCTCTGTCTAGTGTTGCTGAGATCATATTATGGTGACTAAAGTAACCTCACGGGTGTTTCCAGGCTAATTTCAAGGTGGTGATCTTAGTATGTAAACTGTTTCTTCCCTGTGTGTATCAGACGGCATTAGTTGCCACGTGTACCTCCTTAATCGTTTAAGAGGTTCTGCCTTCCTTTTCCAGTGTTCCAGGAAGGGGGCTGTAGCTCAGTGGTACAGCATCTGCTTGGCATGCAGAGAAGCCCAAGTTCAAAGTCTGGCATCTCTGGATCTGGTAGTAGGTGATGTGAAAGACCTCCATGGGAGATCCTGGAGAACGAATCTTGATGGACCAAGGGCCTGATTCCGTATAAGGCAACTTTATGTGTATTTGTTGCGCATAGGAAATCAGTGAGAGAATTGTTTGGGGGAAATGGCCAACATTTTTATTTCCTTTTTGCTGAACTGCAGCTGAATATCAGCAAAGATTTGTATTTTGAGGAACAGACAGAATGATACTTTACATTTACTGCTTCTTGAATGCATCTGAGTTTCCCCGTCAGTTGGAGGAGTTGAATTTTTGGAATATTCTGTACCAGGAAAAAGATGTGTTCAGTTCGCCAAGGGTGAGCAGGTCTGGCTTTGAGGGTGAGGTTTTGGTTGAGAAGCCTTGAGGAAGTAGTTCTTGAATTCCCATCTGCCACACCCCTCAGCCACCTGCTTTCTTGTTACTTCCCCTGCTACTTACTGCTGTCCAGGCTGTCCTTACCCACATTATGCTATTTCAACTGTTTCCCTTGGCTCTTTTTAGCAGGGAGAAGCACACAAGAAAGGTGTGTGTGTTGTCTTTCTGGTTAGGAACAAGTCTAAGAGATAGTGTGGCATAGTGCTTAGCATGCTGGATTCGGATCTGGGAGACCCAGGTCTGAATCCCCACTCTGCTGTGGAAGCTCCCTGCGGTGGCCTTAGATCAGTCTCTTTCGCCCAGCCCAATAGGGTGGTTGTGAGGATAAAATGGTGGGCAGAATGCTGTTGCAGGCAGCTTTGAGTTGGGGAGAAAAACAAGGCACCTAAGAAATAATACATTCTGGCTAAACAGTGCCTCCGGGAATGTATTCTCATACTAGTTTCAGGCTCCTCCCTCCCCAGTTAAAAATCAGTTTCTCTTCTTCCAGCTCACTGAAAACGCTGTTTGGCATGAAGCTCTGCTCAAGCTTCTGAATTTTATGAACAGAATCCTGATGGGAGTGTGTCACGGTGCTTTTAATAAGCTACTCAGTACAAAAATAGAATCCTGAAGGAGGATTAGTGTGAGTTGCAGAAGCTTTAGAATGTGGTGGATAAGATTTCCTGTGTAGTACAAGAAGGACTTCCGTAGTCCTTGCTAGGATAGGGCGATTAATATTGCCTCATTGCAAAAAAGTGATGAGACTGAAGCACGTGGGGAAGAAACAAATGTGTTGCTGCGGGTTTTGTATTACAGTTTAGTAACAATCCAGCAGTTTCTGAGTCATCATTCATATAATTGCAAATGTGCCATATTACTTTCAGGGTTCATAATCCCTTTTCGCTTGGTCATACTCACTTATTGTGCTTTGGTTAAATGCTCAAATGTGTACACATCCAGTCCAGTGTTCCCTCTAAGTTGAGTTAGTGTGAGCTAGCTCACAGTTTTTTAGCCTCCAGCTCACACATTTTTGTCTTAGCTCAGGAAGGATGACTCCAGAGCAAACTAATTCATGCAGTAGCCGAATCACTTGCTCACAACTTTAATGCAAGTTGCTCACAAAGTAGAATTTTTGCTCACAAGATTCCACAGTTTATTGATCCAGTCATGTACATTTGTTGTGTCCAATGTCATTTAAAAAAAATTCTGGTTTTTTTTTTTAATTCTAAGCTGCCTCAGAACGCACATGAGTATTGTAAATAAACATTTGCTGAAATGCCATCCAGAAGTATGATAGGAGCAAGGCAATGCATGCCCTGAAGGTGACCCTTATGTGGGGCATCTCAGTTCATGCAGAGCGGGTCTCATCACTTTTTCATCAAGGTAAAGCCTCACTTCTCCTTACTGCCTTTAACCCTGCAGCGGAACGAGCTCTGGACACCATGAACTTTGATGTGATTAAAGGGAAGCCCATCCGCATCATGTGGTCTCAGCGGGACCCTTCCCTGAGGAAATCCGGGGTAGGGAACGTCTTCATTAAGAATCTGGACAAATCCATAGACAACAAGGCACTTTATGACACATTCTCAGCTTTTGGGAATATCCTTTCCTGCAAGGTGAGACTTGGCATCTTCCCTGAACTCTCAACAAGGCCTGTTTTGATGTGCCCTCTTACAACATCTCAGGGGGCTGGTGGGAACTTGAATACATGTAACATGGGGAAATAATGATGATGTCAGGCATTTGAAATGTGGTGTTGGAGGATCAAATCAAGCCCGAACTGTCCCTAGAAGCTAAAAATGACTAAACTGAGGCTGTCATACTGTGGACCCATTATGAGTAGACAAGAGTCACTGGAAAAGACAATCATGCTAGAAAAAGTTGAAGGTGGCAAGAAAAGAGAAAGCCCTACCATGAGATAGGTTGACTCAATCAAGGAAGCCACGGCCCTCAGTTTGCAAAACCTGGCTAGTAGTTTGTTAACAATAGGATGTTTTGGAGATCATTAATTCATAGGGTTGCCATAAGCCTGAAGCGTCTTGACTGCACTTAACACACACAGGCATTAGGGATGTGTAAGCAAAACTGCAGAATGTGAAGACAGGAAAAATAAATCACTTTACAGGTTTGGAGACAAAAGACAAACGTACTCTTGCCAGATATCTTAACTGTGTCCCCATTGGTGTTCTGGTTTCATTTCCTTGTTCCCAAAAATAATCAGATAGAATGGTTCTCCTCCTGAAAGCTTCCCATGAGATATTATGTAGACTCTTGCACTATAATTAGATGTAAATGCAGGGCTTCCATACTCAAGAGAAGAGTGTCTCATTGGTGGCCAGGATTCCTTTGGGGCGGGGAGAGGGGAACCTATGTTCTTTTAAGCATTGAACAGCAATTCTTGTGATTTAATTCATATTACTGGTGTAAGAGGTATTCCTGCCTCCCTCTGTTCATTTTTTCTAACACCCTTGTAAGATCATTGTCATTGCCATGGCTTAAGTGAAGCCAAATAACAGGAAGTTGTGTTGTTCACCTCTGGCCTGTTGCCTTGCAGGTGGTGTGTGACGAGAACGGCTCTAAGGGCTACGCATTTGTGCACTTTGAGACACAGGATGCTGCAGACCGGGCCATTGAGAAGATGAACGGCATGCTGTTGAACGACCGCAAAGTGTGAGTGTCTCGGCTAGAAGCAGCGGTAGCCCACCGCATGAGCCGTGATGCATCTCAGTATTAACACACAAGGCTGCTGGTTCTCCTGGCCCAAGCCTTGGCCTGCTACCTCTCCAGGGCTGGTGAGTTTCCCTGCCCGAGCCACAGCCTACACCCCATGGTGCAGGGGCCTCCTTTCACTTACCACCTGATAGGCTTGGTCCAATATCTTGTGTTTGCCCTGCTCAGCAATGTTGGGTGGGTGTTTTTAGCTTGCTTCCTCTTCACTTTCAGAACGGGGGACTCATCTCCTTGGTCTCTTGCCCTCTCATGTCTGTCCATCTCATGTCCAGCTTCTGCTTATTCCCTTCCCCTGGAACCATGCTCTGCCTTTCCACTGTTGCAGGAAAGTGGGGTTTTTATTTCATCATCATTTTTATTCTTTTTCTCTTTCAGATTTGTTGGCAGATTCAAATCCCGAAAAGAGCGCGAGGCAGAATTGGGAGCCAAAGCCAAGGAGTTCACTAACGTTTACATTAAAAACTTTGGGGATGATATGGATGATGAGAGGCTCAAGGAGCTCTTCAGCAAATATGGTAAATATTCCTGCAGTGGGTCCTCAACATTCTGTGGCTGTCACCTGGGGTGCTGCTGAGGGCAAAGAGATTTTTGTTAAGAATTTTCCCTTCAGGTAATATCTGAGGAATACCTCCCAGCCAAGGTGTTTGAGTAAAGAAAAGATGGGAAAATATTGTAAAACAGGACAAGATGAGACAGATTCTCTGAAGAGAAACTAACTTTTGGTCTCAGAATAGCTCAGCAGTTTTGAAACATCTTTGGGGGAAAACAGTCTTTAAAGCCCTGGTTTCATTTTGAAAGGTTCTCCTTGACGTTTGCTGTGTGCCATCTTTGCTAATTCAGTTCTTCTGGCAACAGGCAAGACCCTCAGTGTGAAAGTCATGACAGATCCCACTGGGAAGTCCAAAGGCTTTGGCTTTGTGAGCTTTGAAAAGCATGAAGAAGCTAACAAGGTATGAACAGCTCCTCTTTCTGAGCATGAACTCAAAGTTTAATATCTCATGTCATTTTAAACTATTACCTGTTTTTGGGTTGGAAAATGGGGAAAAAATGGACTAGGTTCATCTGTAGCTACCACAAAGTAATATTGATACTAGCAAGCAAAAGACCTGCTCCACTGCATCCCCATCTTTAAACTGAGAATGGGGCAGTTGCGGATTTAAAAGACTTTTTCAGAGGTAAGATTCATCAGTTATCCGGTGGCAGTTTTAAAGTGATTATTCTGTGATACAGTCCTTAGATTAACAAGGGATTCGTGCATGTTTCCAGTAAGCATTTTTGGCCATTTGCAGTCTGTTTCTCTTTTCCCCCTCCCCATTACATTAAAGAATGTAAGGTCAAAGATTAGACTGTTTAGAAAAGAGAGATTATAACTATCAAAATTAAGAATACATTTCCAAAACTGAAAGGGTTCCCAAGTAACAGCAAAGAACAGTTCGTGCTGTCTTCCATCCTTTAGAGGGAGACATTCTGTTAATTTAGCCAATTTCACAGTTTGCCACACTTTTCAAATCCATTCCTTGATAGAAAAATCTGGCTATGATTTTGCAGCTGTCAGCATATCAGCAATGATAGGATATCTTACTTTAGAAGTAACATTTTGTAAGTCCTAGGTGCACTGTTTTAGGGCTTTAGGTACTGATATTACAGTCATACATTTGATTTCATTTAAAGCTCTTCTCCAAAAGTCAGTGACATCTGCAGTGCCTACGACATGTGTTAAATACACTGCTGATTTCTGCCCATACTTCCTACAATGTAGTATTAAAGATTTTATCTAACTGGTGAGGTGTTCATTACCACATATACAAGACTTCATGAAAATTCTTTTAAAGTTAATACAAATTGTGTTTGCAGGCTAGGTGTCAAAGATTAATTCTGTTCATTACCCGGGACTCGATCATCTAAAAAAATTTTTTTCATTTAACAATGAAAGATAGATTTTGTTTTTTTCTGATGAGGGAGTGTGGCTTAATGGTCTGCTTGGCATGCAGAAGGACCCAGGGTCAATGCCTGGCATCTCCAGTTTAAAAAAGGATCTCTTAGTAGGTGTGAAACTCTTTGGGACCCTGGAGAGCCCCTACCAGTCTGAGTAGACAGTACTGCCTGTAATTATTCAATATGAGGCAGCTTCATGTGTTTATATGTCTACTTTGAAAAACAGTAGATAGGAAATCTCTGGTGTTAGTCTTCCAGAAAAATCAGATCTTCAAAAGATGTTAAAGACTTCTCAGTTGGCCTGTTATAAGATTGCAATATTAAAAACTGTGTAGTTGAAAGTATAGAAGCCAGCATATCATAGCAATATAACGAATTCTCATTATGGCTCCATCTGTGGATACTTAAATCCAGAGGCTGAAGCCATGAACAGATCATTTTTCTATAAACTTGAGAAAAGCCCAAGTTTGCAGAAAAATGTGAAATATAAAAACTAAATTGGAGAGTTAACCCCCTCTCCGCAATAATTAAAATGCTTGTACCTTCAAGAAAGAATATATCAGTGGTCATTGTGGAGTTAGGGCCAATCAAAAGGCAAGATTTCAAGTAGACAGAAGTTGCTAAGCAATGTTGCCAGCCTTCAAACCTTGGTTTCTGTCAGGAAAAGACAAGGGAAGGGTGCTTTCCAGGGCTATGATGGCTTCCCAGTCCACCTCTGCTTTCCTCCCCTCCTGCCTTAGGGGAGGACACATTGGTGCCAAGCTTAGCAAAAGCCCCCAGGCAACTTGCTACCATTTAGTTTGTACAGCTCACCCAGCTGGGGATGACTTGGTGCTACACCACTCACCTGGACCCAGTGGCAGCTTCCACACAGATTGTGCAATTTGGTCAGGCATGGCAGCACACATGGCAGCACACAAACCACGTGAGCAATTTGCTGTTGCACAAATTTTGCGACTTGGCTGGATGTTTCCCAGAGAGAGGTTGCCATGGGGGAGGGAAGGAGAGAAAACGGAGAGTCACTGTAGTGTAGTAGTTACAGTTGTCAGACTAGGATCTGGGGGACCCAGGTTCAAATCCCCACTCAGCCATGAAAGCTTGCTGGGTGACCTTGGGCCAGTTGCTCTCTCCTTGTCTAATCTACCTCATTGGGTTGTTGCGGGGATAAAATGGAGGAGAGGAGAATGAGGTAAACTGCTTTGAGTCTCTGTGGGGAGAAAGATGGAGATATAAATGAAGCTGAATGTTCACTGGCAAACAATTAATTGGGAAACCATCTGGGACTAGCCAGCTAATAATTCAAGGATATATAGTATAAAACTACAATTTTTCAAATTAGTCTTGAGATGGTACTTAACCCCCCAACAACTACACAGAATTAGCAGAAATAACAGCTCTATGTGCTGGAAAGGATGCAGACAAGAAGGGATTTACCTGCATTGCTGGTGGAATTGCCCAAAGATCCTCCAGTTCTGGAAAGACGTAAAACAACAAATTGATATTATCACAGCACAAAACATCACATTTACACCAGAAATCTTTTTATTGAATCATTGGGACGACTCCATCCAAAACCACAGGAAAGACCTTGTCTCAGTTCTCTTTGCAACAGCCCGACAAGTAATTGCAACTTGCTGGAAATCCTCGGCGCCGCCATCGATCTCAGCTTGGCAAGTCAAATTATGGGAACACTTTGTCATGGCAAAGATAACCGACTTGCTCAGTAAACCACAGACTATAACGACACACCTCTCCAAATTTGTGACAACATGGTACTCAGTTGTTTCCTATCTACAATCTCAAGACAGTCTCCCCCCCTAATCCACTCTATCTTAAATGGTTAACTTTGTAGGATCGATCTTCTTCCTAATAGAAATTAAAGGAAGCGGAGATTATTCTTAAACCTCCATTCCATTTCCTCTTACCACCAGTGAAAGTTACTACTAATACTTACCTTATAGCAGTTTTTCAACTTTGGAGACACTCCTTTAGAGACTTTAAATATTGTAGTCCCCTCACAAGACCCAAGTTAGTACTGTTTTATTATGCATGATGTTATATAGTGTACTTATGTTTGGATGTACTGTATATTGTATGTTAATTAAAAGAAATTAAAATTATTTTTTAAAAATGCAAGTAAAATCAATAAAGATGAAGACTAGGGGGAACAGATAAAAGAGAAGATGGTTGGTGAGTGGGAAAGAGAGAAGACAGCAGGGAAAGGGGAGAGGATATGGAGGCTGCCAGAAGCAGAGATGGAAATAATGTAAGGAAAAGGGGATACAGGTGAAAATGAAGTGACTCCTGCATTTCTATAGGGAATTTTCAGCTTCTTGCTGACTGTGTGGTCCATATCCTTTGGAATGTCCTTATTTATTCATATTGATTTGCTGATTACAAGATTCCTCAGCTGGTTTTCCAAGAACTTCATTAAACAAAGAGATTCATGTCCCAAATATGAACTGGTTACCTAGTTCACAAAGGAATCTCGTTTTTGCCTGGAAATTTTCATAGCTAAGTCAGACATGTGCCTCCTTTTCCCCAGGCATTTGGCTACAGGTGGGGTTCTTCCCCCCCCCTTTTATGCAACCTATTGTAATTATTCTTATTCCATCTCCTCTTGATCTCTGCTATTTGTTCTTGTATTTACAGCATCTATTTTTATCACACATATATTGCTTTTCTTTATACTGGATGCTGTTTTGACTGATTATATCTCTCAAGGATTTTTTCTCTGTTTTTTTAAAATACTATTTTCTTTTTTGTATGTATCTTTGTTTCTGATATTAGCTGCCTTGAATTGCTGGGTGGCTGATGAGTGAAGAATATAAAATATATAAAAGAAATGAACTGAGAACCTCTGATTTTTGCTATGGTGGTTGGTTCTTTAAACCCATTCTAACCACAGAATCATCCCTCAGAATGTGTTGCTCAGACCTGATTGAAGTGTGACACTGCAAGAAAAAGCACTTCCCTTTGGACTTTGCACTTGCCCAGCGGCTGCTTTCCACTGGGCTGCTCCCTGTGCAAAAACAGCTTAGCTAACCAGTTGTGCTGTGCTGGGCACGAGGTGCTGGAGAGTGAGCGCTTTTGCCTCTCAGCGTCGCTTTTAAATTAGGCCTCAGCATACAGAATTCAGGGGCTCCTTCTCAGGGACAATATATGTATAGGACTCTTGTTATAACCAGGTATATGCTGTTTTGGACTTTTTTCCCCAGGCAGTGGAAGAAATGAATGGAAAAGATATCAATGGGAAAATGGTATTTGTGGGCCGTGCACAGAAAAAAGTCGAACGCCAGGCAGAACTGAAACGGAAGTTTGAGCAGCTGAAGCAAGAAAGGATCAGTCGATATCAGGTAAACAAATGTCCTCCCATATGTGGAATAATCATTAGGTGTCATCTAGTTGCAGCCATCTTATGGCGACCCCCATGGGGTTTTCAAGGCAAGAGCAGAAATGGTTTGCCACTGCCTTCTTTTGCATAGCAACCCTAGACTTCCTTGGTGGTCTCCTCTCCAAGAACTACCCGTGGCCGACCTTGCTTAGCTTCCAAGCTCTGATGGCTTCAGGCTGCTACCTGTGTGGAATACATATGCTCAGTTCTTCACTATTTAAGGAACATTCCTGTTACTCTTGTCTGTAAGTTTTAACGATTTGTATGCTGATTAATTCTAATCTTCATTCACGCTCTAATGCATTAAACAGAAGGAGGCTCTGATAATCATTTGTGTGAGAATGGTAGTTTTCTTCCACAAGGGACCACTCACTGGAATGTCTTTAAATAGGAGCAGTAGATGGCTTGTAGCTTAGGAGGAGTAGATGGCGTGAAGCTTAGGATATATCAGGAGAAGTGGGTGGGCTGGGAACTGCATCTGAATCTTTCCCTCTCCTTGCTACACAGTGCAGGCCTGGGGACATGTGATGCTAAAGCAGTACAGAGCAAATCCAGGCAGGTTTATCTTCTCTTGCAAAGAGACTTGCCTCTACAGCTCTGAAACATTTCAGCACTTTTGTTCCCAGAAGTCGATACGACATCAGCTGTTGTGTACTGACAGATCCCAAAGAGATGTTAATTCAGTTTTGCTTCTAGGTCATGGATCTTAGCAAGGCCTCCTGCACTGTTTTAACCTTGGGTGCTAATAATGTGTCCTCTGGGTTTTCCTCTTCCAGGGAGTTAATTTGTATATTAAGAACCTTGATGATACTATTGATGATGAAAAACTGAGGAAGGAGTTCTCGCCTTTTGGTTCCATCACAAGTGCCAAGGTAAAGGGTTTATGAGATTAAACAGGTACGGAGAAGAGAAGAGTTGCATAGCTGGAAGTGCTTGACCTAGGAATTCTAGAGAAATTGCACTCTTGAGTACTAATGACCAAATTATAATTACTAGGAAGTTCGTTTGTTGAACTCACTGGGATTTTGATTCCTTGCTAGAGATCAGGACACAAAACCTGTTTTGTTTATATATGCAGGTTGAAGCTAGTTGGGGGGGGGAGGGGGGGAGAAAGACCACATGGGCCTTTTTCTTGTTGCCTGGTCTCTGATGGGCTTTTGATGCTGTTATGAGAAGGCTGCACTTGAATCTTTCCCATGCCTGTCCGAACAAGTGTGGGCATGGGGACACACGGTGCTAAAGCAAAAGCAGAGGATATCCAGACGAGCCCCCTGCCTCTCTTGTTGAGGGCTTGTCTCTACACCTTAGCGACATTTGTTTTCAGCAGGCCTTTCTGCAGGGCAGTTTCCTGTGTTCTCTGCTCAGCACTTTTGTGTGAACCAGGAAGCGAGCAAAGTAGATACCTCAAAGAGGCTGAAAGTCACTGTCTGTGATGTTGCACAAGAAATGGAGATGAGCAAGGCTGAAGTTACTGGCAGGTGTTGTTGAATGAGGAGTGTTGCACATGTATGATTTGGATTATTGGTCACTCTTCTGTTCTTCTATAAGAAGGTTGTGTAGCCTTCCCCAGCTTAGATTTTAAAATATCCTGGCAGAAAAACTGGTAGATCTTCTGCTTGGCATGCACAAGGTCCCAGGTTCAGTCCCCAGCATCTCCAGTTTAAAAGGACCAGGCAGTAGGTGATGTGAGAGCTGCTGCCAGTCTGAGCTGCCAGTACTGACTTTGGTGAACCAGTGGTCTGATTTACTATAAAGTACTTTCATGTGTGTCAAAACCATGAGTTGCCAAAAGAAGGTTCATGGGTCTTTGCAGTGTTGCCCTCTATTCCTGCAGTCATCTGACCCCCGGAATGTGGGGAGGGAGCAAAATCCTACTTCTGTCTCTTCCCATCAGTGGAGCTGCACTGATGGAGAAGGCAGAAAGGGTGATTTAACATGTTATGATTATTAATCCCTGCAGGTTCGGAAGCCCCAGGAGTCTAGGATTAGAAGGGAGTTGAGGAGCATGCAGTATTCTGCTGGTGATAGTTAAGCTCCAACACCAGTTGTGGAGACTGAGAATTTACTAAAATTGGGCTGTGAAAGGTCTGTGCTGGGTTAGAGCTTATGGGGGATGCCTACCTTTGCATTGCTTCTCTTAGCTTTAGGCAAGCAATCCTTGAAAGTGGTCTTGCGTACTTACAAAGAGCTCCCTTTCCCTAGGTGATGCTGGAAGATGGTCGAAGCAAAGGTTTTGGCTTCGTCTGCTTTTCCTCTCCAGAGGAAGCCACCAAAGCTGTAACAGAAATGAATGGGCGTATTGTGGGCTCCAAGCCATTGTATGTTGCCTTGGCACAGCGGAAGGAGGAGCGGAAGGCCCACCTCACCAACCAGTATATGCAGCGCATCGCCGGGATGAGAGCTCTGCCCGCCAATGCAATCATCAATCAGTTCCAGCCACCTGCAGGTGGCTATTTCATGCCTGCGGTACCCCAGGTAAGTGCTGGGAAATTGCCTGTAGCTCCCCAGTGAATGAGTGGGTGGAGGAGAAATCTGCATTCAGAATATGCTGTTTTTGCGTTGAGATTAATATGAAAAACCTGAACTAGCAAATATAATTCAGCCATCTTTTTTTTTTTAAGATGTCAAAGCTTTTGCAGGTTGGGTAGAGGGGAATGTAGCTTTCCCGTAGGATCATGTTTCAGTATGATTGATCTGGGCATGTCTCCTTCTGTTTTCAGGCTCAGAACAGACCCACTTACTATGCACCTAATCAGATGACTCAGATGAGACCCAACCCACGCTGGCAGCAAGGGGGGAGACCTCAGGGTAAGCCTGAAGAAGCTGCTCTGGCCTTATAAAGGGAACAATATTTTGACTCTGCCCAAAGGAATGAACCAGATAACCTGGATGCTAGGGGGGCAGTCTTGAACTGGCCATTTGATGTGCAAGGGTCCTGTTGTTTCAAATCTAAATGTGTGTTACAGGAGCAAGAGCCTGCACTCCTTGAGCTAAAATTGGTACGCATTTAGAGTGCAATTGCAGATGAAGAGCTGTCCATTGGTGCTTGCTGAATGAGAGATCCTGGGCCCTGTCATGTATATTGCCACTGTTAAAACACATTGCTTGAACGACCTCTTCATTGTTTGCCAGAGCTTTTTAGCGATCTAATCACCTGACTTGCTTGCCCCTTCTTGCCTGTGGAAAATGTGGAACTGCTTCCTTTATTGTGCTTACCATTTTAAAACTCATCGCTTCATTTTCACGGGCTTCAAAATTAGAGGCCTGGTAGCTGCTGGGGGCTTGTCTGCCTTAGTGATTTATCTGCTTCCACTTTATTACATACATAGGATGGGTGTCCAGCAGCTGCCACCAACTACAAGTGCCTGGTGTCTGGGGAGCCAGGTCAGATAGTAGTTTAACTCTTGTAGGGATTGTCCTGTCCTTACACTTATTTCCTGCTCTTCACTAGGCTTCCAAGGAATGCCCAACACCATGCGTCAGTCTGGACCACGGCCTTCACTACGCCATCTGGCTCCAGCTGGTAATGCCCAGGCCTCACGTGGTCTGCCTGCTGCCTCCCAAAGGGTTGGTAAGTCACTGGACTCTGAGGGCTTTCCCCTCTGGTTTACTCGAGACAGTTCATAGGAAGGAGTCCTTGTGGGATTCCCAAATGTGAAAAATATGAACATGGCAGAAAAGATTAAGACAGATGTGGATTGTTTTATTTATTTGTTTGTTTGAATTTATTTTAGTCTTCTGAAAGAAGACATTGCACTTTTAATATGGCTGTAAGAAGAGAAGGGGAATAGTTTTAAGTTGCTGAACTATTAAATAATAAATTGCGGGTATCTACTAGCTGAGTTAATCTTGACAGGCATAAAGTCATTTGCTTGAAGTTCCTTTCATGCTTGGGAAAGTTTGCTGATTTTTATAGAATTTGTTCCGTTTTGTACCATAAGCTCCATTAGATACCATGTCTATTCTATAACAGGTGTTACCAACACTGCTCCAAACTTAGCGCCTCGACCCCCTGTGGCTGCCCAGGCTCCCAGAGCAGTTCCTCCGTACAAATATGCCTCGAGTGTTCGTAGCCCGCACCCCACGGTACAGCCTTTGCAGGTAGGACTAGCGTTTGACTGGTCACTGCCTACTTTAAACTTCAGTCATCAGAAGGATTCTGTGATGAAACTGAGAAATTTCATGACCAGCTCTTTCCATCTTGGACTTAGGATAGGGGTATGGAAATGGGACCTGGATGGCCCAGGCTAGTCTGGTTTTGTCAGACCTTCATAGCTAATCAGGGTCACCATGGTTAGTGCATGGATGGGAGACTACCATGGAAATCTAGGGATGCAGAGGGAGGCAAACCATTTCTGTTCATTTCCTGCCTTGAAATCCCTGTGGAGTTGCCATAAATTGTCTGTGATTTGGTGACAAAAAAAGGAAATGGGACTCTGTGTTGTTGAGTTCAGATCTGCTTTTAGTGGCCCCTTTGTAGGAAAGCGGCATTGTCTAATTCCAAATGAATTTGAGGTAAACAGCAATCCCTTGTGTTACAAAAATACTCCACTCTGATTTTTATGCCGAAATAATTCAGACTACTAAAAAAGTGCAGTTCAGGTAGAAGTAAGCTGCTTGGCTTCATATGGGAGTATCTGTGTGAATTGGCTGATGGAAAGCTTGTTCCACATCTGTTCTGTTTCCTTTTGAGGAAGCTACAGCCTGCTAACAGCAGCTGACCACTCCAGAAGTTCTTGATGTGCACTGGGACTTAGGCTGAGTGATGCAATGGACTGGATGGAAGTTTTCCTGGAGGAAGAACATATATTTATCTAAAACATTTCTGTGCTGCCTTTCCAATCATTGCATGGTTCCCAAGGTGGCAGCAAACATTAAAACATTTAAAAACATTTCAGACATTAAAAACATTAAAAATACAAAAACAGCAAATACAAAACATAATATTATAAAAACACATATAGTGTAGAGGGTTAAAAAGAGTTATTTTCCTGTCAAGTTGCAGCCGACGTATGGCATCCCTGTAGGGTTTTCAATGCAAGAGACATTCAGAGGTGGTTTGCCGGTGCCTGCCTCTGCACAGCAACACTGGTGTTCCTTGGTGGTCTCCCATCCGAATACTAACCAGGGCTGACCCTGCTTAGCTTCTGACATCTGACAAGATCGTTACAAGTGCCTAACCAAAAAAAGTTTTCCCCTGCCGGCAGAAGACAATAGACGGAAGCAGACTAATCTTCCTGGGGAAAGGGAGTGCCAGGATTTGGTCCCATGACCAAGAAAGCCCTTTCTTGGATTGTAAGCCTCAGGTGTTGGGGGCACTTGAAGTAGCAGAGCCTCTGAGATGACTGGAGTGATCGGGTACATTCATGTGGGTGTAGGCATGTTGGTCCCAGGCCATACAGGGCATTATAGGTTAATACCAACACCTTGAATTTGGCCTAGAAGCAAATTGGAAGCTGGTGTAGATGGAACAAGACTGTAGTTATATGGTCCCTATGACCCACTCCAGTCAGTGTACACACCATTACTGATGGAATGGTCTTAGTCCAGTTCTTTATTCAGGACATCCTTTTAGGTTTGACTACCTTGAGAGTAAATATCTGTCCAATACTTTACCTGAGTTCCCCACATACGCATTGATCAGACTTCCTGAACTAAAATTACCTTCTTCATACAGAAGATGTTCCATTTTCCTGATTACTTCTGTTGGCATCCCTTATGCCATCAAAATATGACTTGTTCCAATTTTTTGGCAATTGTTAATGGATGAATTAATAAATAATCAAGACACCTCCCCCTTTTTGCTCCATGTGTCAACTGAATTCTTCTTTGTTCTCCAACAGGCCTCGCAGCCTGCCGTTCACGTGCAGGGGCAGGAGCCTTTAACTGCTTCCATGCTGGCTGCTGCCCCTCCCCAGGAGCAAAAACAGATGCTGGGTAAGCAACTCCTTTCTGCTTCATCTTAGACTCCATAGCTCTGTTGGCATCTGGTATAAGCACATTTTGCCAACATTTGCCACCAGGGTGCAAATAATACAGTGAGCAGGGTGTGAACTCAGAATCCCAGTGCTATGATTAGAAACAATCCTGAAGGCAATAAATTTGTACAGCAGTGTGCTGTTCATCTGCTTACCTGGAGAGCTTTTTCCCCTGAAAAGCTTTAGAGAACCACCATCTGCTTAAAAACTGCTATTATTCAGGCTACGTATTACCATCTGTTTAAAATGCTAAAAGAGATTTTGGACTGTTAGTGTTTTTGTGCCATCTTGCTTTGATTCTTTAAACTGTTTGTTTTTATGTTATCAATTTTGTTGTTAATTTATATGTTGTGAGTTGCCCTGAGCCCACTTGTGGGGTAGGGTGGGGTATAAGTTTAATTAATAGAATTAATAAACTATTATTTCATGGTATTTTAACTTTGGGATTTTTCAACTCTGTGCATTGCTTTTCTGCTGCAGTCCCTTGATACGTGTTGCATAAGAACTGCAGAACTGCAAAATAGCTAATGCTTTGCTGTGGGGGGAGAGGTCTTTTTCTTCCCTATTGGTCTGGCTGTATGGGAGCCTCTGACTAATCTGAATTTTGCCTCCCCCAGGAGAACGTTTGTTCCCCCTGATCCAAGCTATGCACCTCAGCCTTGCAGGAAAGATCACAGGAATGCTGCTAGAGATTGACAACTCAGAGCTGCTGCACATGTTAGAATCTCCAGAATCGCTCCGCTCAAAGGTAATAGAGCATGGCACTGCCTGCATCTAGTGTGGTTCATACAGAGTGCCTCTTTTTGGGTAGCTTGGTTAGGTCAGATGGAAAGGTTGATTTCTTCTGTTCTCAGGTGGAGGAGGCTGTGGCAGTGTTGCAGGCACACCAAGCCAAGAAAGAAGCTGCCCAGAAAGTGGGCATAGTTGCTGCTACCTCTTAAACCAGGAAGACTGGTGAGTGGTCTGCCCAGGCTGGTTCCCTTGATTGTCACTGTGATTTGAGAGGGTCAGGCATTCTGGTGTCTTCCCTGTTACAGCTAACTTGTCTTCCTTTTACACAGAAAAACATTTGAGTACTGTTGGATTTCAGTTCTGTTGCATAAGAGTAACTTGCCTTCCTCACAGGAAAATGGAGATCACGCCAGGTTGTGTATTTGGTATTCATCACCGTATCTTTTAAAGACAAGTACTAGTATTAGCTGCGGTGGCTCAAGTGGTTAAGACGCTGAACTGCAGGCTGTGGATGGTCAGTAGTTCAGCAGTTCAAGACCCGGGTGCAAGACGGGGTGAGCTCCTGTCTCCAGTTCCAGCTCCTGCCAACCTAGCAGTTCGAAAGCAAGAAATTGCAAGTAGATAAATAGGTACCACTTCGGTGGGAAGGTAACAGCGTTCCGTGCGCCTTGGTGTTTAGTCATGCCGGCCACATGACCACGGAAACGTCTTTGGACAGTGCTGGCTCTTCGGCTTTAAAACGGAGATGAGCACCGCAACCCTAGAGTCTGATTCGACTGGCTTTCGAGCAAGGGAACCTTTACCTTTACTTTACATTTACATAGCAAGTTGGTCAGTGTTTAATTACTCATTTTAAACATTCTTTTTTAAAAATATCAGAAACATGGCATTTTAAAAACAAACCAAGTTTATTCCAGCATAAGCTTTTGTGAGTCAGACCTCACTTCATCAGATGTGTACGGCATGGAAAATCTGCACTGAGATTTTAATAACCAGTATCACAGAAGGGGATGGGGGGGCAAAGAGGAGTAGTGGCAGAGACAGACCTATTGTAAATCCTTCCGGTGTGAGTCCTTGTGTAAAGGATTAGAATGGATTTGGTAGTTACATCTAAATGAATGAAAAGGATAGAGGTTCCAGCCTCTCATGGTACCCAATGCAGGTACTCCATCCTCCCCTCTACACTTCACGTGTTTCATAAACTTGGTAAGGGAACCCCCCAGTGCCTGTGTTCTTCCTGAAGCTGGGATGAGATGGAGCATCGTGCACAGGACTTTTATGTGGAAAGAATGGGTACCTGGGAAGCTTTCCTGAAAGGAATTCTGCACCCTAAAGCATTTTTGTTAGAGTTTTGGACTGGGATCAGGGAGACCCAGGTTTGAATCCATACCCTGGAACCTTAGGGTGACTTTGGGCCAGTCACAGACTTTGAGCCTATCCTACCTTACAGGGTTGTGGTGAGGGTAAAATGGAGAAGAGAAATGTAAGCTGCTTTGGGTCCCCATTGTGGAGAAAGGTGGGGTGAAATGAAGTAAGTAAAAAATTTCTCTTTGCAGGTTGTAAAGAAGCCAAATGGGCCCCTCTCTGGAAGGCATCAGCTGAAGATGTTTAGAAATAACTTTGTCCTGCACTGATCAACCTCATGCAACATATCATTTACAAATGCCCCAGTGTGGAAATGTTTTAATATGCCTTATCTGAAAAATAAAATTCCCTTACAGCATTTGGGTTTCCAAGACTTAAATATGCAACTTTTCATTGCCATTATGAAGTTTAGTCCTTTTTTTGTCTTCCATAAGCAGGACACTGAAGTTTTCTGATTGAATGTTTTCATTGTGGTTTTGGCTTTAATTGAAAAAAATCCCATTTGCAATGCCTGGAAAGTGTTTATCAATAAAGGAATTTTAAAGAAACATCATGTCCTTGGCCAGCTTTTTCCCCCTCCTCTCTTGAGCCCTGGGGATTTATCTTTGGTGCATTGAAATGAATGGCAGCTGTGTGGTTGGTAATGGACTGTTATCAGTTTGTTCATGCTGTCCAAGTCAGCCAGTGTTGAATTCACTGTTCTGCTTTCCAGGCAGAATTCCACATAATGTTTGAATAATGCTTGATTTCACTAGTACATTTTTATTTTCACTTCATCAGGTGCATATGGGAGGGGAAGGGGCTATGGCTCAGTGGTACAGCATCTGCTTGGCATGCAGAAGGTCCCAGGTTCAATCCCTGGCCATTCCATTTAAAAGGACCTGGTAGTAGGTTAATGTGAAAAACCTGTGCCTGAGATCCTGGAAACTCACTGCTAGTCTGAGTACACAGTTCTGTCTTTGATGTACTGATAAGTCTGATTCAGTATAAGGCAGCTTGTGTACCTATGTGTCCCATCCTTCTTCCAAAGAGTTCAGATGATGCTCATCTGCAATCTTCCAGATACTTGGGAAGCCCAGACACCTTTCTGTGATTTTGACAGGGCAACTGTGACCTCTGAATGATCTGTAACACTTTGATTCTCCCAAGTATACTTTTTGAAAAGATGAACACTAACCTCTGAAAACTGCACAACTGGTTCTGCAAGCTTGAGAGGCTTTGGGTTTGTGTTCTCATCAGTGCCCCCCCCTGCAAACCACCTGCTGTTCAAAGAAAAAAGTCAAACATCTGGTGCAATTGAACTGGCGCATACCTAAACTGGCTAGCCTTCTTGTCAAACCCATCTGAGAGTTATGTCCCATTTCTCTCGTTTATCTGTTGTGTCTGTAAAGGGAGATCTTGGGATTCCAGGCTTCTCTGGCCATGCACAAGAAAAGCTGGGTTTGCTCCCCATCCCTAAGCTCAGCCAGTTTAGGCTTCCTGCACTGGCAAATCACCCCTAGCCTGAACAGATATGCTAGTGATTGCTAGGTCTGGGTTGGAAAATACTTGGGAGACTTTGGGGGTGGATCCAGGAGAGGGTGGGGTTTGGGAAGGGAAGGGGCCTCAGCAGAGTACAATGCCACCCTTCAAAGCAGCCATTTTCTCTAGGGGAGCTGATCTCAAAGATCAGTTGCAAAAGCAGATCACCAGGCCCCACCTGGAGGCTGGCAACCCTAGTTATTGCCCTTTTAAAGGATTTTTTTTTAAATTTAAATCTGTTGGTTATTTATAGGCTGCCCTTTCCACTAGAACTCAAGACGGATTATATACTGTAAAAGCTATAGTTGAGTGATACAATAGTAAAGCGATGCTTATAAAACACTGCACCCAGAAAATGCTGCGTCGCACTCTCCTGTTCCTGTACACGGATAGCTGAGGGCCGTACATATTCCCGGCCTTGGGCTGATGCTACAACTCCAAGGCCCGTCTCAACCTTCCTCCCCAGACGCCTCCTGCCGTTTCATCTGCCCTGCTCGCGTCTCTAAACGCTGCAAATAAGTTTACGGGGCCCTTCTCCAGCAGAAGCAATGGCGGTGGCTATGCATCACATGTGCTGGTGGTTTCGGTATCATGCCGAACGGGCCGATATAGCAGCTCTCCATCCGCGCCGGGGCAGAGTTTGCAGGCGCGTCGACTCCACACTGTAGCGACTGGAGAGCAAAGGAATTCACCGATCAGCCACGTGGGTACCCCCTGAAGCTGGGGAAGGAAGAGGTTCCGGGGCAGAGGGCGGCGCGGGCGGTTGTGGGAAAGGCGCATGGCTTCCACTAAGAGAGTTTTGTATGTCGGTGAGTAGGGAAACCCAGGAAAGAGACGCGGAAGGGGTCAGCGGAGCCCAGAAAAGGGGGGGGGGGTTAGTCCCAAAGCCGCACGTGACTGTCTCAGCCCTGTGAGGGGGGCTGACCAGTAAGAGGGTTCCGAGGGTGTAATTCGGCTTCATAGCTGACCCCAGCCTAGCCGACCTCACAGGGCTGTAGAGAAGGTAACGGGGATGGAATGAGCCGCGTGCGCCGTCCTGATCTCCTGAAGGAGCGAGCGAGGGTAGGTTATGCCCCCCCCCCCGGCTTAGCTGAGTGTTGCCTTGGATCTGGTGGGCCTTGAAGAACCATGGGGTCGGAGAGGTGCTTCCTCGTGGTTCTCGCCCCCCTGTTAGGATCCAGGGAAAGGCCAGAAGGAGTCACTGGTGGAGGCACGTCAGGGCAGCCTTCGTCTCCTGGCTTTCGGGAAGGGTGGTGGTGGAATGAGTCCCACTTTGAAGGTGTACTGCCCTGTTGCTACACCTGCATAATGCCCTCTTCCGTCCAGGAATCAGCATCTCAGGTATATAAGCCGAAAGTTAAAATAAAGTAAAAAATAAAATGCTTGTTCATGTGCGGTTGCTGAGGGCCTAGCATAAGTAAGCTGTTGAACCTGTGCAATGGTGCACAGGTGAGCTCTTCTGCTCTGCCACCCTTTTGCTCCTTGGGGCTTCTGTAAAGCCGTTACATGCATTGATTTATACTGCTAGATGCCAGGTACAGATTCTGTATCCTGGCTTTTGAGCAATAAGGGTTTCAGTTGTATTCCCACCCTTTTGAAGCTCAGGTGCCTGTGATAATGCTACATGGATAATTAGTGTTGAGTGTGATGTGTTTTCTGTGAGCAGGTGGGCTTGCAGAGGAGGTGGACGAGAGGGTGCTCCATGCAGCCTTTATTCCCTTTGGTGACATCACAGATATCCAGATCCCTCTGGACTATGAGACAGGTGAGCTGTGCAAGATTATATAATGTAATATAAACATTTCTTCTAAAGTTTAAGCTATTTTCTGCCCTTCCTTCCTGTCGTCTTGCTTTTATCGTCTCGGGGTGGTTTGAGTGCTGCCGTTCCCAATTCTGATTCAGATTATACTTCTGAGGTGCCATCTGCAGATGTTTCGTGGCTTAGAGGTGTGAGGCATTGCCTTCAGTTGGTACTAAAGGAAGAAATTCTTTCTCTATATGTTTTAAGTAAACTGTCTTTCTTTGCCAGTGTGTTGCCAGTTAGGACTGGCCTGCTCCCATTCCGACAGGGCTGTTCATTCTTTCAACTGAATCTTGTTTTCATTCCCCTGCTCTGCTTATTAATACAGTACACAGCACCTCTTGGGTAGCATTCTGGCCTCATTTCCACTCCACCCCCCTTTTTTGTAAAATGTGGGTAATTTTGCCAACTGAGAATAATGCTGATGTATTGGGAAAAGTGGGCCCCAAAAAGCTTCTGTCTTTTTTGCTTTTGTTTGTCTTCTGGAGGATGAAGGAGATAAGGGTTTATAGAGAGGTACAGACCTAAAACTTGATTTTGTACTCCACTGGCTTAAGAATTTGGGCTGTGTTTTTCCATAATTCGGGATCAAGAGGGAGAGATCCACAGTGTAATCAAATACTCACAGGAAGCACCTGTGAAACTGCAGCTGGATTTATAGATTAATGATCACATGAATAAATGATCAAATGAGGGTGGTTTTGTGCTGCTGTATAATTACTGTTCTGCAGTTTGGAAATGCAACTGGGACTGTTATTCCACCTGCTACTTCATACGGCAATATATTCCCACTAAAGTTCATCCCAGTGAGCAAACTCCTACCTTGTATCTGTTTGTCCCATTCTGCAGAGTTCCTAGTCTGTACTGTAATTTCCTTTCTGTTCCATTGATTTCCAGCTATTTACATTCTCTGGGCTTACCAGATCTGTCCCTGCCCTCGCAAATCAGTGGTTAATTATAATTTTTTGGGGGTGGAGGCTTGTTTTTTATTTTTTAGCCAGCCAGAGTCACAGCTCATTATTTTTTTAAAAAAAAATTAAATTGTATTGTTTATGTTTGATCATTAATAACCATTCTTTTATGTAAGGGCTATGGCTTTGCCAAGGTACATACAAAGTGTAAAATAAGAATTAAACTCAGTGAGACCTGGTAATTTGTGATTGATTAACAAATGCCAAGAGAACCAGGCAGTCTGAGGGTGAACTGGAAATCCTGAGAAGGCTTACTAGGATTTTGACTGTTCACATAGCATTGCAATCAGGTTTTAAGTTGGGGAGGGGAGCAAGTCTGAAAAAGACAAGAGGTCAGTAAGGAAGATGACAATCTGCAACGGGTTGCCAGCAACATCATCTGAACTCTCCATTAAAATGAAGTGAATGATTTGTGGCACTTCCAGACTCAGTTTCTAGTCTTTGAGCCTCACTGGACGTAGGGAGAGGCAGGCTAGAGGTATTCTAATAAATAAATTAGGTAGAAGGTAGATCATATTTTCCCCGGAAACAATTCCTTCATATCAATATGGCTGGTCAATTACTGTGCCATACCTGCTAGAAGGTTTCATGTGACAAAAGAGGAGGTACAATACTCCATAGGTGGGCTAAAAAATCTTCATCCTGTAAGTAGTCTTTATTCCTTTGCAAAGCTGAAAAATAATATTGTTATTTCACAGTCCACAGTCTGTACCCTGTATTTTTGCCCTGACTTGTTTGAGCTTGGAAGCTAAGCAGGATCAGCCCTGGTTATTATTTGGATGGGAGACCACCAAGGAAGTCCAGGGTTGCTATGCAGAGGCAGGCAGTGGCAAACCACCTCTGCTCATCTCTTCCCTTGAAAACCCGACAGGGTTGCTGAGACTTGATGGCACTTTCCAACACCACTCTGCATTTACGTGTGGTAATTCCACTAATGACTTAATTACATTGTCCAGGCATTTTGACTCCAAATTAGGAAAAATGTGTGAAAATTATGTTCCCCCTCCCAAACAGGCTGTGTGCAAAAATCTGTTGTAGCCTTGTGTTTTTTACGTGCATCCTGCAAAAATATAAAGGCCATTTTGTGTCTTAAGTGAGCGCCCCTAAGTGGGTCTTTTCAAAAGTAAGTCTCTCGTTCACTGTGGCCTAGCTCCAGGCAAGTGCCCTTGGGGTGGCTTGCATCAGTGGGGCGGGGGGGTCGGGTCTGAATCCCCTGAGAGGAAGTCGCTGCTGGGTAAGGGAATGAAAGCCCCTGGCTGAGTACATTCTCCTTGTTCACCCAATGGCCAAAAAACCCACCTTAGAATTCCGAGGCTCTCTCTTTGTTCAGATGCCATGACAGTTCTCGCTAAACAGCTTGGGGATCACCTGCCAGACATTTGATCTTGGAGATTTAACTCTTGTTGTCTAAAGGAATATAACTTATGTTATAATAATTTGGGAAATTAAGTTCTAGTCCATCCGTCCCCCCGAACTAGAGGGGTGTGTAGCAGGGCTTTACTGCTGAACGGGCTGTGCTTTTCATAGCCACCTTGTATACATGTTTGCATGTAGAGAACTCAAGTCTCCTTTTTTATCTCTCTGTCTCTGCAGAAAAGCATCGTGGCTTCGCTTTCATTGAATTTGAACTGGCTGAGGTGAGGAGCAGCCAAGGGCAAGTCTGGAGTTGGCTTTCCAAGTCCATGTTTCTTCATCTTTTTTCCACCCTCCCATCCTTCCAATTAATTAGTGGTGGGGCTGAACAGGAGAAGGCTGCTGACTTGGGTGGGCTTCAAGTTTAAAGAAGCCTTGCTGGGGGGGGGGGGGAATAAACCGCAGGGCTTTTAGAGGTTGGGGAAATTTCTCTTGGATTTTTCTATTGGTAAGTTCACAGTTGATGGAGTGCATTGGGCAAACCATTAGTAAAACCTCATGTGGACATGCTTTTGGGCAGAAGCCAACACTGTTAGAGAGGTCACCTTCAGCACCTGTGTAGGAACTCTCACAATCAGATGGATTAGAGTTGGAAGGGAACTTTGAGGCCACTTAGGCCAGCCCCTGCTCAGTGCAGGAAGACACAACCACAGCATTCCCGAATCAGGGCTCTTGCCCATTCCTGGTGCCCAGGTTTGATTCCAGGCCACAGTTGTTTCCAGTTGTGACAAAGGGAGCTTTGAGTCTGGAAGGCTTGCACCCTGGAAAATCCAGTTGGTCTTTAAGGGGCTACTGGACTTGAGTCTTGTTCTTCTGCTGCAGACCAACCTGAGACTCAATTATTTCCATGTTAGCTGTGCAGTGTTGGCTCCAACCAGCTTTACCACTGGTAAGATAGGGAGGGAGGGGGGTTCCCTTTGAACACCAAAAAGTTTCTACTGGGGATTATAAGACTCATCAACAAAAACTATGTGGGATGGAAGGTATGCTAAGGAGGGGGGACTGGGCAAAACTGAGTGAAAAAGTTATCCATCACTCAGTCTGGAGTTTCCATATGTCAGTCACTAAGTTTGAACAAGGAATCTGGGTACTCTTACCAGCAGCCCATTGCATTCCAGTAATTCCTCTTGTCTCTGGCTCACAGGCTGCAGGTTTGTACCCTGAAAGGCAGGCCATAGACAGGGAAATGGAAGCTCATGCTAGGTCTCCCGCAGTTGGCAGACAGGCTGCCCAGAGTCTCCGCCTCTGCCAGGGCTGGGCCTCAAGCCCGCCTCAATGGCTGAGTGGCCCAGTGCCTGCCATGCTTCATGCCATGGCTTTTAAAAAATTCTAGCACTGAACTTGGAGGACAGGAATTTTTTCCCCAGTGGCATCTTGGATTCCTGGGAACCTGACAAGTTAGTCTGATTGGCGGCACTACAAAGCATCTTCCTGATTGTTCCTCCTGGGAGCCAGTGGGTATCTTCTGTGGGCTGGGAGTTCTGAGCTGTGCTCAGCTGAGTAGGGGGATGCCTGGCAATCCAACATTGTCCTCTTTTTCCTTTTAGGATGCCGCAGCAGCAATCGACAACATGGTAAGTCCTTCTTTTGCTCAATTTTATGGACGGCCCCAAAGTCCACTTTGAGTTCCCTGCCCTCAGTTGTGGTAGAAGTAGGCAAGCAAGGAGTCACTCAGGCCAAAGAAACAGGCATTTAGTTCAGCATCCAGGCCCTGCTGAGTTTGGGGTTTCAAGCCCTGGGGGATTGGGGGGGCTCCATTTACTAATTTGGCACACTACTGAACCTGACAGTGCAGTCCTGCTGGTCCCTATATTGTGTGGTGCCTGGCTTTGTGACTTCAAAGCTGCACAAGATTAGTATGTGAATCACTGCAAGAGGCATGTAATTGGATGAGCTGGGTGGAAATCCAAAGTGGCCTTATGCAGAGTCTGACCCTTGGTCTCTCCAGCTCCCTGATTGGTCACAGCTCTCCAGGGTCTCAGGCAGAGAACAGTCTTTCCAGCATTTGCTGCCAGAGCAGAGGCCCTTTAACTGGGGAAGCTGCCAGGTGTTGAACCTGGGGGCCTTGCTGCCCTAGCACTGAGCTGCAGTCTCTCCGAAGAATAGACTCCCGTGAGCAAATGGTTAGCACTTGAAGGGTCAAGGGATCTGATATAACAGTCCTCTTGGGAGCTGGAAATGGAGGTTGAAGCGTTTCATTTCTCTGTTTCCTCTTGCTCAGAATGAATCCGAGCTCTTTGGAAGGACGATTCGCGTCAACCTGGCCAAACCCATGAGGATTAAGGAAGGATCCTCCCGGCCAGGTGAGTCCTGTGATGGCCTGTCCGGCATTTTTATCCCACCTAAGGAGTTTGAGGTGGCATACAGACTGTGGTCTAGTGGTTAGCGTTTTGGACTAGGATATGGGAGACCCAGGTTCAGATCCCCACTTTGCCAGGGAAGCTCGCTGGGTGCCCTTAGGGCAGTCACACACTCTCAGCTTCATACCTCACAGGGTTGTTATGAGGATAACATGGAGTAGAACGATGTAAGCCATTCTGGGGTCCACAGGGAGAAAGGTGGGTAGGGTATAAATTGTTAGATTCACTGATATGGTATAGCCAGGAAGCTCTATTAGGCAGCAGAGTGTGTGAGGCTTACAAGCAGCAGCAGCTTCTTGGTACTGTGTGTGCTAGCAAAGTTACAAAGTTACAGGAGCCTTTTGTCAGTTTCAAACTAATACCAGTCCTTTATTTAGGGAACCAGGTTCTAGATTGTATAGGTGAGAGATCGGGATAGAATCTGATCTAAATAGCTATGATGAATGCAGATGGAGAATGCATGTCCTGCATCATGGTGCCAAAGGCTCCTCCTGTGTGTGTGTGTGAGTGTGTGTGTGTGTGTGTGTGTGTGAGAGAGAGAGAGAGAGATCTGTTAAGCCAGAAGGAAGGGAAGTCTTGTCCCTAAGAACAGCATTCTAATTCAAAAGGATAGTAGCAGATAGCAGGAAAGAAAGGATGTTCTGTATGTGTCCTGACTTCTCTGTCTCTAAATCTATGGTGCTGCTTCTGAAGTCTGAGACAGGAGACAGCGTATCAAACATAAATTAAGGGAATAAGTAGTTATCCCCTCTTCCATTTCACTGATACAGCAATCCTGCTTAATGGATTTAGGCTGAGAGAGTCACTGGCCCAAGATTGGCCCAGGGGCATCATGGTTGAATGGAGATTTGAACCTGGGTCCCCCAGGTCTTAACTTGACATCCTAACCACTGACCACACTGGCTTTCGTAAAAGTCATCAAGTCTATCCCCTGGTCCAAGGAGGACTCAAATGGGTCAATCAATGTGATAGTAGCATGTTGTGTTACAAGGGTGTGATCATCAGTTGGGTTTTTGCCGAGCAAATCCCTCTGGATAATTTTATGCTGTAGTCTAGATAGGGTTACCAACCTCCAGATAGGGCCTGGAGTTCTCCCAGGTTTACAACTGATTTCCAGACTTTGGAGGGTGAACTCTATGGTATTACTGTCCCCAAATATCCAGGAAATTGCCAACTTGGAGATGGCGATTTCCCTTTTTAGCTGTCCTTGGGATTCTGCAAACATTTTACCCCGTGGATGATGTTTGTTTTTGAGTTGTACCTAAGACAGTTTTTCAGTTGTACCTCTCGCTGCTCTGTTTTATTTTGGTGGTTTTTCCTGTCCTCTTTTTTTTCCTGAATACCTTTTAATTTTCCTTTTGCAGTCTGGTCAGATGATGACTGGTTGAAAAAGTTTTCTGGGAAGACACTTGACGAGAATGTGGAGGAAGAAGGGGCAGAGCCTGCCAGAACAGAGGCCCAGGAGGTATCAGGGAATGTTCCTTGACTGGGGGGCGGGGGGGAGGAATATGTGCTGCTGCACAGGACCTGCCAGCCATGGGACATTGCTCTGGGGGTGGTTTAGCACCCTGTCCCCCACATGCTGCAAAATCAGCCAGTGCCGTCTCTACCTATGCATGCCAGGCTGGATGGCTGGTGTCCCAGATCAGAACAGGGGTATCCCATGTCATACCACCACCATAAGGAAGATTTACTGAGCTCCCTGGCAGAGCATTAAAGCTACAAGCAAAGAACTGCTGCAGCTCCATACAGAATTGCCCCTGGAGGTCACTGCAATGGGGATGAGGGTGGCAATGCCTAGCATTTTCCTAGCTCTTCAGGATGTGCAGAAGGCTTCATCCTGGCCAAGGTGAACATTAACTGTGGAAGTTCTTTTTCTTCCCCTAGGGCGAGCCTCCGGCAAAGAAAACAAGGGTGAACCCTCAGGTTTACATGGACATCAAGATTGGCAATAAGCCTGCTGGCCGCATAAACATCCTCTTGAGATCGGATATTGTACCCATGACCACAGGTAAGGGCAGACTTTCTTTTGCCTGGGCAATGTTCCACTAGGCCTGCACAGACCTAGTGGTGCATGCGCTCGCACACACAAAATATCACACTGATGAAGAAGAAGAGAAGAAGAAGAGATTGGATTTATACCCCGCCCTTCACTTGGAGTCTCAGAGCTGCTTACAAGCTCCTTTCCCTTCCCCTCCCCACAACAGACACCCTGTGAGGTGGGTGGGGCTGAGAGAACTCTGACACAAACTGCTCTTTTTCAAGGACGGCTGTGCCAGAGCTTGTGACTGACCCAAGGTCACATCAGCAGGTGCAAGTGGAGGAGTGGGGAATCAAACCCGGTTCTCCCAGATTAGAGTCCGCACACTTAACCACTACACCAAACTGATGGAAGGTCTCTAAATACAGTCAAAGTTTTATTATGCGGCACTTGCATGAAATCAGGTGGGCAGTTAATCAAATGGGCTGGATGCTGAAACTAATTGCTCTGCTCCACCCCCAACCTGAAGCAGCCAACCCGCCCTTCCTAGGGAGCACTGTGGCGACAGCCCCCATGCCTGCTGGAGCCTCTTCCTGCCCTCCCAGCCACAGAGATGTCCTGCGTAGCAGGCAAATAAGCGGGAAGCCTCTAGCAGAGCCAGCTCCAGACAGCTTGAGGCAGGCTGAGGGGGAAAGGAGGTCCCGGAGGATGGTGCAGCTGTCAAAAAGCCCAGCAGAGGCTGAAGGCCTCAGACTGAGTGGTTGGAGTGGTGAGGAAGGGGAGACTCAGGATAGGGTGGCTGTGGGAAAGGAGTGGCAGCAGTCAAGTGTGTGTTCTGGATGATCAGGTGCCATACAGGAAAGCTTTTTACCTGCTTTCTGAGGCGGGATCCCCTTGCCTCCATCAACCTCGGACCTTATTGCTTCACTAAGGAGGACTGACTCAGATAGGAAATTTGTTGGATGTTTTCAATATTGAACTGACACCAGAGATATTTTGTATACTGTTCTTCATTAAGATTGAAACATTTGATAAAAATTAACAAGTTATTTTAATAAATTCTTCATTATTATCTTCACGGGTTTCTGGTCTTTTGCTAGTTTTTCCATACTGCGAATCTCCAAGTTTTGCTTTGGCTCTCCTCAGCCCTGGAAGCTCCATTGATAGCATGCTGTGAGCAGAACATTGATTTGAATTTGTTGTGATCAGAGCTCATATGCGCTCCTCATTTCTGTGGTATCCTTTTTGCCCTGTTCCCTGAGGAGCATTATCTGGGCAGTAGGTTATACATAGAACTGTCCTTCTCCCCTTCTCTCTGTGAAAAATCAATATTTGAAGGACCATCTCCTTCTGCATGTCCCTGTGCACTAACTGTGGTCTTCAGGCAGCCATTTGGTTGGCTATCACACCGCTTAGGGTGGCTCAGCCAGCATCAACCACAGCCTGGGCCTTTTCCATCATGGCTTCTGTGGGATGGGCTTCTTGAAGAGGTGAGGTGAGTCCACTCCTTGAAGATCTTCAGGAGGCACTGCAAGTCTTTATTTTATTTTTTGGCCAGGGCTTCTGAGGGGGTTTTAATTGTCAGGCATCTTTTAAGGTGTGGAGGGAGGGATTTCGGAGTTTATTTGGTTTTAACTTGATTTTTTAAAACTGTTATTGTAAGGGGCCTTGAACCACAAGGAAAGGTCAGGTATAAATGTTCTAATAACTAATATGACAGAACAGTCTTGAAGTATCAGAAGGGACTCTCTCAAGTGAAGTACCTCCATAGTGGAGATAGCCCATGGAATGCTGGGTTGCTGTCTTCTTCTGCTGTGTCCTTCTGGGCTCTGACACTGTTCCTCACATTCCCTTGAACCGTAGAGAACTTCCGCTGTCTGTGCACACATGAGAAGGGATTTGGCTTTAAGGGGAGCAGCTTCCATCGTGTGATCCCCCAGTTCATGTGCCAAGCTGGCGACTTCACCAACCACAATGGTACAGGGGGGAAATCTATCTACGGGAAGAAATTTGATGATGAAAACTTCATTCTGAAGCACACGGGGCCAGGTAAGGGTGCTGTGAGAGTTCTGCATTGCAGGCGATTTGGAGGGACCGGGCAGTTGTTGGGAGCTCAGAGTTGGGTCAGGGTGGAGGCAGCTTGGCTGAGCCCCACACCAAGTCAGAGCGTGCCCCATAGCATGGTGGATCCTCCATTTTCCTTTTCTCAAGGGACTGTGAGCAAAGAAAAGGTTTGAAAAATTCTTGAAGGAATGCCTGTGGGATTCTAATGGGGTGTGTTTGTGTATTGTAGGCACACTGTCCATGGCCAATTCCGGCCCCAACACCAATGGATCTCAGTTCTTCATCACTTGTGATAAGACTGATTGGTTGGATGGGAAACACGTTGTGTTTGGAGAGGTCACGGAGGGGATGGATGTGGTGCGGCAGATAGAGGTCAGTTTTCTACAGAAGCTGCTTTTGATCATGACGCTTCACATTCAAGTGTTTAAAGCATTTCATGCAATTTACCTTGTTGCTATCCTTACAACAACCCTGTACAGTTAGCATCACCCTAGTATTGCAGATGTGGGGCTCAGGCTAATGAGTTCACGGCAGAGGTAAGAGTCAGGACAAAAAAGGGGGGACCCTTGTGTAAGAATATCTCAAAATACCAAATTAGCAAACACCGGGTACAAACTGTATACTATGGCCCCGGTCACATGGAGCATTAGGCACGCTAGAGAGACGGAAGATAGGCGGATTTTCCAGGCGTGATCTCACCGCCACATCTGGGAAGCGTAGAGCTCCCGTGCCGAACCCGAGGCTTCCCGCCGAAGATGCGCGGTTAAAAACTAGTACCTCGGAGGTACTAGTTTCCGGTAACCGCGGGGCAGGGGCAGCCGTCTGATCGCGTTTCCGGTGGTAGTTCCGGCGCCCGCACATGCCCCCTCGTATAAAGGGTTTTTTTCCCCAACTGTCCATGGGATGCGCACACTTTGGTGTCCGGAGAAAAAAACACCAGTTTGCCGCGCCGCTTCTTTGCCATGGCGCAGGATTGTGGTGTGCTCAGCACCTCCCCCCTACCACAGGACCTCCATGGGACCTCCACGATACGTCTGCTCGCGCAACCACACGTTATTTTGCCCCGGGGCAAACAGCCATGCTTCCCCCCCGCATTTTCCTGCCCGTGTGCCAGCAGACGGGCTTGGGTGTGCCTATGGCTGTCATCCACTATTCAAACAATTGTAGAAATAATTTTGTATTCTCTACTGTTTTAGATATCAAAATATCCATAAATTGCCATGGTAATTCAGTACATAAAATATACAGGTAATTTACAAGAAATAATAACTAGTTTCACTGAAATAGCTTGCACCCACAAAAGCCTCAGTGTTTAAATAATACTTTAAAAAAGCACATTCAAGCACTAAAAGATGCGCAGTCTGTGTAGATTCTCAATTGGAGGAAAATCACTCACTCTCAGAGAATCCAGCGATCTAGCCCGGATTTACAGCACATTTCAGCACTTCTTCCTCAAGGCCTCAACAGAAGTATCTCTCAGAATAGGTCGGAACCCATGTCTAAACCCCCATTTTTAAAGGAGTTCTTTTCATTCTAGAAATAATGGCATTCAGCCTTCACTCTCCCTCAAATCTTGACAATAGCCGAGCATACCATGCTTTGGAGGAAAGGCCCGTTACAAATGCACTAGAGAGATTTCCTGAGTCGTTCCAGTCTCTTAGCTCCTGGGTGGCCCCAGCTCTCTCTTGGGGACGTTTCTTTCTGGGCTTGGAGATCCAGCTTTATGTCTCTTCCCTTCTCTCTTTCCTTTTATATAGGCTCAAGGCGCCAAAGATGGAAAACCAAAGCAAAAAGTGATAATCTCAGACTGTGGTGAATATGTGTGAATTGTTGCGCGGGGGGGGGGGGGGGGGGGGGCAGAAGGAACAGGGCTGAGAGGAAAGAAGGTGGTCCCTGCTGCCTAAACAGCTTCTTGGAGCCCTTCATGCACTATGGGAGCAAAGCTGAGGCCTGCTTTACTCTGAGGCAGGAGGAGTCCCTAGACCAAGCAAGACCCGTGTAAATATTCAACCCATGTGTAGGTGTTGTCCTCATTCGGAATAGCAAATTTGCCAGAGCTGTGTTTTTTGTACTGAACTTAACCTGTACATAAAATAAATTGTAGATAATCTTTTTAACTGGATTTTCCTGTCTCTAGTCAAATAATTGGCCATCTAGGAACCTTTATGTTAACAGCAGTTTTAAACTGCATAGAGGGGTATGCTTTAGGTTAGAGATCAGAATATCCTAGTCAACTCTAGGCAATCATAGTGCCTTAAGGGTGTGTTTTATATATTTTCTCACTGGATCTGCTAGAAATCCTCTTTACAGATGCTTTTTGAAAATCTAAGCTGCTTGCCAAAATCCCAAATGTGCAATGGAACTGTGGCTTGCCTGAAGACACACAGGGAGACTGCTGGTAAATACCTGCTTTTCTTCTTGCAAGCAGGGGCGCTAAAGAATTTGCCCCCACCACAGTTTACTCATGATATCGGCATGCTTAATGCCAACCCGCTTCAACCGTGGTCCTGACTGGGGAGGGGGGCATCCTAAACCATCAATTAGATATACAGCTGCAGCTCTTGATCGTGGTTTAGGATCCAGCTTCTGACTTTGCAGCCATCCCAGACTCAAACTCAGCTGCTTTCAGGCACTGTGTCCAGCTATAGTTTAGTGGAGGGGCTGTGGCTCAGTGGTAGAAGACCTGTTTTGCATGCAGAAGGTCCCAGGTTCAGTCCCTGCCATCTCCAGTTAGAAAAGCACCAGGTAGTAAGTCATGTGAAAGACCTCTGCCTGAGACCCTGGAGAGCCACCGTCAGTAAGATGACACAGTATTGACCTTGATAAGACTGAGGGTCTGATTCACTGTAAGGCAGCTTCATGTGCATGTCCTGATTTGTCAGGCGCAAGCATGGCTTTTTGGTATACACCCCTGCATGCCTCTTATCCCCCCCCCCCCCCCCAGAGAATGAAACCCATCTTCAGTTGCCTATGATGTCTGAATGCTGTCATCTGAGCAGGCCCGTAGCCAGGATTTTGTAGAGTATCCCGCTGGAAGCTGAGATCCTAAACCAGAGTTAAATCCCAGTTTTATGGGACAAACCAGTTTTCTCAGATGCTTCCATTAGGACCTTAAGGGGAGCGGTGGCACAGGGGATTTATCCTCTGGTTAAACAGCTGAGCTGAACAGGACTGCTGTCAGTTCAAGCCCCGCACTGGTGTGAGCTGCCAGTCCGTGTCCCTAGTTTGCCGTCCACCCAGCGGTTCGAAAGCTTTGGCGAGTAGATAAAATGGGTACCACTCCTTAGAGAGAGTGGGCACACTAAACCCCCCCGGTGGGGGTTGTGTTAGCCGATCGGATGGTCTGCGCGTAAGATCCGAAAGCCAAGAAAGATCTACACAGAGTCGAAGAAAAGCCTGCAATAGGCCATTCGCCCAGACGGTGGCAGTGGTGCGCTGCGACTGAGATAATGCTGACTACATCAAGCAACGCCGAAAAAAAGGAATGCTGCCAGAACACGTCTGGACCTTACAGCCGACCAAACTCCGTCGACTACGAAATGTGTGTGATTTAAATTATATATGTTGTCTTCCCTTACCACCAGCATTGTTAGTCCCATGTGAAGTTCAGGAGTAACTGTAAATCGCTCAGAGCCGGCAGCTCTGCATGGATTGAGCGATCAATAAATGGAAATATCATCGTCGTCGACCACCACCACCACACCCACACGGTCTTTTGCATTCTGAATGAGAAGACAGGGGTAGTAGGGTTGCGAACTCTGACTTGGAAAGTTCCTGGAGATTTGGGGGCAGGGAGCTGGGAAAGGGGCGTTCAGTGGGTCACGATGCACCAGAGTCCACCTTGTGACGCTGCCATTTTCCTCCAGGGGAACGGATCTTTGTAGTCTGGAGATCAGTTGTAATTCCAGGAGATCTCCAGGCCCCACCTGGGGATTTATAGCCCTAGGTAGGGGTGAGAGGAGCATTTGGGTCCACAATGGCAATTTGGAAACTTACCGTGATGCCTGGATGTTAAGGCTGTGCAAATTCCATTGGTCATGTGATGAGGTGCCCTTCCAGACACCAACAGGTGGAAGCGGTTGCAGCAAACTTCTTGGGGGAAATTGGTGCTGGATCTTTCGAAAACTCCCCCCCCACACACACACCATATGGATGAGATCCTCCAGGGGGCAACAAAACTGAGCAGCTGGTACACAGGCACGCCCTTTCACCTCTTCCGTTATGGGATCCAGACTCCAGACCCATAAAAGGTGATGGACAACCTTGTGCCTGGAAAACCAGGAAAAGAATGCAAATGTGGGGGGGGGGGGTGAAGGGAGTCTGATGGGTGAGCATCTTATTGTCCAGGAATGTTAGCTTTCTCTTCGTTTGCTGGCCCTTACCTGGTTTCCTGACCTTGATGCTTCACTCTCTCTCGTTCCCTGGGAACCTGTAGTCATTTCTTTGCACGCATAAGGCTAGCACCTCTGATTGGCCTAACTGTCAGAAGACCTCGCTTTGAATGTATAACTTTTCCCCTCCCGCCTGGTGGGTTAGCCTTTGCACAGGATGTCTGTACAGATGACCTACTACTAAACTCAATAAACCTGATCCTTCCAAGGAACGTTGTTGAGCCTGAGTGCTGTGGGACTCTGACAGAATCTTTCCCACAGGATGTTACATTGCCTCCAACCTAAAGTGGCCTTTGAAGAAGAAGAACTAGTCAAGCTCAGGGTCTACCACAGAGTGCCAGAAACAGAACCTCTTTGTCCAGAGGCAGTATACCTTTGAAGATGCAATGCTGGGCAAAGCCTGTTGCCTCGAGGGCCCCACTGGGTGCGATTCCAGAAGCTTTGCATTGGAAAGCGAATGCTAAGCTTGAGGGACACTTTGTTCTGCCCCAGTAGAGTTCAGCTGTCCTCTTAGCCTGGCTTCCATGAGAACTGATGCACAAGAGGGGGGATGCAGGGAGAACGCAGAATGGCAGGCCTGGGTGGTGCCGTACATCTAATTGTGGGGTGTGTGTGTGGAGGAACAGGCTTTTTGGCTAGATGAAAAGAGGAGACGCGGGAAAGACAAGCCAATGATGTCTGGAAATGTTGAGGCTTTTGCACAATCTTCTGCCCTGTGGAGAGAGCTGGGAGGGCAGGTGTGGGAACCGTCAAGTACCCCTTTGCATTGGGGTGCCTTGGACCATTTAGAGGGGGCGAGTGCAGTTATTCTGGTGAGGGAGTGGGAGAGTTGCCAAATGGTTCCTGGTTCTGCGTAGGAAGGGCACAAGGAACCCCTCTGGCTGAGCCAGGGAGTCAGGCAAGCTTGTTTGCCAGGGAGACAGTGTGCAAATAGTTCCCATGGGTGGAGGGGTTGCTGTAAAGAGGGTGCAGGCCTGTGGTGTAGTGGTTAGCGCGTGAATGTTTATTAGCTGATAAGCACCAGAAAGTAACAACTGGGCCAGCAACTTGAATTTAGCATTGTCACACACTCCACTCATTTTTGTTAAATTCCATGTTGTCAGTTGTTTTCATAATTGTAAGTTAACTGGCTGTATCTCTCTGTCCTGTCTATTCCTCTTTCCTGTTAAAGCCAATGGCTGGTGGGAATATATTTGCATAAATTAAAAAAGAGGGTGATTGACACTTCTTCCCATCTTTGGTTTTTATCTGATGAAGAGCAAGTAGCCCGAGCTGTCTTTGTGGAGGACCCAAAGTGAACGTTCACCTGCTCTTTCCGGAAGGGGATATGCCCTTGTACAAGTGCGGAAATGGAAACCATTTGGTATGATTTAATTAATTGCCCTTTCTATGGCGATTTTAGGTATGCTTTTATTACTCTCATCCTTCAAAAAAACCCTGATATAGCAGAGGAATCATATGCTTCCTGTCTTCTCTATGACCATGATCCTTGGATTATGGACAAAACCGCTAGATTTTGTGCAGTTGTGATTTTGTGCAGCTGTGACTTTACCATAGTGCTGTATTGATTTAATGAATTATATTGCTATTTTTATATCATCTGTGTAAATATTTTTGGTGTTGTGTATGTTACTGTGCTGGTCTATGACCGTAATAAACAATCCACTCATTCACAGGGTGATGCAGAGTTGTGAAAATCTCCTCCTGTGGTTTTTATTCTTTTTTTTTAAATAATTTTTAAAAAGGGGGGGAACGAGAAGGGGAAAACAACTCAAAACTCAGTAACATTTTTAAAAAGAGGGAGGGGGAAAATCCTGCAAATATAAGAGTGGAAATAAAAGCGTAACACTGGTGGAAGATTTACACATCAGCTTTTATAAAAGGTTTCCAAATATCTAAAAATAAGTCCATATGCAATTGTCCTCTATATGCCACACACTCAAATATTGATCAGGTCCTTGACCCACTGATGCTTATGTACTTTTCTACCACCTGCCCATCTCTTGGAGGCTAGCTGATGGTCAATGAAAGTGAACCCTTTGTGCCCTTACTACAGCTAAAATACTTGCAGTACAACACTGGAGAGATAAATGCCCAACTCCTGTAAATCAATGGATCGAGCTGAAAGTCTCTGGTGTGAGACTTTGAGGTCCACACCACTGGTTACACTAAAGGCATGACTGCTGGTTTCATAAAACCATCAGAAGGGCTGTGTCGTGGCACCAAAAACGTCTCTGTATGATTGAAACGGGGCTGACCACTTTCTTCAGGGACTTGGCCCTCGTGTGGCATCTTGTAAATGTAAATGTAAATTTTGTTAAAAGTGGGCCGGTGCCTGTGCAGAAATCACTTATATGGCACCACACCACTGCTTGTATGAGAGGCAGCCCAGTTGAAAGACGACACTGCATGCGTGCAAAGTCCCACAGGACAGCACTTCTGCCTCCGCCAGCGTCCTCTTGAAATCTGGTGTGCGTGTCTTGAGTGCTCAGGCTGCAAATAACCACAATCTGGGCATCCCTACAAAGCTATTTTGATTTTCAGATTATAAAGATGCAGTTACAAAAAGGAAACCACTGCTGGAAGAGACAACCAGCATTGCCTTAAAATCATCAGGGCTTGTTTTAGAGAGAGAGAGAGCATAAAAGAATTTTTGTCACATTCACAGACATCACGGTGCTCCAGGAATGGAGGGGTGTGGCCTTTCACGAGTCTGTCCTCACCTGGAGCCAGGGCCAAGAAGGTGGAACTTGGTGGAACTGTCTGCTGAATAACATCAGGGCCCTGTGGGACCTGTTAGTGTTCCACAGGGCCTATAAGACAGAGATGTTCAGCCAAGCATATGGTTGAGGACAGCAATGGGGTTTTAACAGCAAATTGGCGAACTGACTACCTCTCACCTTCCTCCCCTGCCAAGGGGGTGCAAAGTCATAATATGATGTCATATAGGTCTACACGCTGTATATTAATTGTATAAATAGTTTTAGTCCATCTGTTGTGCACTGCTCTGAGCTCCCTTCGCAGGGTGGGCAGTATAAGAGTGTTATAAGAATTTTCCGTTTTCCTTGTTTAAAAAGAAGGGAGATGCTTTTAGTCTTCCAGGGCCATGGGGAAAATAATCTCAAAGTAATCCCATAGTTGTTAATATTAACACATTTTGGAGTGGGGTTAATTATGGTTATAGCACATTTCCTACAACTACCTAGTGAGTCTGTGGTTAAGGCAAGGTTTGATACAATGTCTGTCGAGATCCAGTGTCCTCAACTGGGGGAAGGTGCCATCAAGTTGCAGTTGATTTACTGCAACCCTTGTAGGGTTTTCAAGGCAAGAGATGAACAGAGGTGGTTTACCATTGCCTGCCTCTGTAGCAACCTTCCTTGGTGGCCATGCACTAACCAGGGCCAATGCTGCTTAGCTTTCGAGATGTGATGAGATCGGGCCAGCCTGGGCCATCCAAATCAGAGAAATTGGGCCCCATGGTTTTGGGGCTGGGGCAGGGTAATGAGAAGGACTGTGCAAAAAGCACTTCTGATCGAACAGCAGAGCAGTCCTTCAATCACTTCAGTAGCTGCCTCCACTCCTGTGTAAGACACCTGCAGCTTAGGAGGATTTGCAAGTTTCAAGGCTAAGCCCCAAGGCCAAGGCATACACTGAGGGAGCTGTGGGAACATTGCTTTGCACTATTGCTAAGGAACCCGTTGCTTGTGTGTTAGCATCGAAATGCAGCCTACCGCCCACAAGAGGCAGTTTATGAAGTGGAAGCTAAAACAGTAGGCCCTGTCGCACCTCTCTGCTGGGGAAAATGCTGGGGAGTGGTTCCAGAGCTGGGAATTTGGGCTTCCAGATGAAGTAGTTCACCCAGAATTCAGGTTATAAGCCAGCTATGGCCCACAAAGACGATCGTCTGTGGGAGAGAATTTGGGTCATGGAGTATGAATAGAATGTGGAGCGATGCAGTGCCAGGGTGGTGTAGTGGTTAAGAGGGGTAGACTCTAATCTGGAAACTGATGTTTAATTCCCCATTCCTCCTTGTGAGGCCAGTCACAGTTCTCTCAGAACTCTCTCAGTCTCACCCACATCTCAAGGTGTCTGTTGCAGGGAGAGGGCGGGAAGGCAATCGTAAGCCGCTTTGAGACTCCTTAGGGTAGTGAAAAGCAGGGCACAAAAACCAACTCTTCTGTACTGAGAAAGGTGGCCTGGAAGGGTAAGGGTTGAAGGGCTGATTCTGCCCTCCTTTCCATGTGTGGTTTCTGGGAGAAGGCTGAGGTTCTGCTGTGCAAATTCAGACCTTGGTGGGTTAGAAATTCCCTGAGGTATGGGGCAGGGTATTTTACAACCCTCCTCCACATAAGAGCTGGATGACCAAGGGGGCATGGGGGGTAGCAGAGACTCACCTTTTAGCAGCTGTGCAGGAGAGGGAATGTCTGTAGATGCCTATTTGGGGGACCGATAAAGCCAGGAACAGGGCAGGAGGCCTGCTTTTGGCCCTCATGGCCACCCATTAAAAACCCCACTCAATCTTGCTCCCATGCCTGGCAGTTTTGTCTTTTGCATGACTTGTTTCCTCTGTTTTGCAGTTGTCTTGTTCGGGCCAGTTCAATGCTTGTGCCCCGTTATGTAGAGTTAGAAAAGATGGGGAAGAGAAACCAGCCTTGGGATTGGGGTGTGGGATTGGACTAACATGGTCCTTTGCAGCCCCTGGGATTGTGCATGCCTAGTTGTCCACATGTTCAAGAATTCCCCAAGCTGGAATTGGCAAGCCTCCCTCCCACAGGGCTGGGCTTGCAGCCGCTATAGAATCCATCTGGTTAACCAGGGCTCATTTTTAAGCAGATAGCAAGCCTCCTGGGACTTTATTTCATAGAATCATAGAGTTGGAAGGCACCTCCAGGGTCACCTAGTCCAACCCCCTGCACAATGCAGGAAATTCACAAATACCTCCCCCTCCACACCCCTAGTGACTGCTGTTCCACACCCAGAAGATGACAAAAAACCTCCAGGTTCTTCAGCCAAACTGGCCTGGAGAAAAATTGCTTCCTGACCTCAAAGGGACGATCAGCATTTCCCTGGGCGTGTAAGAAAGAGCCACAAGAACAAAGCACTGAATGCAACCCTTCCTGCCCTTCCTCTCATGATCTCCCTAAATTCACAGAATCCACACTGCTGTCAGATGGCCATCTAGCCTCTGTTTGAAAACCTCCAAAAAAAGGCGAGCCCTTAGGGTTGCCAAACCCCCAGGTTTGGCAGGGGTCCCCCGCTTTTGGGGGGCTTCTACCCGCCCCCCAAACCCCAACACCTGCCGCCACCCCTCTCCCTTCTCTCTTGAGAGAGAGGAGGGAGAGGGGTGGCTGCAGGCCAG
>NW_015170280.1:344116-354082 GCF_001447785.1 Gekko japonicus
TGGGGGGGGGGGGGGATAGGACTTGGCAACCCTATGAGACCTCCACCTCCAACTGAGGCACCACTCTGTCAGGAAGCTCTTCCTAATGTTTAGCCGAAAATTCTTCTGATTTAATTTCGACCCGTTGGTTCTGGTCCAACCCTCTGGGGCAACAGAAAACAACTCCATACCATCCTCTATTTGACAGCCCTTCAAGTACTTGAAGATGATTATCAACAACAATTTGAACAACAGTACAACAAAATCAGGGAACTGCTTTGAAATGACTTATGTAACACCACCTGTTAAGGGAATGAGCCCATTCCCAGTAACCCACTCCCAGTTGATGAGTTCTGGCTGTTGAATGTTGCCACAATGCCAGCAGGCAGGGCCCAATTCACACATTACACAGTGGCAAAGCTAAGTAAGCCATGACATGAAGGCTCACTACACAGTGGCCCCAGTGAGGCTCCTTGGGGAACATGGGAGCAGGATCAATGTTTTGTCCAGCTCAAAATGTAGCACTGAAGTGGCCCTGAGATGATGCGCAGTACTCTAGGAAAGGGGGAAAGCTTGGTGTTTGGTAGGGTTGACAACTCCAGATTGAGAAATTCCGGGGCGGGGGCAGGGCGACGGTCTGAATGAAGACAGTCGCGTAAGGACTGAGCTCCTCACCAACTCCTCGAATTCGCATTATAGCATTCACAGATCTCTTAAATAGCAGCCCAGGTTATGGGCAGGAACAGCGGGAATAGACAGAAATCGTCAATAGCGTCTTCGAAGATTCTAAAAAACTTTCTAAGCAGAGGAAACTCAGCATGTTCCACGCCAAGCGTGTTGCACACTGAAAAGAAAATGGCCGCTGGGACTTCGTCGACGGACTCGCACACCCCGGATTTACTGACTACAGCTGAATTTCATGCAAGTATGAACTCTTTTAGAGCAGATATTCTGAGCACTTTCCAAGAGCTTCTTAAGCCAGTAACGGATCAAATAGGAGCCCTCCAAGTTGCAATGCAGGAGGTTGCTCTAACAGCAGAGACTGCAATAGAAATGGGGCAAGCTAATCAGGACGGCATTCAAAACTTGGAAACTCATGAAAAATGGGCTAGAGAAAAAATCATTTCGCTCAAAAATAAAGTTAGGGAGAGAAACTTGAAGTTTAGAGGCTTTGAGGAGAAGGCGGAAGAAAATACTGATTTAGGAATTTTTATATCGTCCTGGCTCTCTTCAGTGCTACAGTTGGAGGAAGGTGTGACGCCACTAATCGTAAAGGCATACAGACTGGGTTCCACATTCACTCAACGTACAAAAGCAACCAGAGACATAATTGTTGAACTAGCAAATGGACTTACCAAGAAGAAGATTTTGGACACATCGCGCAACTCAGGAGGTCTTTTGTATCAAGAGAAGACTATTCAGGTGTTCCCGGACATATCTTCTGAGGCCTTGCTAATCCGACGGAAGCTCAAGCCTATTGTGTCGCAGCTTATAGGCTGGCATCAGATACAAGTGGCTCCCGTCAGGAGCGATGCAAATCAGGCACCAAAATAAATCATGGACCATAGAAGATTTAGGAGGAGGAGGAGGAGTTTTAAAATCTCTACGTCTACAAGTTCCGATGGAATGCAACAAGATCTCAAACAAAAGAAAACTGGAATTCACATCCCCCATAAAAGGCAGCAAGATCCCAGTGTGTTTCGCTCCTGGAAGCAGTTAAAGGAAAGTTTAAAGACTATAACTTTACTAAAATCGATCTGTGTTTTGTTTTCTCATTTTTGGTTTAACACCAAAATATATGCTTTTAAGAATTGGGGGAGGAGGAGAAGTGAGGACAACTTGATCCTTTAGCCCTAGTGTGAGAGTGGGGGAGTCCATATGGGTGAGCCAGTAGGGCTCCGTTCAGGTGGGAGGGGGGCGAAGGCTCTATTCCCTCTGGACCCGAATGGTTACTCCAAATCACAGTGCACTTTGTTTTTCTTTCTATATATTTACTTAATTGTCTGCACTTTTATGTTGGGATGGGGATGGGGTGGGAAGGGGAGGGGTGGGTGCAGGGAGGGAGGAGAGAGAAACTGGAGAGGATTGGGAGGAGGGAGGGTTCCTTGTTTAGTTCATGCCATTATTCACTACGTATATTTGGAGGGAGGGCATGGGTGGAGGGGGGAAATGTCGATGTTCAGTTCATTGTTTGCTCTAAAACCATTAAATGCTTCTTATAGAGGTTATTGCTCACACACTCTAGTTATATCAGAAGCAAGTAGTAGGTATATGATAGTAAGTTTATTACATATATTGTTAATGTTTATATTAACACGAGGGACAGAGTCAAGTTGCTCGGCCCTTTTTGCTTATGTTACTAAGTTGCAAGTGGAGATGCAGTTGAACAGCAGATTGCTTATTGCCAATTTTTTTACTCTAAGGATAAGAGTCACTCATGCTAAAATTTTAGTAGATACATGTACTTTATGGATAGTCAAATCTATCTATAAAAATTTTAATGGCTGAAAATCTTAAAATCCTTTCATTGAATTGTAATGGGGTTAATAATGCTATCAAGGTGAGAAGAATTCATACTTACTTAAAATCACACAAAACAGACGTGGCATTCATTTTAGAAAGTCATCTTAAAAATGAGGTGAATTTGCTTATGAAATCAGCTTGGTTCCCACACAGGTATTCTGCTAGTGGCTCATCAAAGGCAAGAGGGGTCGTTATTTTAATATCAAAGCATAACAGATTCTCACTGATAGACATGATCCAGGACCCAAAAGAATGCTATCTTATTCTCAAAGGTATTTTAAATGAGAGTAAAGTGATGCTTGCAGAGGTCTATGCCCCTAACTCGGGTCAAATTAGCTTTATAAAATAAGTTTTCGAAGTCATAAATAATTTTCAAGAAGGTGTCACTCAATTATGGGGGCGGATCTTAACTACATTATGCATAACTTTTTAGACAGGAAAAGGTTCAATATCAAACCTAAATCAAACATGATAAATCAGCCTAATTACACTGGGTTGAAAAAGATATTTCAAAAAATTTATTTTATTGACTCCTGGAGATCTCTCCATGCACAGGAACGAGATTTTACTTATTTTTCATATAGATTTCAGTCTCACTCAAGGATTGATTACATAATAATTTCTAAAGACATTTTCAATAACTTAGTCTCAGCAGAGATAGAACTTAAAATCTAGGACAGATAAAAGTTTTTCATGGAAATTTGACAATTTCCTACTAAAAAACCCTGAGGTAATTAAACAAATAGAAAAGGAATCAGAAGAGTTTTAAAAATTTAATACTAAGGCTGAAACCCCCATTTATGTAATTTGGGATGCATATAAAACTGTTTTAAGGGGCAAACTTATTTCAATTTTGGTCGCGCTCAAAAAGAAGAAAGCAGCATTAAAACAACAGCTAATGAACACCATAAAAATTTAGAAATGGAACACAAAAAGACTTGCAGCCCTAAGATATACAAATTATTGGAATTAGAACGAAAAAATTGCAAACACTAGAGGTACACTCAATTTCTAAACAATTATTATACACAAAACAAGCCTACTGGAGCAACAACCCAAGAGCCTTAAGACTTTTAGCATGGAAAGTTAAAAAGCAGAAATTAGACTCAGGCATAAAAGGAATACAAGATGATAAAGGTAATTTATTGACATCTTCTCAATTAATTTCATCAGTGTTCACTAAATATTATGCACAATTATATACATCAACAAATCCACCAGCACAAATCATTGATTCTTTTATTAAATCCAACAAATCTATAAAAATCCTATCCAATATTCACAAAGATTTTCTGGAGCATCCAATAGATGAAAGGGAATTAATAATGGCCATCAAATCTATGAAAACTAATAAATCTCTAGGGGTAGATGGTTATACTTCTGAATTCTATACATTTTTCTTCTTCTCTCTCCCCAGTTCTTCTTACCTTATTCAATTCAATTTTAGAAATGGGACCAGTTCCAAAATCTTGGAATTTAGCGAAGGTAATCTTAATTCACAAAAAGGACCGAGACTCGGAAGACCCTAAATCTTACCGTCCAATCTCATTGTTAAACAACGATGATAAATTATTTACTAATATCATCACCCGTAGACTAAACCAAATTATTGGAGACTATATAAATAGGGACCAAACCGGTTTTATCCTACAAAGAGACATGACTGACAACATAAGAAAGGCCATAAATGTTATCCAACATAATAAACATAATTCAGAAATAGAATCTTGTTTACTCTCATTGGACGTCGAAAAGGCGTTCGACTCAGTTGAACATGAATATCTTCTCACGCTATTAAATTACATGAATTTTGGAAACAAATTTATACACGTAATTCAATCTATATATAGTTCATCAACATTTTTATTAAAAACCAACGAAATCAATTCTCCTTCTCAGCCCATGTCAAGAGGCACCAGACAAGGTTGCCCCTTGTCTCCCATCTTGTTCGCCATAGCAGTAGAGCCGTTGGCACATCTATTAAGAGACGACCCGTGCCTGACAGAATTAACTGTAAACACACAAACGGCAAAAGTAAGTTTATTTGCAGATGATATGATTTTATTTATATCAAATCCTAAGGAATCACTTAGAATCACTTAGAAAAGCATCTTAAACGCTTTAGTCAAGCATCGGGACTCAAAATTAATACCGAAAAAACATTATTATATCCCACCAATATAAAGGCGGAAACTAAAACCTTTCTCTGTTCTAATTTTAAATATAAATGGGTTTCTACTTCATTTAGATACTTAGAAATTCAGATCCCGTTAGATTTATCAGATTCATTGAAATTGAATCACTTAAACATTTCTAATCAAATCTCTTCTCACCTACAAAATTGGATGGAACAAAGTCTATCTTTATTAGAATGTATCAGAGTGGTGAAGTCTTTAATTTTACCTAAACTGACTTTCTTTTTAAGAGCAATCCCAATACTAGTCCCGAGTTCTCTCCTAAAGAAGTGGCAAAAAGATATTAATAACTTTATTTGGAGATCCAAAAAACCAAGGATAAATTTCATAACTACTAAAAGATCAAGAAGTAACGGAGGATTAGTGATACCAGACATCCAGCTTTATCATGACTCAATAATATTGGCCAATTTAGTTAAACAGTACAGAAACTCATATAAAGCTGATTGGAAGTATATGGAAGATTCATTTCTACCTACTGAATCTTTTAGTGAATCCCTTTGGAATAACAGATTTTATAATACATTTAGGGCAATTAATAACCCCTTTGTGAAGGCCACACTTAAGGTCTGGAGCAAATACAGGTTCTTGCCCCACAATTATCACCTTTATCGAATTTTACGGGTCAGAAATGGTTTCAGCCGGTCTGGCATCGAAACTCTTATAAAGTTTGGAAACAATTGAATTTAACACGATTCATTGCTATTACTTCTCAAGGTTATATTAAGTCAAAAATACAACTAGAAGGCTCACAGAGTTTAGTTATTCCATGGTTTGAGTACTTTCAGATTAGAAAGTTAGTCAATTCTAAAACATGCAACACACTATGTCTAAAGTTTTCGGAATTTGAAAAGATATTAAATAACGATTCTATTCCTGGAGATTTGCTATGGGACGGTCTGGTTTGGGGAGGGGTAATGCTATGGAGTCCACACTCCCAAGCAGCCATTTATTCCAGGGGAACAGATCTCTGTAGTCTGGAGATCAATTGTAATTCTGGGAGATCTCCAGGTCCCACCTGGAGGTTGGCAATCCTAGACTTTGGATTCTCTGAAAGGACTGAACTGACCCCCCCCCAGCATGTAAATAAGCTTCACTCAAAGTATATTTGAAAATAACTGTCTCATTATGGATATTCTAAAGACTACTTCATTTGAATTAGCCAACTATGCATAGAAAAAGGCAGTTAGCGGGGAAAGCATTAAAGCATGCTTCAGTGTCCCCTCTAAGCTGTGTTAGTGTGAGCTAGCTCACAGTTTTTTAGCCTCTGGCTCACAAATTTCTGTCTTAGCTCAGGAAGGGTGGCCCAGAGCAAACTAATTTATGCAGTAGCCAAATCGCTCGCTCACAACTTTAATGCCAGTAGCTCACAAAGTAGAATTTTTGCTCACAAGACTCCACAGCTTAGAGGGAGCATTGCAAACCCAAAGAACTGAGCTCGCATTTTGGAAGTGGCTATGGACTGCCAAACTTCCATCTGACCTGTCCCAGTTCCTTCTTTTTTCCAAGTGCAGTCAATGAAAAAAAATGGAGGGCTTACACACTATGCAGGAGGTGATTAGCTGGGCAAGGGTGCAACCCTGTCAGCTAAAGAGTTGATGGGCAGGTTGGATTATCACTTTCGTACCACCTACCAGCAGTATTCCTTCCCTTTCAGACAGGAGTGCAGGTGAAGCCCTTCCTTGTGTGCTTGGTGTCCCTCTCCCCGCCCATCTATCCCCCTCCACCGGTCCAACTGCACATGCACAGAGGAGCACTCTAGTTGGGCAGGACTCTGGAATGCAAGACGATGGTCCCGTTCATCTTATGCTTAAATCTACATCTCACCTGCACCATGTGCCATCAACATGATCTGACCTGCTGTGAATGGACATAACCTGCATAACCTGCATAAGCATTCGAGTACCTTCCAGGGCCGGATTCCACTCACAAGGAATCTGTTCATACTCAAGCTTTGGGATCTTGAAAAATGTAAGATTTTTTTTTAAGACATACTCCTTCTGTCCCTCTTGCTTGAGAAGGAGCTTGAATACATGCTGAGATGTCTACAAAATCGGGGCTGCAGGTAAATCTTTTTCCTCAGGTACACCCAAAGTGTCCATCATCACTTACATTAGTGGTGGAAAGGGCTGTCAAGTCACAGCTGACTTAGGGTGACCCTGCAGGGTTTTCAAGGCACGAGATGTTCAGAGGTGGTCTGCCGTGGCCTGTCACTGCGTAGCAACCCTGACCTCCCCTGACCAGGGCCGACCCTGTTCAGCTTCCAAGATCTGACAGGACTGGGCTAGCCTGGGCTATCCAGGTGAGGGCTTTTGCTCTTTCATTGCTCCTTACAAAATTTTTTAAAATGTGCATTTTTTTAAAAAAAACCCTCAACGTATTAGGTACAAAATAAAGCATACAAATAAAAGTATATTTATGCAAAGCAAGCATATCAGTTTCCATGGGTTTTCTCCTTCAGATGCTTAAATTTAATTTAGTTTTTAAATTTAATTTAAACTGCAGGATCTTTGGGAGGAATCTGGCACAGAGGACAAAAGAGACCTGTGTCTGTAGCCAGGTCATGTTTTAGTTTCCTTGGCAGAGGCCTTTCTATTGGGGCCCGTTGTTTGCGCAGGCTAGGAACAAACCAGCTGCTAGCCAAAGCGAGGCCTTTCCACCCATGTCAGTCCATGGTCAAGTGCCACTGCCTGTTCTTTAACTATGGGAAAGAGGGAAGGTAACCAATCTCATCCTGTCAGTTCCTCTTAACACACTTCTGCAACAGGTGCTGCCTACCCCACAAGACCATCCCTGATTTCCCCCCTTGCCCATCAGTTGCCAGCTCCAGGTTGGGAAATTCCTGGAGATTTGGGGGTGGATCCTGGGGAGGGCTGAGTTTTGGGAGGGGAGGGAGCTCAGTGGAGTATAATGCCACTCTCCAAAGCAGACATTTTTTTCTCTCCAGAGGAACTGATCTCTGGGAGAAACTGATCAGAGGAACTGATCTCTGTAATTCTGGGATATCTCCAGGCCCCACCTGGAGTTTGGCAGGCCAAGGGTCTCCCAGGGCATCAGAGGCAGCCACACGTCTTCACCACCATGTTGCGGTGTTTCTTGAGGATGACGTTGTTGTTGCTGTCATAATAGAGCACGGACGTGGCACTGAGTTTGGTGGGGGCGCAGCAAGCCTTGGGAACTGTGTCTGGCTTCATCAGGTGGACCTGCAGTGAGACATGGGGGGGGGGGCTCTGTCAGTACTCACCCAAGTCCAAAGGTTAAATGTGCAATGCCCCCACCTCTCCCCAATCCAGATTTAGAGGAACAGAAAAAGTTTCAAAGAAGCATTTGTTTACCTACACAAGGTTGGAATAAGCATGTTAGTTTTCAGCTTTCCCCCCAAAAAAATATTTATTCAAAATCTTTTGGCAGCTAGAGTTGCAGTTTATGTTGGAAACCCTCTCCAAAGCATCCGTGCTGAAAGCCAGTTCAGATGCCCGCTTCACAGAGCAGTGCTGGCAGTGTGGATGGGAGCTGCCCCTTGAATCTCAGTGGAATTTCACCCCCATTTTGGGCTCATGCAGCGAATGGGAACTCCCTTGCAGAGGGGGGCTCATACCTCAGTGGCTACACATATACTTTGCCCGTGTGCTGTGGCAAGTTCAGCCTGTAGCGCCTCTGGAAGCAGGATGGGGGGGAAGGCCTCTCTTCTTCTGGACGGAGAGACAAAAGTGGGCTAGACGGACCTACCTACTGTCTGACTCTGTACAAGGCAGATTTGTGCATTGCAGCAAATCACCAGGTCAAGGGCATTCCTTTCAGTTAATTCTGTACCTAAGAAATGGAAGCTGGAGCCTGCTTGCCGGACTTGCTCTCCGCTCCTGTTGCCTGATCGACCCAGCTCCATGTCCCGTGCAAACTGGCAAGAGGGGCAGCAACGCAAGCACAGGGGCAGTGGCTGAGAGGACGAGGGAAGGTTTTGGGGCATGGCCCAGTGATTAGTGGCAACAGAAAACAGCTCTGAAGTATAGGGGAAAGCCAGTATGGTGTAGTGGTTAAGAGTGTGGGGGCCAAGGGCATAGACTTTCCAATTTCCGGGGGGGGGGGGGGCGGGGGCGGGGCGAGGAGGCATTGCTGTGCTAGGTCTTTAAAAGAACCAAGGCCCAGTGACATCATAGGGAGGAGCCAGTGACATCACAGGCCATTGTCACAATTTATGGAGGTGGAGCCATGTGTGATTTAAGAAGGGGCTTTCCAGAAATTTAGGGGGGCCTGGGAACCCTTGGGAACCCCCCTAGCCAGGCCGCAGCAGCTAAGAAACAAAGCACGGCATGGGCAAAATCCTCTACATAAAACCCTGTAGAACCACTGCCAGTCTGAGTAAATGATGACACTGATGGACTGATGGTAGAGAGACCATGCTTTGTGTGCCAAAGGATGAAGGTTTAAACCGAGGAGGTCTAAGAGACAGGTGTTGGAAAGGATCTTTCTCTGTCTGAGTCTCTAGAGCTCACCTGCATCAGAGCAGACCATGCTGAAGTAGATGGACCAATGGCATGAAGACCAATGTGGATTGAGGAGACCTATGTTCAGATCTACATTTTGCATGACGCTTACTCAATTATATTGGGACAGCTAGATTTGAGTCCAGTAGCAGATTAGAGACCAACAAGAGTTTCATGGAATAAGCTTCCAAGAGTCAAAGCTCCCTTCATCAGGCTGGGTGATATTGCCATTGTTGTGAGGTCAATATAAGGGAAGGGAGATTGGAGGAAGGGTGGGATAAAGAGGGGATTGACAGGCGACGTGAGCAGCAGAGTCCATTGGGATGGAAGAGGAGTTTACAGAAAAAAATAGCACCAACTGATGTGACCAAGGAAACAGATCTTCCCAAAATAAAACATCATAAATTATACCCTGAACATGAACCTATATTGTAATGTATTAAGTGATGTAGCAGTGGTGACTAAACCTCTAGTAGTATTTAGTTGAACTTCCTGGACAGGCAGATGTATTTTGGGTTGCCACTGGCCAAACTGGTCTGACTTTAGAGAGTTGGGACAAGCAGCAAGGCTTGAGGAAGGGGATGTAGATCCATGGTTATAGAAAAGAAGGAGGCTAGGACCTGAGAAAGCAAAGCAGTCCAAATGAAGCACAACATAGAAAACTGTACGTAGTTGAGAGGAATTAGAAAAGAATGGAGATGCACAGTTGGTGTGAAGTACATTTTAGAAATTATAGAAACAGCATGGAAGTTTCTTAGGTGGGGTTAGCTACAATGCTTTTGCAA
>NW_015170280.1:356121-370159 GCF_001447785.1 Gekko japonicus
GTCAGGCCAGTGGCCCATCCAGTCCAACACTGTGTCACACAGTGGCCCAAACCCAGGTGCCATCAGGAGGTCCACCAGCAGGACCAGAATTCCAGAAGCCCTCCCAGTGTTGCCCCCCAAGCACCAAGAATACAGAGTATCACCCTGGAGGAAATGGCTACTTTGGAGAGCGGACTCCCTTGCATTAGATTCCATGTATAGAAATATTGATTTCTAAAAGCTCCTGCCTTCCCCTGGAATGTCTTCTGATACCACGCTGTGCTGTATTTCCTGTTGAGGCCAAGTGGTAACTTACTTGAAATGTTGTGTAAGCTTGTGCCTGGAGTGACGATATATACTTCATGGATTTTGAATTGAGTTGTTCTATGCTTTGTATTTGTATTCATTCTGTAATGATATAGTCTATAAGCGTATATTGACTCTGTTGTGATAGTTAGTGTAATCCTCAAATGTATGCATGTCCTGAGGTGTAGCTTAGATGAAAATTGAGGTATCTACCCCGAATGTCCATCTTTAAGGGGGAGGGTGTATAGAAATATTGATTTCTAAAGGCCTCTGCCTTCCCCTGGATTGTCTTCTTCTCCTGCTGCGCTCTCTGCTGCTCTGTGTTCTAAGCACCTGAACTGTTGTCCTGAGATGTGGTCTGTGGGAGAACAAAGGACTGCTTTTGTGAGCTGAGCATGTTCTTGGAAGGATGGAATTCTTGTTCCTCAAAATCCCTTGATGCTACCTGGAGTATTACAATGGACAATCTTGCACTCTTGGATGCTTCCTGACGTGGTAAATATGAATTACTGTTTAGTTAAGGCACACTGCCTTAGGTTCGTTATTTTGAAATCCTTCTAGTCTATGCTAAGTCCTCTACTGAATAAACTTATTCTGGTTTATAATTTGTCTGTATTGTTGTAACTGGATTCTAAGGCTAGACTCCTGTGCCTTATGCTCAACCTATAAGCTACCTCTGTGTAAGATTAATTGTGCGTCTCTGGATAGAGGTGCTAGTGTGTACAACCCAGATGCCAACTGAGATTGTGGATCTCTAATCTCAGGCTGGCGAGGGATTTAGAGATCCTGGTGGCAAAGTGCTCTGAAATCCAGAAAGGATAGCATACTCTCTGGGTGGTTGTTAAATGTATTGAAAAGTATGACCCCCCCCCCCCAATCTCTGCGCCTGACTGGACTCGGAAATGTGGAGGGGGATGAGGAAATGGGCTGGGGGGGAGAGAGAGAGACTATCATTATGGGATCCTTCTCGCCTAAGGAATGTCCATCCCCTCTTCTAGCTCTCCCTCCAAGAGTTTTCCCCACCACTAGAGCTATCCCTTCCCAATGCAAGGCAAACAGCTGCAAGCAAAAAAACCTCAACCCAGCCTCAAAGTCCCCTTGGGTTAAATAAAAAAAAAAAAGTCCCCTTGGGAAAGAGGCAGCAGCACCACTGCACACTGCACCTTACTGGGGGCTTGATAGCATCTGTGACGGAATTAAAGGATAGTGGACAGCAGCAGGTAAATAAAGAAGCTGCTGAGTCACATGATTGAGAAGGGAGGGGCCTTTTGGCTTGGAATTCTCAGTGAGTGATAGATAACTGTGAACAACTGACAGTTGGGAGGTGACAGTTGGGAAAGGGAGTTGGAAGAGAAGTTAGCAGAGAGCGGTCAGCTAACTGGATAGCTCTGAGGTGGAACAAAACCTCTGTGGCTCTCTGGAAACAGCCTGATATCAGTTTGAGTAGAAAACTGTGGCTGAATAAAACTCTGCACTGGTACCCTCTAATATAAAGAGGAGAGTGAACAGAGAGTGAACAGTATAAGACCTCAGTGGTCACAAACACCAGATACATTGCTCCAAAGGAACTTGGAGAGGTGGCTAAAGAAAGGGCTAAGGGTTTGGAGGAGTCTGGAAAGCTGGAAAGGTGCCCAGTTAGACCCAAAGGGTCCAGACAGATAAAGACCAAAGGGCAGCCACAAAACAGTTACTGGAGAGTGGGATCATAAGTGTGTTTAGTGTACTGAATAACATATGTGTAAAACTGAGAGTGATAAGCCTACAGTCTACGTGAAGGCAAAGTAAAAAGTTATATTCTACAAGGAAACAAAATATCCTTTGTAAATATATCCCATCTCCCTGTTGGGTTTTCTGAGAAATAAAGAAGCTTAGTGTTTGACTTTTACAAATACTGGTGCTTGACTTACTGGTGAAAGAATTATACTGGGCAGTTGTCCTCCATACATCCATAAGTTATATACCAAGCCCCCCCCGAAGAGACTAACGTTTATAGTGACCTGGTCAGATACAGTATAGTGAGAACCAACGTTCCCTCTAAGCGGTGGAGTCTTGTGAGCAAAAATCTTCCTTTGTGAGCTACCGGCATTAAAGTTGTGAGCAAGCGATTTGGCTATTGCACAAATTAGCCTGCTCTAGAGCCCTCCTTCCTGCGCTAAGACAAAAAAGTGTGAGCTGGAGGCTAAAAAACTGTGAGCTGGCTCACAGTAACTCAGCTTAGAGGGAACACTGGTGAGAACTGATCAGTCACATCATAAGTAAAAATACTTTAAATCCAGTACAACTATAAGCCTATACAGGCAGTGACACCACAGCTCGGTCACCCCAATGGCCTGGGAGAGGGTGTGGGGTGTTATAGCATCCTTCAGACTGCTCAGCAGACGGCACTTTCCCTTCCCTTCTCCCCCCTCCCCCCAGATTGGGATGCTGCATGGGGGAGCCCGCTCCCCATGGCCATGCTGGTCCGAACTGGGTGGGAATTGGTGGGAAAGGGGGAAGAGCACCACAGCAGCATTCAACCAGCGACCAATACCTTGAATAAACCTTTGTTGGTCTTAAAGGTGCTCCTGGACTCTAAATTTGTTCTCATCTTAGAGGGAACACTGTAGGTAACCCTCGTTCTCAAGGCTGTTTCGGAGAGGTGTTTCGGCAATCCAGCCGGCCGGGGATGCGGCTGCTGGGCTAGGAGGAAGAAGAGCCTTTGCCGTTTGCAACCAACCAGGTGGGGGCAGAAAGGCAGCCCTTCAAGGAGCGAGGCCGGCTCCCCGTCCTCCCCCAGGCTCGCGGAGCCTGTCCTCCTCACCAGGCCTGCCCAGCTCTGCCGCACATGGGAACCACGGGGCCATGCTCTCCCGGCAGGCCACTCAGTCCCTGCCCCCAGCAAAGCATGCGGGCTACAAGGTCCAGCATCCTCCGCAGCAGCGGTCCCCTGGCACTCTCCCTCCCTCCCTCCCTCTGCCCAGTCTGGCAGCCGGAGGGAGGGGACCAGGAGGAGGAGGAGGCACTGAGCCAGGACGGCCAGGCATAGCCGGGGTGACTGCCCCCAAACTGGTTAAAAAAAGGTTTTTTAAAAAGTTTTTAAAAACCTTCCGCTTTCAAAGTGGGGAGGGGGATGTGGGTTTTTTTTTTTTTGCAAGCATCGCAAGCCCTGGGGAAGGCTGAGTCCTCCCTGGAAAATTTCAGGGATGGCTCCCGCCTCCAAGCCCCCACGTACTCTACGCCTATGGTCGGAGCAGTATCTAGAAGCCCCAAGTTTGAATCCTTATTTGTGCCATGGAAACTTGCTGGGTGATCTTGGGCCAGTCACACACTCTCAGCCTAACCAACCTCACAGGGTTGTTGTGAGGATACAATGGAGGAGAGGAGAATGACATAAGCCTCTTTGGGTCACCATTGGGGAGAAAGGTGGAATATAAATGAATTAAATAAATAAAGAGGGCAGAACCATGCTTAATTGTCTTCAAGCACAGAGAAGCTGTGTTGCATAGTGACCACAGTGGCAACTCAGAATCTTGTAGACCCAGGTTCAAATCCCTGGTCTTGTCAAGAAGCTCACTGAGTGGCATTGGGCCAGTCTCTTATGCTTTCTCAACCTAGCCCTACCTTACAGGGTTGTTGTGCAGACAAAACGGAAGAAGGGATAACTATGTTATAAGCTGCTTTGAGTCTCCCACTGTGGAGAGAAGCAGGATATAAATATCTACATAAACACAAATGACGGCCACTACAAATGCAGGATCATTGTGCATTTTACATGCCTTTGTGTTTTTCCAGGCTCAAAGCGCACCCGTTTGCTAATGCACTGTGCACTCAACTACACATGCTCTCCATCCTTTTAAGCCGCCCTGCCACAGAAGTGAAATCTGCACAAGAATCCAATGCTAATCAGAGTCCTCTGGAGCAAAACACCCAATGCAGCTGGCCACAGACAGGTGCCAACAGCTGAAGCTGACTTTGGATGAGGCTCTCTGTGCCCCATGAGGGGCCCTCTGGAATGCTCCCTGAGTGTCCTGGAGGGATTAAAAAAGATGTCCTCCAAAAAGTGTGAGGACTTATGGGCATCTTGTATTCATGACAGTTGCTGAGGAGCCTCCAAGAACAATCACAGCTCCTGTTAGGGGAGGGTATTGCAGCTCAGTGGTAAGCATATGCTTAGCATGCTGAAGGTCCCCAGTTCAATCCATCCAATTAAAGGATACAGCAGCAGGTGATGTGAATGGAAGATTTGTCTTCACTTACTGTGAAGCTTCCTTCTCAGTGGTTGGGGAGTGGGGCAGTCCTTGACTCCTTACTCCTGGGATTTAGCTCCTCCTCTCTGCAGGCAGGGCCGGCAAAACTTTGATCCCGGAGGGGAGGGGCTTGTCCTCTGGTTCTCCAGTCGTTCACCAAGCCAAGCTTCTCCCAAAAACCTGCACAATACTGAACAAAAACCCACACACACTTCCCCCCCATTGGGTACCGTGTGCTACCACCAAAACTTCTTATTTAAACCACCAAACTTTTATTTATCAACTGAGGAATTTAACCAACACACATACTTTTTTTTTAACAGAACCCCCAGCAAAGAGCAAGGTAACTCCAGAGGCAGGCCACCGGTACCATCCCCTAATAATCACCGGACGTTGTACCCTCAAAACAAGGGTGGGTAGGACTGCCCCACTCCCGGACCACCAAGAAGGAAGCTTCACGGCAAGTGAAGACAAATCTTCCGTTCTCTGGTGGTCCTGGGAGTGGGGCAGTCCTTGACTCCTTACTTTTGGGACATAAAAGAGCAGTACTCCCCAGGGTGGGTCTGACAGCTTCCAGTTCTTACAGGGCATGCTGAAGAACTACCAAACGTGGCCTCTGTTGAAGCCATATTATCGATTCGGTAGTGTTTGGTAAAGGAATGGGTAGATTTCCAAGTGGCTGCCTTGCAAATGATTTCTAGGGATGGGAACACCCGATACACCGCCGACATGGACGCCCCCTGTAAAGAGTGGGCAGTGATCCCCTTGGGTGGCACCAGACCCTGTGCATTATAGGCCTCAATACCCCCCTGATCCATCTACTTAAGGTGGATGTAGAAATACCGTTACCTAAAGCCGACTTCCTAAATGACACAAACAGTGACTCATTTTGCCTCCACCCTTTGGTCCTGTCCAGGTAATGCTATGCATGTCCAGGAGATGCCAGACCTTTTCCTTCTCGTGTTTGGGGTCCTGGCAAAAGGAAGGAAGCACAATGTCCTCCGACCTATGAAAGGTCAAGTTCACTTTAGGTATAAATGCCGGGTCCGGGTGAAGTACCACCCTATTATTATGAAAGGTACAAAGCTCCCTGTTAATGGACAGTGCCTTTAGCTCTGAGACCTAACGTGCAGAGGTAATCCCCACCAGGAAAACCATCTTAAAGGTAAATTCTTTTAACAGGCAAGAGGCCATTGGTTCAAAAGGTTCCTTACACAGGGCTCTCAACACTGTATTCAGATTCCACGTGGGAAACCTATGGACCTGAGGTGGGTTAATAAGGGAAGTACCCCTCAAGAACAGGCCTTTCAACAGACCCTGTTGTAGGAAGGCTAGAATATCCCCAACCTGGGTCTTTAGTGGGTCAGACCCCCTATCTTTACACCAGGAATGGATCACCTGCCATGTCCTATTATAGACTCTATTTGTAGACCACTTTCTGGAGGCTAACAGTGTGGTAACCACCCTGTTACCATGGCTTCTAGTTGCTGCCTTTTAATCTCCAAGCTGTTAGTTTCAACATGTCTGGTCTTGGGTGTGCTGTCGCGCCCTGCGTCAATAGGTCCCATCTTAGTGGAAGATGCCACAGGTCCCTTATAGAGAACCTCAACAGATCTTGGAACCACGCCCTCCTTGGCCAGAAGGGTGCAATTAGGATCAACTCTGCTTTCTGATCTATCATGATCTGAATCATCTTTGGAATGAGCAGGAAGGGTGGAAAGGCATATAGTAGGACCCTTGGCCATGTTAGACTCAGAGCGTCCATTCCTATTGCTTCCAGATTTCTTGATTTTGACATAAACTTTCTTATTTGGCGGTTTTGTTGTGTTGCGAAGGGATCCACCTCTGCTTTCTCGAACTTCTTGCTTATCTGTTGAAACACTTCCCTGTGCAACATCCACTCTGACTGATCCACCATCTGTCAACTCAGCCAGTCCACCAAGATATTCTCCCGACTGGCTACATGGACAGCCTTCAGCGACAGAACATGTGATTCTTCCCATTCCATCACCCGCGTCGCTTCCTGGTGTAGCCTCTTGAAGCGTGTGCTTCCCTTTTTGTTGATGTAAGCCTTCGCCATCATATTGTCCGCCTGAATTAGAACATGATGGCCTGCTAATTGTCTCTGGAAGTGGACTAATGCTAACTTTATTGCTCTCAGTTCCAGGAAATTGATGTTCCCGGCCATTTCCTTCACTGACCAGGTTCCCTGTGCCATGTTTCCTAAAGTGTGTGCTCCCCAACCAAACAGGCTTGCATCTGTGGTAACCACCATTCTCTTGGGGTCCCTGAGTGGCATCCCCTCGGCAAAATGGGTAGAGTCCAGCCACCACTGCAGTTCTTGTCTCACAGATTATGGTAATTCCACTTTCTGGACCCTCTTGTGTGCTATCTCCTCCTGGTACTGAATAAGAAATCTTTGTAAAGGGAGTGTGTGGAACCTAGCCCATGGTACTACATCCTGGCATGTAACCAACATCCCCAGGAGACAAGCCAGGGACATAACCTCTGTTCTTGTTGAGTTCAGAACCTGATTCACCAACTGTAGGATTTTCTGTTGCCTTTCCTGAGACAGGAAAACCCTGTCCTTCGCTGAATGTATCAATACCCCCAGATGGGCTATTGATTGAGTTGGTTCCAAGGCACTCTTCTCCACGTTTATCACAAAACCATGGTTCTTGAGCCACCTGCATTGTCAGAGCTAGATGTTGACGCGCCTGATTATAAAAGATTGCCTTTATCAGGATGTCATCAATATATGGGAACAGTGACACTCCCTTCATCCTCAAGAAAGCTATTAGCGTCACCCAGGGGTCATTTCCTAGAAAAAGAGGTGCAGGCGCTCATTAGCATAACTCATTTGCATAGCTTATTTGCATATGCCACACCCCCTGACATCACTGGAAGTGTGTCAGAAGGCAGCACCCACTGCTCAGGCTCCACTGGACTGTTTTGGATTGCTAGCTATGGGGGGGGGTCCCACACAGATCTGCCCTCACAGAGGAGGGAGATTGTTTTGGATTGCTATCTATCTGTTTTGGATTGCTATCAAGGGGGGGCTCTGCAACTTACCTGGCTGCTTCTTGCTCCTCGTGGCCCGGGGCTGCTGGGAGCAGGGGGCGGGGCTTGTTGCATGTGCCCGCCCCCTGGGCTCTTTACTGCCGGAGCTCCGCTCCTGTGCGCTCCTGCAGGAAACGACCCCTGGCGTCACCAGAACTTTGGTGAAGACCCTCAGAGATGATTTCAGGCCAAATGGGAGGGCTCAATATTGAAAATGTCTTCCATGATACGCAAAGTAGAGAAACTTGTGATGGGTTTCCCGGATCAGGATGTGCAAGTAGGCCTCTGAAAGGTCTATGGAGACCATGAAGTCCCCTGGTTGAATGGATGTGAGGATAGATCGCAGTGTTTCCATCTTGAGTTTTCTTGTCTTTATATATTTATTCAGCCACTTGAGATCTAGTATGACTGACATCCCCATTCTTCTTGGGTACCATGAAGAAGACAGAGTATGCTCCTTGTGACTTCTCCCAGTCTGGGACCCTTTCTATGGCCCCAATGTCGAGGAGATATTGGATAGCCTTCTTGAGTAGGTTATGTTTGTCTATTGAGCGATTCTTTGGCAGTTCCAGAAAATGACGAGGTGGGGAGGTTTTGAATTCCAGGGAATAGCCGTGGGTCACCATCTCCAGGACCCATTTGTCCTTGACTGACTGGTGCCACTGATGTGAAAACTGCTGAAGACAGCCCCCCCACTCCTCTTGTGATTAAACTCTTGGCATAGTCATGCCGAGGTTCCCTTCTTGGGACCCTTTGGATTCTGTGTGCGTGCATGTGTGCCTCTTGTCTCTCTGCCTGGTTCTTCTCCCAGTGCCAAAATAGCAGGAACTGAAGCTCTTCCCTTACCCTTGAAGGGGTGTGAGCCGGTGAGCTCTCCTAACTTCAAAGGCTCCACTCTGCTGAAAGTTGCCAAACATGTGTGAGCCATTTCTTTCAGGCATGTCAGGCTCTCTTCTTGAGATGCTAATCTCTCCTAGTGCTCTGGCCTTTCTGGCTCCCCCCTCAAAGTTTGTAACCCTCTAAGGTCACTTCAACATTAACTATTATTTGAAGCATGGAGGGTACAACCAACTCCAGGCCTGTTTCTTCATATGAATGTAACTGGAGGAAGGCCCAGATTTAGACTCACCCTTGCAGAAGACCACAAAAGATATCGGTAAACAAGAACTTCTACTAATTCTCTTGCCTGCATGCAGCAAGTTCACCCTTTACAGCTCACAAAGAACCAGTTTTTCTAGGACTTCCTCCTCTGTTTCAGCCTGGCTGCTGCCCCTCAAGGAAGCAAAGCAGAAGAACATCTGGGGTGCCCTCAGCCCTGGCCTCAACACATGGGCTCCTCCTTGGGGAAGCTGCACAGAAAGCGTGTGCCAAAGTCACAAAAGAAGGCCTCAAACACTCCCACAGGACACACTTTTTGCATGAAGACAGTCCAGCCCAGTTCCCCAAAAAAGAGAAGGGAAGGAGTCCCCCCCCCCCCCCCCACAGCAAAGGAAGAAAATATTTGTCAGAGGGAAGCTAGAAGGGAGTCCAAGGTCACAGCAGTGTCCTGGTGTGGATGTTTGCCCCCTCCCCATCTCATTTCTTATTATTTATTTATTTGATTTGTTTATACCCTGCCTTTCTCCCCAATGGGAACCCAAAGCAGCTTCCATCCTTCTCCCCTAATCCATTTTATCCTCACAAAAACCCTGTGAGGTAGGCTAGGCTGACACAGTGTGACTGGCCCCAGGTCACCCGGGGATCTTCCATGGCACAAATCGGGATTCAGACTTGGGTCTTCCAGATACTAGTCTGACACTCTTAACCGCTACACCACACTGGCTCAGTGATTCTGGAACTACAGGAAAAAAGAATATGAGATAAATGTGGCTTCTATCAGATCACTTTCAATTCTCCGAGTGAAAGCACTTCTCCTCCTCCAGCCAAAGAACATGGACACCACTGTTGCCTCAGGTGCTATTGTAGAGAATGGACACATTTCTTTCAGCCAGTGCTGACTGGACTCAAATAGGTTTTGTGATACTTTGAAATGCTGCAAACCCCCTCAAAACCTGCTGGAGAGGAAGACATGCATGCACGCTGCTAGCCACAGCCCCCCTGAAGACCCCCCTCCCTCCTCCATAGTCCATGATGTTCACCAAGCAAGTACTGACCAGGGACTGGAGGATGGCATGGTTGGTGGCATTCATGCAGGAATCCAGAGGGAAAGCACAGTCTCCTTGGCAGTAGAAGGCCGAGTAGCCTTGGGGGGCAATCACCCAGTTCTGAAAGGACAAGACACAGGAGCTTCAGCAGACTCAGGCCCCTTCCTTACACCAGGCAGCTTCAGCTTACCAACTCACGAGGAGAGAGGCCCATGCTGGAAGAAGAAGAAGAAGAATGTGCCACTGAATCGCAACCGACTCACGGCAGCCCCAATGACGGGGTGTACAAGGCAGGAGGATGAGCAGAGGTGGTTTGCCATTGCCTGCCTCTGCATAGCAACCCTGGAGCTCCTTGGTGGTCTCCCATCCAAGTACTGACCTGTGTTCCCTCTAAGCTGAGTTGGTGTGAGCTAGCTCAGTTTTTTAGCCTCCGGCTCACACATTTTTGTCTCAGCTCAGGAAAGATGGCTCCAGAGCAAACTAATTTATGCAGCAGCCAAATCGCTCCCTCACAACTTTAATGCCAGTAGCTCACAAAGTAGAATTCTTGCTCACAAGACTCCACAGCTTAGAGGGAGCCTTGGTACTGACCATGGCTGACCCTGCTTAGCTTCCAAACTCTAACAGGACTGGTCAAGACTGGGCTATTAGGCTGCTACTAATCAAGTGCTGTCAAGTCAGAACCGTGGAGTGTTCAAGGCAGGAGATGAGCAGAGTTGGCCTGCGATTCCACATTGCAACCCTCGATTTCCTTGGTGTTCTCCCATCCAAGTGCTGACCATGGCTGACCCTGCTTAGCTCCGGAACCCTGAGGAGACCAGGCCACCAGCTCATGAAACGAGGCTCACACCAGGGAGCTATGAAAACTACCCTTCCTGCATTTTTGAGTCTATCAGTTCATGTTTCCCTTTCAAACAAGTGATTAAAAACATTCTAAATAATTGGGATTCTTTAACTACAAGTGGCCCAAATTCCTACGCACTGTTTTCCCAATCTGAAAGGGATCCATGTCATCCACTGGGAACCTGTCATGCTGGGGTTCCGATCAGAATCTGGTCTCCATGCAAAAAACCCTGGGCCTCTCATCTAGCATGGCCTTCATGCAGAGATGGAGCAGGCAGCCTCCTCTGCTGATGGCGTTACTTTGAACCTAAGAGGAGTTTCTAATTAAATTAAATTTACTGCTTGTGGTGCATCATTTTGGAACGGCATCATTTTGGAATTGCTGCTTTAACATCTGCCAAGCAACCGGAATTAATATATTGCACATGAATCTGCCTTGAGCTTTTGGGAGAAAGAGAGAGAGACCCAAGAGGAAAAGGGAAACTTTGGATTCTTGCTTTTCCATTTTCCCGGTGATTAATGCAACTGCTGAAGAAAGAAGAGCACCTCTTCAAAAATTACCAGCCATCCAAGGTCTTGAAAGCTGACGTACAACTCCTGTCTCCTGCACACGTGTTTCCCTTCAGAAGGATGAACGTCATCTGGGGTGGGAGGAAGGGTTAAAGAGCAGTGTCAAAGGATGGACAGCTTGACCGCAGGCTGCTGGCTTTGCAAGGGGAAATGCCTAGTCAGTCCGCTACGGTGAGGTTTCTTTGCCACAGGCAAGGAGGAATGACAGTTCTCAGTGAGTCTGCAGCCCCAGTTTCTGCCAACAGTTCTGCCAGTACATACAGGAGAATACAGTACATACAGGAGAATACAGCTTTCTGGGAAGAGTACCCCTTGAGGACACAATCTGCTCTCCTTGCCAGCTAAACTGATCAGTTCTTAATACATTTGTGCTTGGGTACTTCAGGCCAGCTTGTACTGAGCAGCTGCATGTACCGTGCATCTGCTTAGCACAGGTCGTGCTTGCAGAAGGGGAGGGACCTCATTGGGCATATAAAGCCACAGAATCCACCCTCCAGAGCAGCTGTATTCTCCCAGGGGAACTGATAGTCTGGAGATCAGTTGTTATACCTGGAGATCTCCAGGTCTCACCTGGAAGTTAGCAACCCTAATCTAGCACCAAGGGTTACAAACATGCTAATGGCCCTTTCTGAGTTCACAAAGAGACAAGAGAACAGCAGGCCCATAGCTACAGTGGGACATTTTGGGGCCTGCCCCCCCCCCCGACTTCTTGCCAAGGCTCCCTGACTTCCATTCAGACCCCAGGTCCTCCGGCTCTGTGGGCCACCCAGAGGACTCCCGATTCTCTGGGCCACCTGGAGGACTCCCCACTGCCACCCCTTCCCCAAGCGTGGTTCGCTTCCCTGCACAGGCAGGCAGAGTGTGAATGCTGCAAAAGAGAGTTTTTAAAATTGTTATTTTTTATTTTGTGATGTCAGTGCCCCCTGACTTATTTAAAGGCCCCCCAAATTACAAAATCCTGGCAACGGGCCTGGAGAGCAGTAGCCAAGGGCAACTCCTGAGAGGATGCCAAACTGGTTCAACAAATGACTTGGAGAAACACTTCCTTTCTACTCCAGGGCCAAGCTAGACTGCCCCAATAAAGGTACCTGCTTCTTACCGAATGATCCTGGAAGCCTATTCGCGTGTGGGAAGCTGTTGGTCCTCTTGTGCTGCTTCTTCCTTGGCTGCCTGACAGCTCGGGGGAGCCTGGCTGGGCTCTGGCTTGCCCGGAAGAATGTCACCACGAAGGGCTGCTTGGAGCGTGGCCCATGGCGACCCAAGAGGCCTGCCAATCCAGGATCGATGCTCTGCCCTACAAAATCCAAAAACCGAACCCTTTCCACTATGTTAATACTGCTGTGTGTCACATTAATGGGTGTGGCTGATCTGTCTGGGGGTCAGGGTCTAGGTAGGGTTGCCAGCTCCTGGCTGGTAAATTCCTGGATATTTGGAGTGGAGCCTGGGGATGGTGGGGTTTGGGGATAAGAGGGACCACAGCAGTGTATAATGTCACAGAGCCCACCTTCCAAAGCAGCCATTTTCTCCAAGGGAACCGATCTCTGTCATCTGAACATCAGTTGTAATTCCAGATCTCCAGGCCCCACCTGGAGGGTGGCAACATTAAGTGTTCCACTATTAAGGCCATGGATCCCCAAAGAGAAAGGACCAGATATTTTAATGTTTGTCTTCTATAAATGTACCAATTTAGCTCCCCCCCCCCCCCGCAGCTCTTCCCAGGACCAACCGCCTAACTGCAAAGAACTATGCGGGGGATGGATTGCAGCACCAAGTCAAATCTCAATTTGCTTCTCTATCAGAAAGCAAGTCTTGATATTCTACAGATTTCCGGTTTGAAATGTATCATATTGCAGCACACAAGGATATTTAACATGAATAAATGAATGAATGATGTTTATTTGCGGTCAAAGACCATTTATCAAAATAATACATGTTTGTTAAATACAAGCAAATTAGCTTTCAGCTCAAAAATAAAAACATAACCTTAAAATCATTAAAATGTTAAAAGGAGAAAAGTTTAACAGTCCATTATATCAAAATAATTATAAGATGTTTAAAACTAAACTACTTTTGAGTCATACAAAAGGTAAATGAGGATTCTACTTGATCTGCTTCTTATTGTGAAATTTTACCAGTTGCCAGCAGAATTCTGCTATTTGTCTGGAGATCTGCTGATTTCCCTCTATCAAAAGTCTCTCTAGATCAGCACTATCTGCATCAAGTGATGATCTATCCAAGAGGGGGGTAATAAGCTTATCCCTATAAACCTGATGAAAAGGACAGCGAAAGAACATGTGGAACATCGATTCCACTTCTCCCATAGAGCATGGGAAGCACCTGTCTTCATATGTTATCTTTCTATATTTTCCTTCTAAAACCTTAGAGGGAACAGCCGCACAAAAAGCCAGGGTAAGAGCTCTTCTATAGGGTGGCACATCCAGATAAGTCAGGTATTTAGCCATTTTCATTACATATCTGGAGTCATTATGGACCAGAAAAGAAGGAGCTCAATTTAAATCCCCTTGGCGCTCTAGATCACAAATCCTTTGTTTTATTATACTTCTCGTCTGTATGTTGTTTTGCGTCAATAAATCCTCAGGCGAGAGTCCCATCCTTATACTAATACCCAAGTTGCCCCCTCTGTGCGGATATCTATATCTGCACTTTGGGGGCACTTGGGGGGCAGGGGGAGGTTTGTGCACATGTGGGGCAGTCCCCACATGTGCACAAAAATAAAAAAAGTTAAAAAAAATTGGGGGGATGTTTAAATCCCCCCGAAAGTGCAAGAGCGTCTCCTGCGCGTGCGCAGGAGACGCTCTGCGAACGCTGCCACCGGCTGGGTGGGGGGGGAGGGGGGGGGGCCGGGCGGGGAGGAGAGGCCTCACCGCCGCCGCCTTCTCCCCGGAGCCA
>NW_015170280.1:370307-445838 GCF_001447785.1 Gekko japonicus
GGGCGGGGGGGGAAGACCGGCCTCGGGGGGGCGAACACCGGCCTTGCCGCTGCCGCCGCCCCCGCCGCCTCGGGGAGATGGGGGGGATGGAGGAGACGGGGCTCTTCTCTCCCCCCCCGCGAGTATCGCGGGTCCCCCTCTTGTTTTTTCTAAATTAGACTTGGTAATTTGAATCCACCTTGGCTGATAGGGATCTTTGTTTATTAGGGGGAAAAGTTCTTTTTGGATTGAATTAATCTTGAGCCATTGATATGCAGAGGATAACAACACCCTGGCTTCTATTCTCATTTGACCAGTTTCTAGGCGTAGAAGGGCATTCAGCACCCCCGGAGGAACCTGTAAAACCTTGCAAATGAATCTGGATCGATCCTTCTCAAGAGCACATGAATTAGTGGCAGAAATGCCCAGGTAGAGACCATAAAGGAGATGCGTTACTACTTTAGCTTGAAACAACTTCAATGCTGCGGGAACATACAGCCCTCCCTTAGATGGATAAAATCTCAAGATAGCATGTGCTGTTTTCTCAGCTTTTTCCACCCTCATATTACAGTGTGCTGAGGTAGCTCCCGAGTCCTGAATGGCCACGCCCAGGTAAACAAATTTATTTACTTGCTCAATTTTGTTTCCTTTTATTGTCCACAAATATTTCTTGTGATGTCTACCAAATGTCATCACTTTTGTTTTATATTTACAGGCATGCTCTATTTGATATTCATTTTATATATTTCAATTATGCTTGTGGTTATATGAATTTAGTTTGAGTTAGTTTGTTGTATTAGAGTGCTGGCTTTTTGCTGTGAATAAATTTGTTGTTTTTGTTTTATCAAAGTTTATCACCAGGTGTTCTTTCTCACAGTATTTTGCGAAACAATCTAGTGCCCTTCGTAATCCTAGTAGTGTAGGGCCGCGTCATCTGCATATAGCAGAATCGGTAGGTGGTAAGCAAGCTTTGGTGGGTAGAAATTGGGATTTGTCATGTGTTTCACCATATCGCTAATGTAGTCGTTGAATAGTATAGGGGCCAGAAGGCAACCGTGCCTAAATCTCTTAAATGTCCTTATTGGATTAGTAAGTGAGCCCTCTGAATTATATCTCACTCTGAGGTATGACTCCTCATGTAAGGCATGAACAAGATAAAGCAGTCTTTTATTTATGGTGGAATGTTCAAGTTTTTGCCATAATCTTTGTCTTGAGATCGAATCGAAAGCAGCCTTCAAATCAATGAAGGCAGCATACAAAGAGGTGGGGTTTTGGCAGCATATTTTTCAATTAGCTGTTGCAACACTAAACAATGCTCAGTCGTTGACCTTTCTGCTCTAAAGCCTGCTTGCTCTAATGGGATAATTTCTTCTTGTTCCAGCCATGTTTCTATTTTCTCAAGGAAATGTCTTGTGCATATTTTGCTAATGATGTTTAATAGATTTATAAGTCTGTAATTTGCTGGATTATTTTTATTGCCCTTCTTAAAGATTGGGACCACTATAGCAGTTCCCCACTGCTTTGGAATTGGCCGGTTTGGTCGACGTAAGTAAAAAAGGTTGCCAAAAACTGCCCCCACCAATCTACATTCTCCTTTAAAACTTCAGCAGGTATTCCATCCTTTCTGTTTTTAAAGCAGGCTATATGGGTTTTTATTTCTTGTTGACAAACTGGCGACCATAAGGGGAGATTGTCTATAATTCCCAAAAAGGGGGAATACTTAACATAAACATCTTTGAAACTGTCCTGCATCACTGCACCAGGAACAGGGATTTTTGCTTTGCTGGTAGTGTAGGCATCTTGGAATGGAGCCTTTGTTTTTGCCTGGACATCTAAGTGCAAAATCACACAGGCAGCTGGGAATCCATCTTCCTAATAAGCCGTTAGCTGACTCACATGCCTGGTGTTCATACATTCAGAACTGCCTTTGTAGTTTCTATACACTTACATCAGCAGAGGAGGAGCTGAGAAATGCCTTTAGTGGCACATGCAGGGGGTGGCTTACCAGCATCCGTTTCAACGTAAAGTCTCAAGGCCAGGTTGTATTTGCGGTTTAACAACCAGTGATTACTGGCAGCTGCGACATCAAAAGCCAGCCAGCCCTCTGTCCCAGCCAGAAAATCCTGCAGATCCAAAAGGAGTAACTCCGATTCTCTAGAGCAGCAGAGAGAGGAGGTGAGTGCAGGCAACTGAAATGGAACATGAATGTTGTTATCTCTGTTTCCACCCCTCAAAACAAAACTAAGAAAGGTCATTTTTGGAAAAAATCTTATGCATGGACCTCTGAAGACACATTTTCCCCCTCCCCGCAAAAAAACTTACTTAACTGAATGAACAAATACAGGAGAGTCCACTTGGAACAAGGGAGGCATGGACAGGCCTTACACAAGCAACCCAAATAGGCTTTTGGGAACACCAGTGACCTCCTGGCCCCAGTGAAGTAGCATGTGCATGACCCATAAGAACCCAATCTGAGTGCACCTCTCAGAACATGTGGGGCAACTGCTTGGGGGGTGAAAATGCCTGGGGCTCATGCTTGATATAGAACATAAGATTAAAAACATTTGGCTTTTAGAAAACAAATCAGAACCATGACATTGGCCATCTCCAGGATATGTTTACCAGGATGCAGTTACGTTTTTATTATTTTTCTTTAGCAGCAGAAACCTCTTGTAACCTGATGCCTCCACCCTACCCCGAACACCTTCATTCTTTTGTTCTGCCAATATCTGTGGGCATGTGTGAAGCCTGCGTCCCCCTCCTCGGGTGCCCTCCCTCTGCAGGATCAGGAAGGGGGGGGGGGAGGCAAGGTTGTGGCTTATTGCTGCTTTGCACAACACAGTCCTGGGCTCAAACAGCTGATTACAGCTTGTACAACTCCCTGTCCCCTTATTGTCTCCACACAGGACTGCCAGCCTCCAGGTGGGGCCTGGAGATCTCCCAGAATAATAATAACTGATCTCCAGACTACAGAGATCAGCTTCCTTGGAGAAAAAGAGTTCTTTAAAGGGCAGACGGTGGCATTACGCTCCACTGAGGCCCCTCCTCTCCCCAAACCTTACCCTCTCCGGCCCCCCCCCCCCCCCCCATGTCTCCAGGAAATTCCCGAACTGGAGCTGGCAGTCATGGCTCCACCTGCCTCCATCAGGCCCTAGTCCTCCTGCCCATGATAACCTCAGTTGACGCTTCTACTTGCTACCCCCTTACCACGGGGTTAGGCCTTAGGGTGGGCAAGGTGCTTTTTATTTTTTTAAGGTGCTGGTACTCGTCTATGAGGTTGGGACACTTTCCGCCAGTTCTCCCCTCCCTCTGCAGATCCCCACTGGGCTGTTCCTGAGGGTCCGCTTTTCTTTCTCTGCCTCAGTGGGGCAGGCTGGCACAGGAGGATCAGGACTAGAAAGAGCCCTGTAAAAAATCCAGGACTCTGTACCAGGGACTACTGTGACAAAAAGGCCCTGCAAAAGAGTACCTGCTGCTTTCCTGGCCAGTAATGCCACCTCTCTGGGCCTTTCTGGCCTCCCAGACCTTCCAGCTGTCCACCTTCCAGGTTTGCTGACCTTTAGGTCGCGTCTGGGATTCTCCCAGAATTACAAGTGATCTCCAGACTACAGGGATCAGTTCCCCTGGAGGAAAAAGCAGCTTTGGAATGGCAGTAGGACCTCCCTGCTGAGTTCCCTCCATTTCCCACACTCTGTCCTCCCCAGGCGCCCTCTTGAAATCTTAAGGAATTTCCCAAGCCAGAGCTGGCAACACTATATTCCTGTTCTACCAACACTGTATTCCTGAGAGCCATTTTGGTGTAGTGGTTAAGAGTGGCGGACTCTAATCTGGAGAACTGGGTGTGATCCCCCACTCCTTCACATGCAACCAGCTGGGTGGCCTTGGGTCAGTCACATTTCTCTCAGAGCTGTTCTCTCAAGAGCAGTTCTCTCAGAGCTCTCTCAGCCCCACCTACCTCACAGGGTGTCTGTTGTGGGGAGAGGAAGGGAAGGAGATTCTGCTCTAAGACGCCAAGTGAAGGGTGAAGTATAAATCCTCCTCCTCCTTCTGACAACTTCATTTTCCAGAAAGTGGAGAAGGAAACAAGGGGATCTGCTATCTTGGAATTGATTCTTACCAACGGGGAAGAACTGGTTGATGAGGTGAAAGTAGTGGGCATGTAATTTTGGAATTTACAGTCTTGGGGAAGGTAAAAACTATACGTTGTCTGACATACAGGTTGGACTTCAGGAAAGCAAATTTTGACAAACTTAAAGTTATGCTGGGTAGAATCCCATGGTCAGAAATACTTAAGGAGAAGGGAGTTCAAGAGGAATGGGAGTTTCTTAAAAGCAAAATACTGAAGGCACAATCAGAAATTATTCCTAGGAGAAGGGAAAATGGGAAAAGCCTAAAGAAGCCAAGGTGGCTCCATAAACAGCTTTCTAAAGACTTGAGAAATAAAGAAGACTCATTTAGAAAGTGGAATGTGGGCCTTATAACCAAGGTTGAATATAAATAAATAACCAGTGCTTGTAGAGAAAGAGTTAGGAAAGGTGAAGCTCAGTATGAGCTTAGGCTAGCGAGAGATGCTAAAAACAACAACAAAGGGTTCTTTCCTTATGTTCAAAGTAAGAAAAAGAGCAAGAACATGGTAGGCCCATTGTGGGGACAGGAAAGTGAAATTGTAACAGGTGATGAAGAGAGGGCAGAACTGCTCAAATCCTACTTTTCCTCAGTTTTCTCTTGTGAGGGAAACAGTGTTCAATATGGCAAAAACAGAACACATGTTGAGGAAAGAGAGCTGCAGCCTAGGATCAGCATTGGGGTAGTATATAAATACCTAGTTTCTTTAAATGAAACGAAGTCCTCAGGGCCAGATGAACTGCATCCAAGGGTACTAAAAGAGCTCATGAATGTAATTTCTAAGCCTCTGTCCATTATTTTTGAGAAATCTTGGAGAACAGGTGAGGTGCCAGAAGATTGGAGGTAGGCAAATATTGTCCCCATCTTCAAGAAGAAGAAAAAGGAGGATGTGGGTAGCTACTGACCCGTCAGCTTGATGTCTATACCTGGGAAAGTTTTAGAACAAATAATCAAACAGACAGCATTTAGAAAGGATGGCTGTGATTATTAAGAGCCAGCATGGGTTTCTCAAGAACAAGTCATGTCAGACTAACCTTATCTCTTTTTTTGAGAAAGTTACTACCTTGCTGGATCAGGGGATTGCTATAGACATAGTTTATCTTGATTTCGGTAAGGCTTTTGATAAGGTTCCACATAATATTCTTATTGACAAATTGGTAAAATGTGGTTTGGATCCTATGACTGTTAGGTGGATCTGTAACTGGTTGACAGCTCACACCCAAAGAGTGCTTGTGAATGGTTCCTCATCCTCTTGAAGAGGAGAGACAAGTGGAGTGCCTCAAGGATCTGTCATGGGACCTGTTTTGTTCAACATCTTTATAAATGATTGGATGAAGGAATAGAGGGAATGCAAATTTAATAATTTGCAGATGATACTAAATTGGGAGGGGTAGCAAATATGGTAGAAGACAGGGTCAGGATACAGGATGATCTTGACAGGCTGGAAAAATGGGCTAAAACAAATAAAATGAATTTCAAGGGGGATAAATGTGAAGTTCTGCATTTAGGTAGGAAAAATCAAATGCATAATTATAGGATGGGGGAGACTTGTCTTGGCAGTAGAATGTGTGAAAAGGATCTAGGGGTCTTAGTAGACCATACACTGAACATGAGTCAGCAGTGTGATGCAGTAGCTAAAAAGGCAAATGTGATTTTGGGCCATGTCAACAGAAGTATAGTGTCCAGATCACGTGAAGTGATGGTATCACTTTACTCTGCTCTGGTTAGACCTCACCTAGAGTATTGTGCTCAGTTTTGGGCAGCACAATTTAAGAAGGATATAGACAAGCTGGAACATGTCCAGAGGAGGGCAACGAAGATGGTGAGGGGTCTGGAGACCAAGTCCTATGAGGAAAGGTTTAAGGAGCTGGGTATGTTTAGCCTGGAGAGGAGACGACTGAGAGGTGATATGATAACCATCTTCAAGTACTTGAAGGGCTGTTTTCTGTTGCCCCAGAAGGTCAGACCAGAACCAACAGGCTGAAATTAAATCAGAAGAGTTTTCAGCTAAACATTAGGAAGAACTTCCTGACAGTCAGAATGTTTCCTCAGTGGAACAGGCTTCCTCGGGTGGTGGTGGGCTTTCCTTCTTTGGAGGTTTTCAAACAGAGGATAGATGGCCATCTGACAGCAATGCTGGTGCTGTGAACTTAGGCATATTATGAGAGGAAGGGCAGGAAGGGTTGCCTCAGTGCTTAGTTCTTGTGGCCCTCTCTTACATGCCCAGGAAAATGCTGGTCACCCCTTCGGTCAGGAAGCAATTTTTCTCCAGGCCAGTTTGGCTGGGGAACCTGGAGGTTTTTTGCCATCTTCTGGGTGTGGAATGGTGGTAACTGGAGGTGTGGAGGGGGAGGTATTTGTGAATTTCCTGCATTGTGCAGGGGGTTGGACTAGATGACCCTGGAGATCCCTTCCAACTTTATGATTCTTCTTCTTCTTCCTCCTCCTCCTGTGTTTCCTCCCTTTGGCTTTCCATTCCCCTTTCTCCTGCCACTCCCAATCCATGGCTCCCTTGAGTAAGCCTTTATTGACAAGACAGCCTTTTCTCCTGAGGAGGCTAATACTGGCACTCTTTATTACTGCCTGCTCTGTAGGTGTCTGGGCCCCCACTCCTCCTCTTACAGCCTCACTTGGGGCTCCCTCCACTTCACAAGTTCACACCCTGAGCGGGGAGAATATGGGGGTGTAATGGCATTGTGTAGCTTTATAACATGTTATGATAACCCTATCTTGGTATGGCATATTAGTTCTTCCCTATATTTTACTAGGAAAATTCATGTAATTAAGGAATTTTATGGGAGCTAGGATTGCCAGCTCTGGACTGGGAAATTCCTGGAGATGTAGGGGTGGAGCCATGGGGACGGTGGGGTTTGGGAAGGGGAGGGACCTCAGAGAGGTATAATGCCATAGAGTCCACCCTCCAAAGTTGCCATTTTCTCCAGGGGAGCTGATCTATGTTGTCTGGTGATCAGCTGTAATTCCAGGAGATCTCCAGGCTCCACCTGGAAGTTGGCAACCCAATTTTGGATTTGGGACCCTGCACCCTTATTTAAATTATCAGAATGATAGTTGGAGTTGTTAGAATTAATACATCAGGAATTTCTCAGGTGCAAACGCAGGGGTGTAAAATGGGAGATGCATGAGAACACAGCTCAGCCATTTCAGGAGAACATGCATAAGAATACTTCCTGGTGGACTGGGGCTGACTGCCCTTCTGTGATCTAAATGTTGGGAATGGGATTAATTCACATGGTCCTATTAGCCAGATTGAGAATATTACTTTTGCTGTACCTGTTGGGGTGATCTTGGACAATCTCATAAATGCTGACGTGCAGGGTTTGATTGATATGGCGAGTGACACTCTGCATCTTGTAAATGCGGAACTCAGCTGCTGTTACAGACTCCCCTGTTGGGATCTGGGTTAAGTCGAACCTGAACTCCTTCCAGTACGGCTTTTGATAGAAGATATCTCTGTCCAGTTCAACTGAAAGAATTAAGATGTGCACATGACACAATGAGGCCTTTCTCCACATAGCAATGCTTCCCTAAGGAAGCCCTGGTGCCAGTGAAATGGGGCTTTAAGATAACAGCCTTCCGTTCACTTCCCCTGCTCTGGTCCCTATGGTGGCCATCTCCCCACATGCATTATGCAGGTTAGGAGCTTTTCCCAATATTTTTTTAAACCAGCAATTGATGTAACCCCCTTAACTGGAGAAGGCTGATTTGGCTATCTAGATTATTAGGAATTGGGGTCCATACTACTGTGTACAGTTTGCTGTAAATTGGATACTATTACGTAATTTTGCATTATTTTATTTATTTATTTGATTTATAGCCCACCCTCCTGTACAGGATCAAACCCACTCAGCCCAGTCCAGGGGTGAGAGGGAACCCTATATTTCAGCACCTGAAACAAAATCCACGAGACAGTCTGTACTCTGTCTAGAATTCACAACAGTTTGCCACCAGAATCTCTTCCAAGGGGTCCCCACCCAGCCTAAGAGCAGAGATTCAATCTCTCAGCTGGCATCTGGGACTGAACACATCAGCAACTCTAACTCAGAGGTGTCACAGTGGTAGCTCTGTGGTCAGCGCTTAGACACGAGATTTAGCCCTGGAGCTCAATTACCGCATCAGAGACAATTACAAATATGAATGATCTTTATTCAGTGCAAAGCATAACAAGAGACTAATAGAGGATACAAAAATAATAACAACCTATGGCTATTTGCCCTTACTGCACATTAATAATAACCATAGTTACCGAGTTAAGTATAGCATCAGGTAGTCCAAGATTGTCCAGTGCGTAACAGTGCAGGTTGGCACAAAGGGATTTTGAAGAGAAATCCCATCTTGTGCAGGTATATAGTCCAGGACTGCTCAGAGATACAGATCCACAGTAACAGAAGGTTGGCAACTGGCAGTCAGTTCACAAAGAAGCTCTTTGTTTCAAAAGTCAGGATCCCAGAAGCAAGAGAGCTCTTCCCTAAAGAACCACAGAGTTATACCCCCATGCCAGTCACCATCAGCTGTGGCCATCAGCCAATCACGAGCGGCAGGGGGGTGTGCCCAATTTCTGGTTGCCATAGCTGCCAACATCAGATGGGTGGGGATTGGCTAAGAAGTTAGAGGCTTGCGCGGTGCTAGCCCACTGCAGGTTGCGAGTCATGTGAGAGTATCAAAGAAGACGTAAGTCTTATAGGCTTGGTGTAAAACTATATACAATTTATTCACACACGCCTCCACCAATATATTGCACAGAACGACAAAATGCTCATGCAGACACCAGGTTTCCATCAGGAAGGTATAGTACACAGTACAGCATCATACTTATACTAGCATTGTCCAATCAGGACCCAATGCTGAGTCACTGTTAATTAGCTCTGCTATCAACTAGACAGAACCAGTTGGAGCCAGCTCTACTGACACTCTGAGCTGTCAGCTCCTGTCAAACAGATTGATATGATCTACAGCCAGACTTATAGGACACATGGAGGTTGACACTTCCAGCTTTCTCCATTGCGTACGTGACATGGCCCATGTAGGCCATACAAGAGCAGCCTTCAAGTCTGGCCCTCAGCAGAGAGGTGTTAAGGAATGTGGGTATCTGGCATGATTATATGGCATGGCTATTTGGTGGTTCAGCCATCTGGTCAAGTGACAGAAATCACACTAGGCCATCTGGCCTGCAGCAGGAAAAAGACACACAGAATGTCATCACAGGAAGAAGGCATGAGAATTTAGAAACAATATTTCTATACACCTCCCCTATACAACAGGGCTCAGAGTGGGTTACAACAGTCTTAAAAACATTCAAACAATTAAAACATCAAATAATTCCATAACACTATAAATACAATAAAATAGCAACTCTGACAGAGCTAATAGATGGCGTAAAATCCAGGTAGGGAAAAATATCCTGAGGTCTGCCTAATGTGGGGGAAAGGGGAGAGGGAAAAAGGAGGGAGGAGAAAGGGATGCCAATCTAAGATTGACAAATCATCGCTGTCCTCAACCATAGGTCTGGTGAAACAACTCTGTTTTACAGGCCCAGCGGAACTGCATTAGTTAATTAATAGTTAATAGTTATGCTTTGCTTCTGGTTGGTTCTACAACCTAAACCCTATTTCACTGTTTATTGAATGTCCCATCTTGTTAATTGTATTGACTCACTCTGTGTAATCCACCTTGCGTCCCAGTGAGAAAAGCAAACTATAAATAACATAAATATATAAATACCAATATACCATTACTAGGAGTAAGGCCTGTTGTGGGAAGATAAGCTCTAGAAGGAATCTCCAGGTGAGTGTCCTGGCTGTGGCTGGTGGGGCAGAAGAGGGAAGGGGAAAAAAGAGGGAGGCAAGTCTTATTTATTTCCTTCTGCTTAGCTATAAGGCAGGGCTGTCTCAAGGCATTTTGCTGCCCCAAGTGGGTAGTATGGGAGGACAACCTCATGGTAACAGGTATGGTTCCCTCCACCCCTGACTTATGTTGATTTGGGGTCATGCAGTGGCAGCTAAGGTAGAAAAGCACCACCTCCTATGCCATGTCTTCTGGGTTCCAAGGGTCTGGAAAGTGGTTCCATAGCCAGTTACAGGGTTGCCAACGCTGGGTTGGGAAATACCTGTAGATTTGAGAGGTAGAGCCTGGGGTGAGCAGGGTTTGGGGTGTGGAGGGACCTCAGCAGGGTACAATTCTATAGAGTCCATTGTTCAAAGCAGCCATTTTCTCCAGGAGAACTGATCTTGGAGATCTCCAGGTGCTGCCCGGAGGCTGGCAAGACTAAGGGGAGGGCCAGACCTGTAGATTTGAGGGGTAAAGCCTGGGGAGGGCAGGGTTTGGAGTGCGGAGGGACCTCAACAGGGTATAATGCCATAGAATCCATTGCCCAAAGCAGCCATTCTCTCCAGGAGAACTGATCTTGGAGATCTCCAGGTGCTGACTGGAGGCTGGCAATACTAAGGGGAGGGCCAGACCTGTAGATTTGAGGGATAGAGCCTGGGGAGGGCTAGGGTTTGGGGTGAGGAGGAACTTCAGCAGGGTATAATGCCATAGAGTCCACTGCCCAAAGCAGCCATTGTAATAGCTGGGAAATTTTCTGTAGGAGAAATGATGTGCTGTGGCTGGGGAACACGGTGATTTCTGGGAGATCTCCAGGCCCCACAGGGAGATTGGCAACTCTAGTAACTGTTTAAGGGAAGATTGGGATATGTATTTTGGCAACTCCAGTGACTGTTTAAGGGGAAATTAGGATATGTATTTTACCTCAGGACACATTCAATTACTCCCAACAGCAACAGCAAACTGTTTAGAAAGTTAGAAGCAAAGGCCGATCAGGCCGCATATGCAAATGACCTCTGTGTTCCAACTGGCTATTGGGGGGAGAGGAACAGCAAACTGTTTAGAATATTGGAGGCGAGACTCAGGCAATGCAGCCAGTGGATAGAGACACCTTGTGACACATTAGGGAGCCAACTGATTTGGGAGCATGTGGAATGTTCAGGAAAGTCCATGACCAAAACAGAATTATATATAAGGAGAGATCTCAATATGCCAACGGCTGATTAAAAAACACATATTAAGTTGGGATGTTTGGAGGATGTTTGGAAGGATCACTGTTTTCAGTTAGTTTACGACTAAGAGAACATTGTTATAAAATGGTGTGGAGGTTATCAAAGATTTACTCAAATTTCTCAGGTGCATGCTAGGTTTATTCTAAGGATAAAGTTGATTCCCCACACACACACACATATATGGTGTTCATGTAAGCATGCACAGAGATACTAGAATACGGTGGCTGATACTACATTAAAGATCTTGGGGGTAGTACTACCTAAGATTCCAGAGATTTTAAAAATCAAATTATGTTAAGGTGCTAGGTGTATCAATAGCAGAAATGATTAAATACTTGTTAACAGCTACAAGGCTGGTCTTGGCTAATTTTTGGAAGACAAAGTTTACTGGGAACTCGATTGATTAACGAAAATTTGGGAGACAGTGAAGTCAATTAGGCTTACTGCTTTGGTTAATAAGAAAGAAATTAAAGGTTGATAGATCCGGTTCCGGGTTTGCCGAAAGCAGACATGTGAGAGAGCACTCCTCACACCCAGCTCTAACCTATTGCTTTTTTCTGGACTTATATCTCCACAAGTACTCTCCTGGAGAGAGAGTCTTGGCAAGGGACATTTAGCCCAAGGGTGGATGGGGTAGCGACCCCCCCCCCAGGACGAGCCCCGAAGTGGAAAACAATAGGAGCCCAGACGAGAAGTCCCATCAAACAACAGACAAGCCCTTAAGAATCGACAGAGTCAAGCAAAAGGTCTCAGAACCAAGAAAGCAACGAAACCGAAGCTAAGTAAAACCAAACAACTAAAGGAAAGCTTAGCAAAGTAGTTTAATCGAAAAGAAGCTTAAAGGAACAGATAGAGTAGGGTTAAGTTAAAATCAACGCCTGCAAAGAATTGGGTGTGTGTAAACTTCTCCAGAAGCAGCTAGATAAAATAGAAGCTTAGCAGGTAGTGAGAAGCACCTAGATAATTAGGAGGGCTATAAAACACATAGGCAGATACTAACCTAATTTTGTCTTGTTTGTCTTGGGTTTTTTCCCTTTACAAACGGGCCGTGATGCTGCATTTTTGCGTGTAATTGAGGAATATCCCTTTAACGGCGGCGGCGGAGAAGCAACGGAGGAGAGGCGGAGGTCGGCTTGCTGATGCTGGAGAAGGGAGGGGCCTGAAAGAGCGAGGCAGTGACATGGAAACCCGGAGTCAACACAGAAGGGTGGAGGAGAGGAGACAGAGGAAAGGCTTCGATTGAGCTACGCTGGAGAAAGGAGGGGCCAGAAAGAGCAAGGCAGTGATGGGATAGCTATGAACCTACATAGAAGGGCGGAGGAAGAGCAGAGGCGACGTTGGAGAAAGGCGGGGATGGAGCAAACTGGCTAAAGGAGGAACGGAAGCGAAAGTTTAAAGGGACAGCAACTAAATAAGAGCAAACAAGGGATTGTGGTGCAAAAAGAAAGTTAACTAAAGTAAAAGGACAGTAAGATTTAAGAAAATAACAATAATAACAAACAAACCAAAGTAGTAATAAAAGGGACAGCAACTAAATAAGAGTGAACAAGAGACTGTGATACAAAATAATAACAACAAACAAACCAAAATATTTAGTAATTAAAGGGACAGCAACTAAATAAGAGCAAACAAGGGACTGTGGTGCAAAAAGAAAGTTAACTAAAGTAAAAGGTCAATAAGGTTTAAGAAAATAATAACAACAATAAATAAACTAAAATAGTAATCAAATTATAATTAATACACTAGTACAAAATCCAAAAAAATTACATAGTGATACAACTAAATAAAAACAAAAATAAGCCTAGCCACCATACGTAGAATTTATAAACTAATTAAATACTTTAAATTGATTAATGGCTTCAGGAATAAGTGGCTGTAGGAAAACATCCATGACCTCGCCGGGTCAAGCAGGGGGTGTAGGACAATTCAAGCCAACAATGTCCATCTCTCAAATGAATATAAAAGAGGAAAGGAAAGTGTAACAAAGGCAATGAAATCAATGGTAGACTCCACCTTTCCAGCAATGATACGAAAAGAAATTGAACCACTAAAAACCAAGATGGAAGAAATTACCACTCAAATAACTACGGAAACAGGAAATCAAAAAACAAATAATTGAAAACAAATAAGAGATACTAAAAATTGCTACTAATAGTGATAAAACAAAAAAGAAAGTACAAAAGCTAGAATATGAAATTCAAGAATTAAAATCTGAAGAAAATAAATTAGAAGAATCAATAATCAATCTGGAAATGGATAAAGCGGCATTATTATTAAGATGTCAAAATATACCGGAATCATTGGGAATTTGCACAAATTATTGCGGAACAATTAGAAGTAGCAACTAAAGAAAAAATAATTCCGGAAATCGAAGAAATTTACAGGAGGAATTCCTCATATGCCAGAAAACACAAGGTACCTAGGGAAGTACATGTAAAATTCTATAAAAAAGAAATGAAGGAAAGAATTCTTAGAGCTACCTATCAAAAAAAAGTTACAATTCAAGATGTAGAAATTAGATTCATGAAAGAGATACCATGGAGGGTGAGAGAAAAGAGACAAAATTATTACGTGTTGACAGACTTATTAAAAAACAATGGAATTAGCTACAGATAGTTAATTCTGGAAGAAATACTCTTTGAATATAGGGGGGAAAGGCAAAGAATTGACTCAATTTTCAAAGTGGAAGATTTCTTAGAAAAAAAATGAGAAGATTTGGGTTGGCATAGGGAAGAAGAAGAAGAAAGTGAGGGAGGAGAAGAAGATTTGGATATGGAAGACAATAAGGAAGAACAAGAATTGGAAAAAGAGAAAACCACCAATGTAGAAAAGAGAGGAAAAACAGATCAGGTGCAATGGTGTTTCAGATGCTAACCAGATATCAACACAGGAATAAAGCTAAAGAGAATAAACACAAAAATGGAGCCTATTAAAAAGTCCAAAATTCTTTCCAATTCTGTACGATCATAGAAGAAGCACAACTTAATTTGAAGTTATTACAGCACAAAATGAATTTAGTGTTAACACAGGAAATAGCAAGAAATATAGAGTATACCTGAACATGCAAATAAACCATCAAGATGGTTAGCGTATCGGCTTAGGAAGGAAAGAGAAAAAAGAACGATACTATCGTTAAAAGATGAAAAAGAGGAAGATAAATATTCAAATCAAGATGTAAAAACTATAGTGGAAAATTTCTACCAAAAATTATACAAGCAAAGGAACGAAAATCCGGATTCAATTAAGAACTATCTATTAGAGAAAAACAATGTAAAATTCAATAACAGTCAGAAGCATATTCTGAATGAGCCAATTACTATCTGTGAATTGGCGGAAGCAATAAAAAAAAAGAAAACCAAGAAAGCACCAGGACCGGATGGCTTACCAATAGAGTTTTACAAAGTATTTGAAGAGCAGATTACACTCCCATTAAAGAAGTTATGCAGAATACGGGAAAAATAGGCACAATACCTGAGACATGGAACCAAACGATAATAACTTTAATACCTAAACCCGATACAGAGAAAAACCAAGTAAAAAATTATAGACCCATATCATTGTTGAATGTGGATTATAAGGCATTTGCAAACATTTTAGCTAACAGATTGAAAAAAGTACTAACTCAAGTTATCCATCAAGATCAAACGGGATTCTTACCTAAAAGGTACATGAAAAACAATATCAGAATGATCATTAATGTGCTGGAATATTACGAGAACCACCCAGAAAAGCAGCTGGCTTTAATGTTTTTGGACGCAGGAAAAGCATTTGATAACCTGTCTTGGGAATTTCTAATACAAAAGTTGAATATTTGTGATAGCGGAATACATTTTGTGACGATGATAAAAGCAATATATAAAGAACAACATGCTCAGATTCTGGTGAATGGAGATCTAACACAGAAAATTGAAATACAGAAAGGAACAAGACAGGGATGCCCTTTATCACCGTTGTTATTCATCTTTGCACTAGAAACATTACACGAACAAGTGAGACAGAACCAGTACATACAAGGCCTTCAAATAAAAGGACAAGAATATAAATTACTAGCGTTTGCGGATGACCTCTCGTTTATTCTGGAAAATCCAATAGAATTGGTTACTCATTTATTAAAAGTAATAGACGAATATGGACAAGCAGCTGGTCTAAAAATCAATCTTAAAAAAACTAAGTTGTTAACGAAAAATTGTACGTTAAAGATAGTTAAAGAAATTCAAGAGATTACAGCAATGGAAATTGTAAAAAAAGTTAAATAGCTAGGCATTATTATGTCTAACAGAAATAGCAACTTAATAGAAGATAATTACAATAGATTTTTGGAAGAAATAAAGAAAGATTTAACTAAATGGAAGGATATACATCTTTCATCTATGGGTAGGATCGCTACCATTAAAATGAATATTCTCCCGAGATTTTTGTTTTTGGCTCAGAATATTCCAGTCCTAAAACGACCACAATTTTTTCTAGAATTGGATAAGATAGCTAGAAAATTTATTTGGCACCCTAAAAAAAACCAGGATAAAAGCCAAAACGTTACAAGATATAAAAGAAAGAGGAGCATGTGGTCTTCCCAATTGGAACTTGTACTATCAAGCGACCAGCCTAGGATGGATTAAAGACTGGATTGAATTGAAAAATAATAGAGGACTGACCCTAGAAGGTCATGATTTAAGCATGGGCTGGCATGCTTACACTTGGTATGGGAAAGATAAGATCCACTCTAACTTTAATAATAATTTATTAAGAGGAGCATTAAATAGTACTTGGAATAAGATAAAAGGAAAATTTTATATCAAGACACCTAGGTGGGTTTCACCTCTAGAAGCCTTTGTTAAACCATCGCTTGTTACAGAATTTAATAAAGAATCCTATGAAATCTTGCTGGATAAAGCTAAACAGAAGAGACACTTTTCAAAAAACATGACGTCAAATTAACATGGTGGGAGAATATACAGCTAAAATCCATATATAATAAAGATGCGGCTATAGGTTTTTATGATAAAAAAAAATTGGACAAAATTTGGCTATCATCAAACGATAAAATGATTCAGAAGATATATAAATTCTTACTAGAAGACTTTATGGCAGATGATCTGGTTAGACCCAATACGATATCATGGATGAAAGATTTAGGACATGGTATTGAAATGGACGATTGGTTTAAAATCTGGAAAACTACTAAAAGTATGAGAGCTACCTCATATAGAGAAAATGTGTTTAAAATAATTCATAGGTGGTATTGGTCTCCGGAAAGAATTGCACAATGTTTCCCAAATTGTTCAAGGAACTGTTGGAAATGTAAAACCAATGTAGGCTCATTTTTCCATATGTGGTGGCGATGTATTAAAATGCAAAATTACTGGGGGGGAAATCAGAAAATAATAAGAGAAGTAGTAAAAATAGATCTGCCGCTTAAACCCGAAATGTATTTGTTAAATATGATTCCAAAGGAATACGAACATAACAAAATATATGTAACAATTTACATTTTGACGGCAGCGAGAATACTGTGGGCTAAATATTGGAAATCAGATAAAATACCTCAAAGAGAAGAACTAATTCACAAATTAATGAGTGTAGCAGAAATTGATAAGCTGAATGTATTATTACAGGGGAAAGATGAAACGGTTTTTGAGAAAAGGTGGTTGGGACTGTATGAATGGCTTGAGAAAGAACAAATTAACAGACTCTAATGTATATTTATTTTTGTATGTTTATTTTCTTGTATACAACTTATAAACTCATAAATAAAATTTTAAAAAAAGAAATTACAGGTTGAGAAGCATATTGGATTCTACCATTATGTTATGTCGAAAGGGTTTATTTGCAAGTAAAGAAGTTTAGTTGTGTGTGTTGGTCTGTTTAAAAAAGCCTTTAAAAAGTCTCCTGATGGCGTGTGGGGGTGGGGGTGGCTTCCATGGGGACAGGCACAGACAAAATGGCTGCCATGTGGACAGGACAGGGAAAATCTAGGCCTCTCTACCCACACACCAGCCAGTCCAGCTTTGCTGTGATCCTTTCTAAAACATCACAGCAAAACAGGGTTTGGAAAAGATTGCAGAAAAGTCCAGGAAAACCAGGGTAGTTCACAGAAGCGTCACAATGATGGGGGGAGGCGTGGGGAGGGGGGGGGGGGGGGACACATTTCCCGACAGCATGGATCCAGCACATAAAATGCCAGTGAAAACTTTTAATATATCCTGATATAACATCAGTAACCAATGACTAATACAAAATGCTTTAATTCAGTCAGGAGAAAAATGCTATGTTTTGTGGGAAGGAAGGAAGGAAGGAAGGAAGGAAGGAAGGAAGGAAGGAAGGAAGGAAGGAAGGAAGGATCTGCTAGATGGATTGGGATAATCTCCGTTAGTAACAAACAACACATTCCCTAAGAATAAACATACCACAAATTTCTGTGAGTGTGCGGTGTTGGTGTTTTTTGTGAGGAACTTGTTACTCCAAAGTTATATTTCTCTTAAGTTTTCCATGTCTCATAACCAACCCTGAAGTAATAAAAGGCAGATACAAGTGTGGAGATCTTGCATAATTCGAAGCACTTTTTCCTTACCAATGAATAACAGCAAGCTCCCCACCCAAAAACGTATGCCGGTGTGTGTGATTGTGGCTCTGCTGTCTTGGCAGACCCGGCATCAAACCCTTCCTCAAACACAGGCAAAATGACCAAACCACAACCATCCTTAGAATATACTGATGACAATATTAACATCTTGCAAAAAGTGAGATGCTTTTTAGTGTTTTAAGATTTGTCACCCTGGGGACCCTGAGTTGAGTGGAAATGCAGCATAAAAATTTTTAAAAATAAAATAAATGTAAACATTTTTAGATTTTTCTTTCTGTGGTCCTTTAGGGCTAGATTCTTTATCTTGACAGCTACAGATGCCAAAGAGAAGCTACGATGGGTCTTCAGCAAAGGAGTTTGGTGTTCCGTTGGCTTTTCGCATTCCTTGCACTTTTATTACTAGGGAAATTTCCAAAGTTCTTTGAACAGTGAAAGTGCTATGAAAAATGCAAAGTATTCTTAATAATTTCAAAAGGATGTAAGACCATTTCCACACAAGTGCAAACCTCCGCACCGGTGTTCTTAAATAATCAAAGTTTGCAAAAATTTCTGCAGATCCAAATTTAGTGCCCCATTTCCCTGTGTTTTCCGAATCTACTTTTTCTGCAATTCCCCCCCCCCTTCAGATCTGAGCTCGCAGTTTTACAGTGAAGAATTCCTGAATTCAAATTTTGTTTTCTGTCATCCTTTTGTGTCTGCAGTGTCGTGTATTCACCCCGCCTCCTGCCCCCTCAGGTTGTCCCCTGAGCAACCTGCTAATTTTTAAAAAATGATTTTTTATTGCACCTACACTATTTTTTCATAATAGTGTAGCAATGTTATAACGTTAGGAGAAAGTTTGTAGAGAACTAGAACATCTAAGCTAAAGAGCCTACCATATATTTTAACAGCTGATAGGGCATGTACAGAGAAAGGGACAGAGGATTTGCATTTGTATCCATTTCTTTTTTATTCTTTGCTAAACCTGGTGATGTGCTAAAAGTATGCCTGTAAACATTTTATTTTTAATAAATACTTTATAATTTTTGATGCTGGGAGTGGGTCTCTGAACCACATAGACCTCCACCGTCTCGAACATGCTATCTTGAAGTGGGGAGCCAGGTGGAGCCAGGAGGAAGGCAGGCAGTTGGCAAGCAGCTATTTCTCCAAGGGTGCCCAAGGCATTAATCTGTCCCTGCAGTGACCAAGCACTCGGCAGTGGGAGACATTGAAGCAAGGCCTCTGAACTTGGAAGGGAAGCTGGGAGTCCTGATCCTCCCAGTGGGAAACCTCAATAATGACCAGATGGTGGTGGTGGACTACCCTGAGAGTAGAAGAAAAGCCCCTCCGGGGAGTTGGGAACCTGTAGGAGGGCAGGGTGGAATAGGGCTTGCAGGCCAGAGCAGGGATGTTCTGCCACATGGAGTAATAATGTTGTTATGATTTGGTGTATACTGTTCAGTGATTTGGGGGCACTTTCCTTAGGAAATTTTGGGAATCTTCGATGGTCATTTTGTAAGTATGCGACTGGGGGGGGGACTTTGAAATGGCGACAACCATGTTATTCCCCATGATTCTCAGCCATGCATGGTCAATAAGCACAGAACAGAGAATCGTAATGTTACAGAACCTTTCCAGTGCACTGGCTAGAATTCAAACGTCCACCAATAGCGAACACTGCTGTGTGTGGGCAGGGATGTTTGAACAAAAAATTCTCAACAGCAGATGGGGAAGAACCATAATTAGTGAATGTGAGCAGCCATTTTAACTCAGTGTCAGTTCCTTACTCTGCTTTTTTGCAAACAATCTAGGATGACTTCTGATTCCAAGGCTAGTGGTGGAAAGGGAGTGCCCTGGAGTGAGAGGAAAACGCTAGATCTTCTTTTGCTCTGGAAGAGTGCAGGGCACAGCGGAGGTGTCTTCCGAAGATGGCACAAATAGGCTGAACAGACATTCCTGGAAGACGTGAGGCAGAGTAGGATCAAATTCACCAGTGAAACCAAGACAGTCTGTACTCCGAACAGTCTAAGTAATCTTGTTTCTGCCATGTCCATTGATGTAGGAAAACCAACACTAAAGAGCTACAGTACACTAGAGAACTGTAGAGAAAACCAAGGAACAAAATGAAGGATTCTCGTGGCAATGGACCCAAACACTGCTCCCCTCATGGTGGGAATCCCAGTGACCAATCACCACTGAGCATTCCTGCATTCAATACAGCATTGTCCTTCCTTTTGCAATGCAATAATATTATAATGTCACTACGCATGCACAATTTTTTTAAAGGAGAGGTTTCAATGGTGACAGATGACAAAACGGCCGCCAAACCCCTTTTCAAAGGAAGTGTGAAACATATGCTGTAGGTTGAGTCCTAAATACAAAGGAAATGCCCCAAAGGAAATGCCCTTTTGCAGAAGGAGTGCTGCAAATTCAGAGGACGTGTGGGAGCATGTGTTGGCGGGTTTTTTAATTTTTTTCTCAGCTTGCGCATGCGCATAGGCACTCATCCGTAGAATGGGGGGGCAAAACTACCATGGCACATGCACAGAACCACCAGGGCGAATCAATCCAACCCATCCAACAAAAGACTTCCTTTTAAACGTTTAACCCAAAAATGGCCTCCGTGAGATCCCGAACTCATCTAAACTCTAAAACAAGTGAACGTTTACATGTCGGTTTTCTAAACACGGTAGCGGAGCCAACCACCAACGCTAAAAAAAATGGTGGGCGAAAAGCGGAAGCCTCGGGCTGCTTTCGAGTGGGGAGGGGGTTTAAACCAGAAGTGGCTTGACAATGGAGGAGCGATCACACAGGGGAGAAATGCGGCTTTAAACAGGAGAGCTGAAAAAACACCACTTTGGGACCTGGTAACAAAATACTCCAGATTAAAGCAGTTTTGAGCTGGAAACCAACGGCGGGGGACGTGAGGCAGATGTTGACTGTGTGATTGTCACAGTCTGAACGCACCCAATATGTTGTTGAAGGCTTTTATAGCCAAAGTTCATTAGTTGCTGCAGATATTCCGGGCTATATGGCCATGGTCTTGGCATTGTAGGACCTAACGTTTCACCAGCAGCTGTGACTGGCATCTTCAGAGGTATAACACAGAAAGATGGAGTACTCTCTGTGTCAAGGTGCAGCCTCTGTATCCCGCAGCCATCAGCAACCTGTTCTGCTCCACCACAGAAGCGGAGTTAAAGACACCGGGGAAAATCCGGTAGTAAACGGGTTGTGACGGGCCATGGACGGACTTTCCCCGGCTGATCACTCCAGCATGCTCTCATGCTGTCGGGAATGTCTGATCAGGCCATCCTGACTCCGTGCCATTGTTCCCCCCCCCCCTTCTCAGTATGCGCATCATCACAAACTCCATAGGGAGCCCTCAGTGTGGAGGTGTGATTAATTGATTCCTCGTTTAAGCGCATGGGAAACAAACTGCAAAAAAAAAAGCAGTTGCGTCTGATCACACACACTGACGGGCTGCGCCCACAGCTTCAAAGGGAGGTGCGATCTCGAGACTGCAGGTCAAATTCCTCTGGAGGAAATAGCCTCGCTCCCCTCCCCCCGCTTTATCTGGTGTGTGTGACCGCACCCCCACTCTTAACTAGAGCCTTTTAACCTCTCTGTTTTGTCATCCACTTATTTACACACACACACACACAGAGAGAGAGAGAGAGACAGTGCTTTGTGAACAAAGGAGTTCCCATGATGATACAGGGCTGCCAACTGCCCGAAGAAAAAGATAAGGCCTACTGCAACCTTCACCTTCATTTTGGCCAACCAGGGAAGACACAAGTAGCTTAACTCTTCAACCTCCACTTGGCCGCACTCAATCAAAACCAATTCACTGCATTTTAATTGGGGGGGGGAGAATTGATTTTAAAGGTCACCTCTTTTTTACCTTAAAATGCTAACACCAGCAGATCAGGGAAGCTGATTTTGATTACTGAAACCAGGCAAAAGTTTATGTTAGGATGCCTTTTCTAATATCCTCCATGGTCTTGTGGGTGCAGCCTGAGAGGTAAAAGACCACATGCATTTTATAGATAGACTAGGGAAAAGGCCCATTGTGGAAATAAATACAACGGCCTCTAGAAAGAGGCTCTGGGCCTTGAACACTCAGTGTCAATTTGCTGTGGCGACCTCAGCAGGGTATAATGACACTAAGTCCACCATTTTCTCCAGAGGAACTGATCTCTGCTACCTAAAGACCAGTTGTAATTTTGAGTGATCTCCAGCCATCACCTGGAGATTGGCAACGATGGTTCCCCAGAAGGGAATAGTTAGTTTGGAGGGTGGAGTCTATGGCTTTGTCCCTGTCCGAGGTCCCACGCCTCCTGAAACCTCACCCTCTCCAGGCTCCATCCCTCACATTTCCAGGAATTTCCCACCTGGAGTTGGCAACCCTATCTCCTTCCAATCATCAACTTACCTTTATTTCCCCCTCACTCTTCAGCTTTCCACCCCCCACACACCTGCAGCCTCTCCCGTGCTCTGAAGCCCTGACTGCTACGTCACATTGGCTGTCATATGGGGGCCACCTCAGCAGCATATAAGGATACAGAGCCCACCATTTTCTCCAGGGGAACTGATCTCTGCCATCTGGAAAGCAGTTGTAATTCTGAGTGATCTCCAGCCCTCACCTGGAGATTGGACACATTTTACCTCAGAACAGCAAACTGTTTAGAATGTTAGAGGCAAAAGCCAATCAAGTCGCATATGCAAACGACCTCTGTGTTCCGAGGCAGAGGCCAATGAGGCTGCATATGCAAATAACCTCTGTGTTCTGACTGGCTATGGGGGGGGGGGGGGAACAGCAAAATGTTTAGAATGTTGGAGGCAGGACTCAGGCAAAGCAGCCAGTGGATAGGGAGACCCTCTGAATGACAGATCAGAGAGCGAACTGATTTTGGAGCGTGTGAAATGTTCTAGAGAAGTGCCACCACCAGGGGTCATTTCCTGCAGGAGCGCACAGGAGCGGAGCTCCGGCAGTAAAGAGCCCAGGGGGCGGGCACATGCAACAAGCCCCACTCCCTGCTCCCAGCAGCCCTCAGTCAGAGCAAGAAGCAGCCAGGTAAGTTGCAGAACCCCCCCCGGCCCCCGGTCCAAAACAGTCCAGTGGCACCTTTAAGACCAAGTTTTATTCAGGTACAAGATCTCCCTCCTCTGCGAGGACAGATCTGCACGTTCTCCCCCCCCCCTCCAATAGCTAGCAATCCGAAACAGTCCAGTGGAGCCTGAGTGGTGGGTGTTGCCTTCTGACACACTTCCAGTGATGTCAGGGGGTGTGTCATATGCAAATAAGTTATGCTAATGAGTTATGCTAATGAGCTCCTGCACCTCTTTTTCTACGAAATGACCCCTGGCCACCACCATTCGGCTTTTATTTATAAGGGAGATTGGCGATGCACACATGATCTTTGTCAGGTCTGCTGTTACCCTCAGCAGTCATGGGATAAGAAATTGGGGTCTCTTGCAGATTATGAAGCAGTTACACAACAGAAGCAGCCTGAATAGCCTATCCCAATCAGAGCTTGAGAGCTAACAGAGTTTGCCATGGTTGGTACATGGATGGGAGACCACTAAGGAAAACTGGGGTTACTATGCAAGAGGAAGGCAAGGGCAAACCACATCTGCTCATCTCCTGCCCGGAACACTCTGTGGATGTGGTCTCTATGAGTCAGTTGTGACTCAACAGCTGTTCTTAAACAACAGGAAGGAGTGAGGAAGAGCAAGCGGACAGATCTGGCCATGGAAGGAAGTAGCAGTGGGGTTCTGTGGGGTGAAACTGTGGGGCAGCCAAGTTTGAAGATGAAACCCAGTTATTCAGGATGGTGAAAGCCCAAGTAGATTGTAAAGAGCTCCAACATGGTCTCTCTAAACTGAGTGGGTGATAACACAATTAAATTAACATAGATAAGTGCAAAGGGAATGCTGACTGGAGCAAAAATAAATAAATCCTAAACTTACACGTATGCTAATTGGGTCTGAACTGGCAGAGTGGAGACCGAGAAGGAAAGAAGGTTGCTGTGAGCAGCTTGATTGACTCAGTGTGTGGCAGCGGTTTATGAAGAGACTGAAAATAAGATGGGTAAAAACATAATGCCCTTGTGTAGATCAGAGGTGTTGCTTCACTTGGAATACTGTATACTGTTTTGGTCTCTGTATCTCAGAAAATACAGAGCTAGAGAGTCGGTTGTGACGTGATGGCTCACTTTACTCTAAAGCAGAGATGGCTCAGAGGTATCACACTCATTTGTTATGAGGGCTGGTTCTGACATACATTTCACTTTGTCGGGTCGGGTCATGTGTGCCATCAAATGTAATGCCAGGTACTGGAGATACAAACAATATCCAGTTTGGTGTAGTGGTGAAGTGTGTGGACTCTAATCTGGGAGAACCGGGGTTGACTCCCCACTCCTCCACTTGCACCTGCTGATGTGACCTTGGGTCAGTCGAAAGCTCTGGCACAGCTGTCCTTGAAAAAGAGCAGTTTGTGTCAGAGCTCTCTCAGCCCCACCCACCTCACAGGGTGTCTGTTGTGGGGAGGGGAAGGGAAAGGAGTTTGTAAGCCGCTCTGAGACTCCAAGTGAAGGGCAGGGTATAACTCCAATCTCTTCTCTTCTTCTTCTTCTTCTATAAATACACAGGCAAACCCAATTATTTTTATGCAAAATACAAACATTCTTAAAACACTAACACTCTTACAGTATTTCCTTAAAGTAGCTCCCTGATGCCCACCCTCCGACTTCCACTGCCCATTACTCAATAGCAACGGGACAGTATACAGGGATATAATGCACAGCCTCTGTCATCTGGCAGTAAAGGTAATGACCAGTTGCTTGCAGGCCGGATAAGAGCTCTGGATGGGCTGGTTCTGGCCCATGAGTCGTATGTCTGACACCCCTACTCTAACTTATCAGCATTCTAAAAGGTCCTGCTCAACCCCTCCATGCAGCCTCTGTGCTGAGCGACACCAGGCCAGAAGTCCATAGGGTGGGCCAAGAACATTTTCCACCTTGGGGACTGTAAAGGAAGCTCATTAATTCTGTGCAGAACCCAAAGCCAAACGAAAACCAAGTCCACATGTTCTTGCCGCTCTGACATCTGCGTACTGGATTACAGGAGTGCCACCAGGTTGCTATTTAGCTTTGGGAGACTCTGTAATGAAAGATCCCACCCCTTCCTAACTGGTAGCAGGGGGATTCTAATGCAATAGGGCTGGGCAAGCTTCTCCGGTGCTGGGGAATTCAGACTACTACTTCTCAAAAATCACCCCAGGATTTATTACACAACATGACCTGCTTTTCTTTACTGACGACAGAGTTAAGACAGCGGATGCAGCTCTCAGATAACACACACTATTCTAAATCTCTCTATCTGTCTTGCTGCCCTGTACTCTGAAGTACTGTTCTGATAATAGCTCAGGCCCCTATTGCGGAGGGTGTGTGTGTGTGTGTGTGTGTGTGTGTGTTCAAACTGTGTACCCCAGGGTAACCCTTTCTGCAGAGAATTCTAGATCACCTGCTTTGAACCCACAATGGATTAGACAAATCACTTGACTTCCTCAAGGTACAGAGTGTGCCCCAGAATTCATCCAGTGCTGCTTATTCATCCTGTGGCTGCTTATTTTGGAGGGGAGGGGGATTGTTAGCATTGAGCATAAAGTTACCAGGTCCCCCTAGTTACTGGCAGGGGATGGGGGTCACATAGGGTTGCCAGATCTGAGTAGGGAAACTGCTAGAGATCTGGGGATGGAGCCTGGGGAGGACAGGGACCTGTGCTGGTTCTGGCTGGGCACCACGGATATACTTCACTGAAGCTAGATACACAGTCCAAAAGCAAGCCAAGAAACAGTGCCAAGGGTCAGAATGCCGGGAAATCAGTCAGAGTTTTCAGGAGCAAAGAGCAGAGGCTGGCAGCCAGGACAAGGTCTGAGATTGCAGGGTTGCATTCGCACCAAGGCAGGTGAGCATGGTTGCTTATACTCCAATCCTCCCTTCCCTGGGAGGCAACCTGCAAAGACTCATGGCCCCTCATGTTGCCTTTGTAACAGCTGAAGTCTGGCACTCCTACGTCTCTCCTGCACCTCCAGACGCTGGCGTGCCCTGAGTCTGGGACATTCAGGTGAGCTAGGTGGGAACTCTGGCCTCGAGGTGTCTCCAATTGGGGGCACTGGGCCAGGCTCTTCCTCCTCAGATGCTGGAGTCTCTCCTTCCTCAGGTGCTGGCAAAGGTTCCTCTTCGGGGCTGACTTCAGAGAAGGCTGGGTTGCTCTGTGCCTCTTCCTTGTCTGCGGAATAGTCAGCCTTGGCTGAGCCAAGACCCATGACTACCTCAGTAGGGTACAATGTGCCCTGAAGAGCCTTATGCACACTGCTTAGCAGTCCCCAGCCCAGAGGATATCTGCCTTGCCTCAACCAGGGCCAGGGCCTTTTCAGCACTGGTCCCTGCCTGGTGGAACATGCTCCTGGTTGAGATCAGGGCCCTGTAGATTTATTACAATTTCGCAGGGCCTGCAAAATGGAGCTGTTCCACCAGGCCTTTGGCTGAGGCGGTGGATATCCAAACAACATCAGCCTTCCCAGCTTCGCTCGTTTAATCTGCCCCATTTGCCTCCCTGCTTTAGGGAGGCCTTTACCGACTTGGCACCAGCACCAGTTGACTCAAGTCTCTGTAAGAGAAAAGTGCCCTTCCTAGCACTGGCGCAACAGGCACTGTAATTAGGCACTGTAATTGTTTTACTGAATGTTGTAAGCTGCCCTGAGCCTGCTTGCAGGGTAGGGTGGGATATAAACGAAATGAAATAAATAAACAATCACACACATACACACACACACATATATATAAGCCCAATATGTTGGCACTTTCTGGCTCTCCTATTGGCTGTGCTGTGTGCTCCATCAGCCATTGGCCCATCATCCGCCACTCAAGAGTACCTGCATGCCATTGGCTGGGGGCTGGGTCCGTTCCTCTCCCCCGCCCACTGCCAGCCTGGCCACTTCTAGGGTTGTCAGATCCCTACCTTTTTCCAGCGGGGGGGGGGGAAGCTCCTGTTCCAGGATCTGTGTGCGCACACTGTGATGACATCTCCTGGAAGTGACGTCATCACGCCAGGCATGTCGCTGGGGGATGCTCTAGCATTTGGCTAGAAACTCTATGATACCATAGAGTTTTCGGGTCAAATTTTAGAGCATCCCCCAGCAATGTGCCCGGCGCGATGACGTCACTTCCGGGTGCTGGGCATGTTGGCCCGTTCCAGGCACTTTGGGGGTGGGGTTCCCCCCAGCCAGATCTGGGCCGGTAGATTGGGGGCCCTTAAAGGAGGCAAACCCCCACCCCCCAGGGTATCTGGCAGCCCTAGCCACTTCCCTGACAGAATAAACTGCCAAAATGGTTGTCTCTCCTGATGGACGCTTCTCCCACTTGGCTCCTGTGGGGCTAACTTCGCCTTCAGTGGCTGTTGCTAGGCAACCAAGCTTGGTTCTGTCTGTAAAAAGGCAAAGGCAGGAGGCCCATTCCAGGCCTATTTTGGCCTTGGTGGGGAATGTATTGGGGCCAGTCCTGACTAGGGTTGGCAGCTCCAGGTTGGGAAATTCCTGGAGATTTTGTGGTGGAGTTTACAGAAGCCAGAATTTGGGGAGGGGTGGGACCTCAGACAGGTACAATGCCATAGATTCCACCCTCCAAACCAGCCATTTCCTCCTTGGGAACCATTGTTGCCAATCTCCAGGGTTGGAGTTTACTCAGAATTACAACTGCTCTCCAGATGGCAGAGATCAGTTCCCCTGAAGAAAATGGTGGACTGTGTCTCATTATACTCTGCTGAGGTGACCACCCTATGACAGCCAATGTGATGTAGCAGTTAGCGCTTCAGAGCAGGGTCTGCCAGACCCAGGTTCTTCCTGTGTAAGCTGATTGGATGATTTCCGACCACTCACAGACTTTCAGCCTAACTTACCTCACAGGGTTGTTGTGCAGATCAAAAGGGGAAGAGGGGAATGATGTGAGCTGCTTTGGTCTCCACTGTGGAGAAAGACTGTACTTTTCCTAGGTAGAGGCTACAGGGAGGGGGAAGGAGAAGGAAGCTGAAGTAAGAGGGGCAGATGATACATTGATGGTTGGCTGGGAAGGAGAAGGAGGAGGAGGAAGAGATTGGATTTATACCCCATCCTTCACTCGGAGTCTCAGAGTGGCTTACAAGCTCCTTTCCCTTCCCCTCCCCACAAGACACCCTGTGAGGTAGGTGGGGCTGAGAGAGCTCTTTCAAGAACTGCCCTTTCAAGGACAGCTCTGACAGAACTATGGCTTGCCCAAGGTCATCCAGCAGCTGCAAGTGGAGGAGTGGGGAATCAAACCCGGTTCTCTCAGATTAGAGTCTGCGCACTTAACCACTACACCAAACTGCCTCCTCCAGGATGGGAAATTCCTGGAGATTTTAGGGGTGGAACCTGGAGATCTTGGCTTCTGTAATGCTTGCTTATCTATGGCCTTGCAGGTGCTGTGTAGTGTCTGGGAATCAGGGGAACCGTGGGAGTGCTTTTGATTCTCAGCTTCGGATCTAACGGCCTGGGGCTCCTTCTCCCGTGCGCGGGAATGTGGCTAATTGGCCTAAGGAAGGTGTGTGTGCATATGAATAACCTATATCCCATTATGCTTGTAGGGGCGACGCCATTCCTAACAGTGACTTTGTTAATGCATCTATAGCTCTGCAATATATAACCTTTCTGATAAGCATGTACTCAGTTGTTGGCTGTGGAACCTGACATTCTGTTAGGAATCCCTCATTCTCTATCTACGCGCCTCCCTCTCTCTACCCGAGATGAGCGACAAAGAGGAGAAACAGGTCCCCTCCGAGGAGGAGATTCTGGTCCCCACCACTTCTGGGGGGGAGACTCCCATGACCCGGGTGATGGCACCTGTGACCACTACACCTCCGGTGACAGCTGCTGGGAAGGGAGCAGTTCCAAAGACAACATCGACCCATTTGTTCCTGACCCCTTTGGGGCCATGGCAGCCACCTGGCCAGGGGTACCAACCAAGCTCCAGGTGGAGCCAATTCAACCCGGACTCCACAGCAGAGACGTATATGCTTATGTAGGGGCCCCAGGGAGACAGCAGGTTCGACATGGGGTCTGCCTCGGCTGGAGGTTTCCCCCCTATGGGGTCCCCTTAGAGTCACCGCTGGGAGCATGGGTGACGGAGAGGTTGAAGACGAGGAGTGGGTGCGTGTCCCCAATTGAGGGACTGGAACTGGCCCACAGAATGGAGGTGGCGGATCGGGAGAGGCAGCAGCTGCAACTGGAGTTGGAGGAAGTCATCCAAGCGATCCCGCAGTTGGTGGTCCAAGCCATCTGAGCGGAGAGGGAAGCCCAACCGGCGGCACCAGTACTCCCTGCTGCCCCACCAGCGCCTCCGCCCAGACCGGAGGATGTACCCGTGCCGGGACCAGGAAAGACCCCAGCTCCAGCGCCATGACCAGGCAGCCCGAGAAGCCCAGCTGTACATCGCCCGAAAGACCTGATCGAGGCCACGTTCGACGGAAAACCCTGAGGAACTATCCTACTTTGTGGTTCGAGTGATGACGTTTGTGGAAAGGTTGGGCCACCTGTTCCCGAATGACAGCAGCTGAGTGGATGTGGTAGCCGCCCGCTTACAGGGAGCCGCGGCGGCTTGGTATGTGGGATTGCACAATGCCCGGGGCCCAGAGCTGGTGAATTTGGACACTTTTATGTGGGCGTTGCGTGCCCAATTCGAGGAGCGGAACGCCGGGCCCAAAGCAAGAGCGTTTCTATGCACCCTGAAGCAAGGGAGGAGATTGGTGAGAGAACACTCCTCCAAGTTTAAGTTGCACGCAGCAAATGGTCCAAACTTGGCCAGATCCAATGCTAGCGGAGTTATCCCGAGTAGACTGAACCCAGAGATCTGGGAAACGGTACTATGCGTGGTGGACCCAATCTCTTTACTGGCATGGATGCAGGAGGCGGAGAGTGCGGAGACCCGCCTGAATACCCTGCGCCTGGATGTCGCAACAGCGGGAAGCCTAACCCCCGCCACAGAAGATGAAACCAGCAAAGTTGGCTGAGTGTACTCGAGAGCAACGCATGTGACAGTGGCTATGTCTAAAGTGTGGGGAGCGGGGCCACTCTTTGTCCGACTGTGGTGGAGTGGGTCCAGCAAAGCAGGGACCGAGTGATCCCGTGAAAGTACGCCTCGCCACCCCGGCAAAGACGTCGACAGGGAAGCCGAACACTGCAGGCAGCCCCTGAGGAAGTGAGAGAGGACTCCAGCGAGGAAGCCCCCGAGCCGGCGGGAAAAGGCCAGGACCTGCTGTGAAAGGCGCGGAACAGCAGGGCCCGATCCCGGAGGCACCGAAAGTGGTGAGCAGCTTCCCCCCCTTGTTTTTCGTGACTGTGACTCTAGTTTATCCAGTCCTTGGGACACACATCTGTGTACGAGCACTTATTGACTGGGGGTGTGGGAGGGACTTCATCAATCCTTCCTTAGTTACGGGGCTGGAGGCAGAGGTAGTGAAGTTGGAAGACCCTCTGATTTTTACCCAAATGGACGGGTCCACTATGAAAGAACCGTGTGAATACGAGACTGTGCCTTTGCGGGTTGGGGCGAGGGATCACTAGGAGGAATGATAGTTCGTGATCACCCCAGCCGCCAGATTCCCGCTGGTGTTGGGGGGCCCTTGGCTGCATGGGCATGATCCATACATCCTGTGGGATGAAGGGAAGGTGCAGTTCATCTCACCTCGGTGTCAAGGGCACCGGTGGAACCCACAGTGGGGTCAGCAGCCAGTAGTGGAAACCCCTAGGGTGTGTTTGGCTCAGGAGGAGCTTCAATCCATTCCCCCTGAGTACCGTGACTTGGCCAGGGTGTTCGAAGAGGAAGAAGCCTTCCTCGGATTTGCGAACTTTTACAGAATTTTTTTGCCCAATTTTGCCCAGGTCAGTCTGCCCCTGACGGACTTGTTAAAAAGGAAAGAGAAGGGGCCGGAGACAACCAAGCCAGGGACAGCGTTGGCTTGGAGTGGGGAATGCCAGGAAGCTTTCAAACACCTCAAGGCGTTGTTTACACCGGAGCCGGTCCTAGCCCACCCAGATGAAATGAAAAAATTAATTGTACAAACTGACATGTCAAATGTGGCCATGGGGGGGGATTCTCCAAGAAGGAGGGGATGGGCTCCTGCACCCCTTGGCGTATGTGTCAAGGACGTTCAATGATACAGAACGCAATTGGTCAGTCTGGGAGAAAGAGGAGGGGGCAATAAAACTCGCCTTGGCCACCTGGAGACACTGGCTGGAGGGAGCGCAAGTCCCGTTTGAGGTCTGGACTGATCATAAAAACTTGGAAACGCTCAAAACGCCCCGGTGCCTAAATGCAAAACAGCTTCGATGGGCTGATTTCTTTCCCAAGTTTCAGTTTACTCTTCACCATTTCCTCGGCTCCACGAACTCTTTGGCTGACGCCCTGTCATGCCTCCCCCAACATGACAGCCAACGAGAGATTATTTTGGACTCGGTGTTCACGCCTTCCCATCTGGGCGAGGTGGTGATGACACGTAGCCAGTCTCGCCCCGCCGTCTTCCCCCTCTGCGTCATGGCCACCTGTTACTCGGGGGGGGGGGAGACTTGGCACAGCAAATTCGCCTCCGCCTTCTTGGAGGGTGACAAGGCGGTACTAGATGCAGAAGAACAACCGAGCCGAGTCAAGAACAACACCAACCACCACAGGGGTGCCGGTAGGTAGTCCCACCCCCGTATAGAAATATGTGGCCCTAGTTAGGGAACAATTGTGATTAGCACCTGCCTGTAAGCCGCTCAGAGACCCCCTGAAAAAGGGGGGTTCGAGCGGGATATAAAGTCGAAAGTTAAATAAAATAAATAAATAAAAGGAGACTTTGAACTTCGGGCCAACGGCTGTTGGTACCGTGGACATAAACTGTTTGTTCCGCTCTCCCTTAGGGGGGAGGTATTGCAAACTGTGCATGGTTCAAAACTGTCGGTACACCCAGGTTTTGTTAAGCCCCTTCAACTCCTGCAGCGGCAGTTCTGGTGGCCGCAAATGTGGAAGGATCTATCTTTCTTTGTCAAGTCTTGCCAAATCTGTGCCGTGAGTAAACCCTGGCCGGGGAAAACCCCAGGTTTCCAACTCTGAGCCGGCCCTGGGAGGTGATATCCATGAACTTTATTACGGATCTCCCACCTAGCAAGTCTATGACTGTCATTTGGGTGGTAGTGGATTTATTTTCCAAACAAGCACACTTCATTCCGTTTGCCTCCCTGCCCACGGCAAAAGCACTGGCCAAAGCGTTTCTTTTACACGTGGTCCGTTTGTACATGCTCCCAGCCAAGGCGGTGTCCGACAGGGGAACCCAATTTGTTTCCTGGTTTTGGGGGGAGCTGATGAAATTAATGGGGGTGGAACGGGGCCTGAGTAGCGCCTATCACCCAGAGACTGACGGTCAGACAGAACGGATTAATCAAACTTTGGAGCAATATCTCCGTCGCTTCACCAATTATCAACAGGATGATTGGGTGGATCTGCTGCCCCTGGCTGAATTCTGTTATAGCAACACTTGCCATTCCTCGACTGGATTGTCCCCGTTTAAGGCTTTGTATGGCTACGATAGCCCGCCTGTGCCTTTCCTGGAAGGAGACAATTACTTGGGGCCGGGGGATGCAGCTCAATGGTGTCAACGGTTAAGGGAGTCATGGCCGCTCCTTTGCAAGACTTTGGATGCTGCCAAGGGGGCGTACAAGAGTCAGGCTGACAAGAGAAGGGTGGAGGGGTGGGCTCTGAAGCCTGGGGACTCTGTGTATGTGTCTACTAAAAACATTAAGGTCTTAAGACCTAGACGAAAACGTGGTTGGAAATACCTTGGTCCTTTCAAGGTGCAAAAGGTGATCAATGATGTGGCTGTGGATTTGGATCTACCTAAAAACTTGAGAAACCTTCATTCTGTATTTCATTTCAGCCTCCTGAAACGGGATTCTGGGTCAAGTCCCTGGCGTCCATCGCAACCGGTGCCCCCTCCTATCTTGATTGAGGGCGAGCAACATTATGAGATTTCTAAGATTTTGGACTCTAAACATGGGAAATTGCTGTATTTAGTTGAATGGCTGGATTTTGGTCCCCAGCACCTCGAATGGGGGGGAAGTAGGGGATATTCGGGCCCCTCGGTTGTTGCGTAAGTTCCATCACGACTTCCCGGACAAACCGGGACATCTCCCGGAATGACCGGGAGACCTCCCGAGGTGGATGGGAGAAGCTGGTTTTTGAGAGGGCAGAATGTCAGCTATGCTGCCATGAAGGTTTGGGGGAGGTTTCGCTTGCCTGTGTAACAAGTATGCTGCATTCCTTCTTGGCTTCTGTAATGCTTGCTTATCTATGGCCTTGCAGGTGCTGTGTAGTGTCTGGGAATCAGGGGAACTGTGGGAGCACTTTCTGTTCTCAGCTTCGGCTTTAACGGCCTCGGGCTCCTTCTCCAGTGCGCGGGAATGTGGCTAATTGACCTAAGGAAGGGGGGTGCATATGAATAACCTATATCCCATTATGCTTGTAGGGGCGACGCCATTCCTAACAGTGACTTTGTTAATGCATCTATAGCTCTGCAATAAAGTATAACCTTTCTGATAAGCGTGTACTCAGTTGTTGGCTGTGGAACCTGACAACAATGCCATAGACTCCACCCTCCAAACCAGCCATTTCTTCCTGGGGAACCATTGCTGCCAATCTCCAGGTGAGGGCTGGAGAGCACTCAGAATTACAACTGCTCTCCAGATGGCAGAGGTCAGTTCCCCTGGAGAAAACAGTGGACTCTGTGTCATTATACCCTGCTGAGGTCACCACAGCAAATTGTCACTGAGTGCCCAAGACCAGGGCACCCGCCCAGAGCCTCTTTCTAGAGCTCATTGTATTTATTTCCACAATGGGCCTTATTCCTAGTATATAAATAGTAGGCATCCATTTTCTCCAGGAGAATACTAGGCACCAAAGCATCCATCGTCTCCAGGAGAAGTAGTAGAAGAAGAAGAGATTGGATTTATACCCCGCTCTTCACTACCCAAAGGTGTCTCAGAGCGGTTTACAAATTCCTTCCCCTTCCCCTCCCCACAACAGACACCCTGTGAGGTAGTATAGAGTGATCTCTATATTCTGGAGATGAGGTATAATTCGGGGTATCCCCAAGTCCCACCTGCAGGCTGGCATCCCTAATTGGGCCAGCTGTCATTCAACAGAGCTGCTTCATTAAGCTTCTGAAAAAGCTTGAAAGCTTAGGGAGGCTGCATGTCTTGAAACGGAACTGGGGGAGCCACCAGAGCATGGAACATAACAAGGGCAGACAGCTAGAGCAGAAGATCACTGGGGAAAAGCCCCCTGGCTACCTCCAGCATCCCCACTAGCCCTTCCTTCACTATCTGAAATCCCAAGAGCAGAGTGGTGCCACCTCTACAGGACAGAAGCACCGGCAAAAATGCTGTCTTCTTCACCATGACGTCACCATAGCCCTTGCGTTTGGTACCACTGGGGTACACGCATGTGCTTGTGGGAGGCCTTCCTGAACAGCCACATCAAAGCCAGCAAACCTCCAAAAACGTGATCCTCCATACCTTACAGCCACTCAGTGATGCTCAGAATCTGGCTATTGCACTTCTTTCTCTAGAGCACTTACTAATAACACAGATGAAAAGGCACAGAACCGTGTGCTTTGATAATGAAACCCAAATGGTTGGAGACAACAGAAAATCCTGCTTAATGTTATTTAGTACTTTAATTGCGTTGTACACGGCTCATGTTTTCCATGCTGTTTCGTTAACTGTGATCATTGGGTCAGACTGGATGTTTATACAAGGGGAGTGAGCTGTGGAGGGCCCTGCCCCAGAAACAAATGCTGAAATGTTAATTATGCATCTCTGCCTTTTTTTACAAGTCATCCTTTCTAGCTACTGGGTTCACCACAACCTTTTTTCCCCTCTCTTTTTAAGGAGAAAAATCTGGCATAACAGCCAGCCCAGGGCGGATGCGGAAAGGACTTCCTGATCAGCGATGTTGGCCTGGCAAGAACAACAGCTGTGCTGTTGCCACAAGACATACCTTATAAAGAGAAACATAGTGTGAAGATGGTCAGTGGGGGAGGTGGGTTGGTTGCATTGTTTGGTGCCCTCCCTCCAAACAGTGAGAATGTTTTGTATGGTGTTGGGAGAGAGGAAGGTTCCACAGGCTTTCAGCATAATTCAGCCTGAACCAGAGAAAAGCTACTTGTTACGGATGCCTATTGGCTAGTGCCTGTGAAATCACCAACCCACTTCTGTACAGGCCTCAGAACAGTTGGTTAACTTTTAAAAAATATTTGTAATTTTTTTCACATCGGGAAGACAAATGTAGAGAATCACTTTTAAAAGGTAACAAACGTCAATCATCTCTGCATACGATTGCCAACCTCCAGGTGGTGGCTGGAGATCTCCTGGGATCACAACTGATCTCCAAGCAATAGAGATCAGTTCACCTGGAGAAAATGGCCACTTTGGAAGATGAACTCTCTGGCATTATACCCCATTGATATCCCTCCCCAAACTCTGCCCTCCTCAGGCTCCACCCCCCCCCATATCTCTAGCTACTATCCCAACCCAGAGCTGGCAACCTTAGCTCTGCCTGGTACATGGGGAGGGGGGGTCCACAAAAGAGAGGGAGGACAACCTACGAAGCAGCTGTTTCATCTGGCTATAATGCAAGTAATGAAGCTGGGTTTACAGTGCAACTGAAAATGTCTACCCTTAAAATGTCTTCTTTTTAGTAGGCATGTTTATTGCTGCATTTGCTTTGCTGTCTGTGTCCAGGAAGCTCATGGCTCTGTCCTGGGGGGGGGGGGGGGCCGGGGGGACAGAACCAGCCTGTGAGGCCGCCAATAGAGTGAGAGTCTCCCCTGATTTGCCATTGAGCATCAAAGCTGATCTGACGCCAAAGCTTCAGGCACAAGTACATCTCTCTCTCTCTCTCTCTCTCTTTTGCTACACCACCTGGACGTACTTGGTACTAGCCAGTCCCACAACACAAACACACGGAGGTTAACTTTCTGTATCTGGATAGTTACCCTGCAGGGTCAATGCCCAGATAAATAGAAATGCCCACTCATATTGGCAGCTGCTTGAGGCAAGAAATGGAAAGGGGACCTGATCTAGTCACTTGCTTTGAATTCAGAAGATTCAGTCCACACAGACCCTCCCCTGCCTTCTGCTTGAATGGAAGGGATAGCACCTTTCAAACACAGGAAAAAATCATTTCACTGTTGCTGTTAGGAAAAATTTAAAACTGACGGGGTTTTTTTAATGACAACTTCCTCTTTTAGGAATAAGCTACAGGTATTGTTGTGTTTTCTTTTTTTCTTTTTTTTTTTTGGGGGGGGGTAGAAATTGCTGTCAAGTGGCAGCCAATTTATGGTAACCCTGTAGGGCTTGCAAGCCAAGAGATTAACAGAGGTGTTTTGATATTATCTGCCTCTGCATAGACTTCCTTTATGGTCTCCCATCCAAAATCTGACCAGGACTGACCCTGCTTAGCTTCCAAGATCTGATGAGATCAGGACAGGTTGGGCCATCCAGGTCAGGGTGAGAGTTCTCTGCAGGCTACTTTTAATGTCGCAGAAAAGGGCGGGAAATTGAACTATTAAGCCTGTATATGTAGAACAGAAACTGATCATTTGAGAATCCTCAAAACTTTAACAAACATTTTTTTTCAAATTGCTGATTAACTGGGAGGTCTCCTCTGGGATTATGCTAGAAATCTAGATTATGACAGAAACAGGATTGCGATGCATCTGTTTTTTAAACGGACACTGCAGTCCCAACTGCTGGAAAGAATGCTTTGCTGACAAAAAGCCAAGGGCAGCACTGACCGCCAAATGGCTTCCATTCCTGCCACATTTATGTTTGCATGCCAGGAGCTAGTAAAGAGAGAGAGAAAACCCCTCCGGGCTGTTTTTTATAAGACTTAATCAGTGTAATTAAGAAGCAATAATTGTACTTTTTGGTCACAACATGAGAAGATGAGACTCACTGGAAAAGACAATAATGCTAGGAAAATTTGAAGGCAGCAGGAAAAGAACAAGACTCAGCATGAGACAGATTGACTCAATAAAGGAAGCCACAAAGGCCCTCCATTTGCAGGACCTGAGCATGGCTGTTAATGATAATGCATTTTGGCATTCACTCATTTGTAGGGTCACCATAAATCGGAAGCCACTTCATGGCACAGAACACCTACAATAGTACTTGCCAACTGAAATCAACCCAGTCCCCACAGGAAAGACATGGGGGCACCTGTGAGGTCATGCTGCAGCTCTCTCTGTCAAATACATTGGGCGGGGGCAGGCAGAAGGGGTGTCCATCTAGATTAGGTCCAAAGCTAGCCCACAAGGTCAAATAGCCAGGTAACAGCAAAGCCCTGGCACAAGTGAAGACTGGGAAACCAAATGGAAGCCAAAGGAAGCCGGATGGATTCCACAGATGCAGGCCTTCAGTAACTCTTCCATGGAAGTCAGTGGGACAGTCCATGTACAAAGTCCTCACACTTGTTGGGGAAGAACACAAGGATTTTGGAGCACTTGTGTGATGGGAGTTTTGTGCTGCCTTTCCTGCTTGTGACCAACAGGTTTTCGGGTTTTTTTACAGTTGTCTCCTCCAGCTAAACTTCTGCATCCAGGGAGGTGTTATTCAGCTGCTGCTAACTAGCTGGATCCTCCCCAGTTTCACCCCTGCCAGACGGAAAACTCTCCTCTGTCCTTCTCACAGCCAGTGAACAGCTAACTGCTCAAAAACTTATGCACTGCTGAAAGTATCCAAATATGTTCCAGGCACTATAAAACACAGCAAGGATAAACAAAGGCAACAATCCCACTATACTGCTAAGATCTGCATTTTAAACAAACTATGTTATATTAATCTTCTCAAGCATTTTTAAAAAATTACTTTTTTTACCAGCACAGGAAATCTGGAATTAGAGAAGACTTGGCACAACACTTCTGAAAGGCAGCCTACCCCCTGGGCTAGCTTGATCTCAGCCCGTAGAGAGCCTATATCCAACCTTTCTCCCCAGTGGAGAACCGAAGCGGCTTACATCATTCTGCTGCCTTTCATTCCCCCCCCCCCCTCATAACAACAATGCAAATAGCCCATGGTCACCACCCAGCGAGCTTCCATGGTAGAGTGGGGATTCAAACCTGGTTCCGCTAGATCATAGTCTAGCCCTCTAACCAGTGCACCATGCTGGTTCTCTAAGCCCTTCCCCTCAAGCCTGGACTGATAAATAAGGAGGCAGACAGAGTCAGTGGGGCAACTATAGGGCAGTGCCCTATTCACCCTGAAAAGCCAATGAGCAGGCTAAAAAGAAATGCTCTTAGACTTCGAAGTAAGAGGAGAAATGTGTGTTCTCTTCTGGGAGCTATACCAGTCAGTCATGGTCTCTGCCAGGGGTCATTTGGGGAGGGGACGCGGGGGGACGCCATCCCCCCAGGTGAGGTGCGGGAGGGCGGGGCCTGGAGCTCCCTGCTGGTGCCCGCTGGAGGTCGCCGCCGGCTGTGGGGAGGACACACTTCCGGTGATGTCAGGGGGTGTGGCATATGCTAATGAGTTATGCTAATGAGTCCCCCTAGCTCTTTTTCTACGAAATGACCCCTGGTCTCTGCCCACCCAACATTCTGTTAAAAATACTTTGCTGCCTTTCTCTTCTGCCTCAGGAAGTGTTTGGCAAAATGTTGTAGCTTGCAAAATCTTATGTCAACCCAGTGTGGTCTAACAAATATGTTTACATTCTCTCATCCCCCTCACTTTTCCATATTTATACATCAATCAACATCAATGTGAGAAACTGATTTAATGAACTGATTTGGGCTTCTTTCATTTAAGTCCTTGTTCCTGACACCCAAGAGCAGCCTGATTAGCCCAGTTTGGCCTGAGCTTGTCAGGACTTGGAACTACGCAGGGCTGGCCACAGTCAGTACTTGGATGGGAGACCACCAAGGAAGACTGTGGTTGCTATGCAGAGGAAGGCAATGGCAAACTACCTCTGTTCATTTCATGCCTAGAAGGCCCTAGAAGGTCAATTGCAAATTAAAAGCAGATTCTTATTCCTTGTAACTAGTATTCCTGACCTGGTATTTACGCTACCAAAATTTTCAATGCATCAGTTCCACCATGAGGCTAGTGCCATTTAAAAAAAAAATGAGGATCACAGGCTGAGCCTGCAAATGGCAGAACTAGGAGGAGGTTTATTCTCTAGGGGAGGTTTACACATTATCCAGAACATGAAAAAAGGTTGTCCATTATCATCTATTTGTCTTAGTTTAGAATTTCAGCTTCTTTGGTATCCAAACTTTCTAGCCTGCCCCAAAATCTCTGCAGGTCTGAACAGGACATCGTCACCTCCCTGCCATTTCCGAAGTATTTTTAGTTGCACTTTTAAGTGCATGTGCGCATCTGCATGTACGCACGTACCATTCTGTTCTATAAATTACACCTCTTGCTGTAATTATCTTGGTCCCACAGCCTTTTTGGAACACTAAATTAAAAGGAAATAGGGGCATACTGAACCACATAAAGAATTTGGGATCTTAAAATATATTTGAAAGAGAGGCAGAAAGAATTTTTTTTAATCAGTGACCAAACCTCAAAAATAAATCTAACTAAAAGTTTTGTCTGGAGAAGGAAGAATTGAGGAATATGGATTGTTATGTTTGCATAATCCTCAGTATTTACATCAGCACTCTCAATAGTGATTCGGACTCTGTGCACATCAGAATCCTAATTAAGCAATCCTTCTTTCTCAGCATCAGTTTTTAAGAATGAAAAGAAGTCTGCGGTCATCCATCTTCCCAAACTGCTGGGGGGGGGGGCACCAACTGGGGTCCCACTGGAAGGTCCCACCCCCTCCCACCCCAGGAATAAACAAGCCTCAGTCACAGAATGAATTCTTCCCCCATCAGAAAGAATTCTGCTCCAAATGCCCCCAGATTTTTTTGGGGGGGGGGTTGAGATAAAATACTTGTGTTTCCTGAATCTGCTTGCTTGAAAGGGTGTATATGTGTTTGTGGGGATTATTATTTGATTGACTAAAAGGGATTGTGTGTGGGGTTAACTCTTCAAAAGAAATGAATGGGGCTTGCTCTTTGCTCTGTCACAAGCCCTAATACTAAACAAGGCACACCTTATTTCATCTGATAATATTGGAACAAAATGCCACACTTCACAACCTTGGAAAGCACATGAATGTCTTGGCTAGATCACTTGCACATTGATTTTGAGTAGCCAAATCAGAATCCTGCAAAGAGTAACCTGGTTTCTGTGACCTGGATTAAATTAAGCACAGTGTACACAATCCCATAAATTTACACCATTTGGCAGTGTAACGATTCCTTGTTTATGTGTGTGTGTCTGTTTAAAAGTTTGGTTGCATGGCGGTGAGAGATAGTCTAGAGTGGTTGAAAAAGGCAAGTGGTGTGATTGGTGATTGGCAGAAAGGGGGAGGGGTTTTAGAAAATGTGTATCAGTCAAGAGTTACAGTTTAGACAGTTGATAAAGACAGGGAGTTAGTTAAGTTCTGTGTATGAGAGGAGTGAGACACATCCCTGTGTGGGATAAGTTAGTTCGGAAGTCTGAGAGAGAGACAGTATGGTGTGTGATACAAGAGTTAAGTTTTGTGTATGAAGAAAAGTTGAAAGTATAAGGAAACAAGAAAGTAAAGTTAAAGAGAAAAATAAAAAGTCTGAGTGACAGCATAAAAAGAAACAGTAAACCTATATGGCCTAAGGAAAAAGTGTTACAAAGTTACATGCCAAAATCCCTGACAGTGTGAGAGAAAAGGATGAGAAAAACCAGTTGGAATTGTTCAGTATTTACCCATTCATAGATACAGAGTACTATCCTGTTATTTATGAATTATATCAATAAATCTTCTTTTATTTAAGTCTGCCAGCTCTGAAAGAAATAATTTCTCAGGAAGCACATAGACCCTCATGAAAGCCTAAAACCTCGACCAACCTACCCAGTGATAGAAATATTATAGGATAAAGGTTTGGAAAGCCTTAAATTTCCTGGTGGCAGCCGGATATACACATTAGAACAAAACATAAAGAACACTTTTAAAGGGAAACCAGACCTCCCCAGTTAAGGGGTCGTCACAGGCAGAATTTTCTGCTTCTGCTCATCATGAGCAACACTGAAACATGTCCTGCTCTTTGACAAAGAGAGCCAGCTTGGTGTAGTGGTTAAGAGCAGCAGACTCTAATCCAGAGAACTGGGTTTGATTCCCCACTCCTCCACATGAAGCCAGCTGGGTGACCTTGGGTCAGTCACAGTTCTCTCAGAGCTCTCTCAGCCCCACCTACCTCACAGAGGAAGGAGAGGAAGGAAAGGTGATTGTAAGCCACTCTGAGACTCCTTTGGGTAGTGAAAAGCGGGGTACAAAACCAACTTTTCTTCTTCTTCAAATGAATTCTTTATCTCCCTCCCCCCGCATCTTGCTTCTGTGATTTTACTGGACATTGCCCACACTGTGACAAACCTATTTTTGCAACCATATGGGGCTAGAAATTTGCACTTAAAGAACAACAAGCAGAGATTATTGCAAAGTTTAATTCTGCACCCAATACCATGTACTGCAGTGTGTGTGTGTCTCCTTTTGTGCACCTGCAACACACATATATACACACACCACCTAAGGTTGCTAACTCTGGCTTGGGAAATCCCTGGAGATTTGAGGGCAGAGCCTGGGAAGGGCAAAGTTTGGGGAGGGGAAGGAGCTCAGCAGGGACGTGATGTCGTGGATCCTGTGCCCTGAAGCTGCCATTTCCTCTGGCGGAACTGATCTGTGCAGTCTGGAGATCACTCGTAATTCTGGGATAATGCCACTCCCCACCTGGAGGCATCCTACCACCACCCCATCTACAAATTTCAGAAGTGTGTTAGAGCTTCCCTGTAGGTTTGGGCTCCAAAATATATAACACTGCCCCCCTACTAACTGAAATAACCCTAATCAGGCTAGCCCCATCGTGTCAGATCTCGGAAACTAAGCAGGGCTGGCCCTGGTTGGTACTTGGATGGGAGAACACCAAGGAAGTCCAGGGCTGTGACTCAGAGGCAGGAAATGCCAAGCCACCTCTGCGCCTCTCTTGCCTTGAAAACCTCATGGGGTTGCCATAAGTCAGCTGGGACTTGACAGCAAAAAAAAAAAGAGTAATTGAAAGATTTTCCTTTGGAGCCTAAGGGATATAGGAATCAGCAGGCCATGATGGGAAAAACCACGGGCTGCGTTTTCCCGCTCTGGGTAGACAGAGACTTTGCCACTGAATCAGGCTGACCATAATCTTCTGTGAAATGCACCGAGCTTTGTGCCGCTGTTCTGGCTGCACAAACAAGCCTGGAAACCAAAGGCAGCAGAAGCTTTGGTGAATGCCCCCAGCTAGCAATTAGAGGCAGGCTACAAGAGGCAACCCACACTGCCTGCTGGCCTGCCCAGACGCCCACTCCGCTCTCCCACCAAGGTGCCCCCAGATGTTTCGCTTACTAAAACAGACAGAAGGGAAGTGGCTCCACCCAATCTTGTGCAAGGATGCCAAGAGCAAGAAGGAGCATCCACCACCACCCTCTGGCAGGCAAAGCCGGCCTCAGCTCCCTTTGTGCTGTCTGGTCTGCTTGCCCTGGAAGCTCCAGAGGTGCAGGCATGTAAGCTTTGGAAGGGAGAGAGGGGTACAAAAACTGACCGTGTGTCCCTTTCGTTAGATATATGACCTGAAACCAACTCCTCCTGATTTGAACAACTGAAAAAGCAAAGAGACAGAAATGTGCCAGAATAGCACAGGTGGTGGTGGTACAGCAACAGGTGAACTGGCATAGCTAACTTATGGAATTCACAGCCCCCAAAATGCAGAGGTGACCACTCTGTTCAGCGGCTTGGCAAATAGATTAGACAAATTCACGGAGGGAAGATACTCTGATAGCTTAATGGAATCAGTTGCCTAGGGAGGTGGTGAGCTCCCCCTCACCGGCAGTCTTTAAGCAGCAGTTGGACAAACACTTGTCAGGGATGCTCTAGGCTGATCCTGCACTGAGCAGGGGGTTGGTGTCAGACTCCTGCAACAATCAGACTCAACAACTCGCTTCTTCAGAAGGAAAGTTTATTGATACAGTATTGGTAGAGCATCTACCTCAGGTTCTGTGTTAAGACTAGGGTTGCCAAGTCGTTGCAGTCGCCGCAGCGGGGGACTCCCAGGTGGCGACTAGAGCGCAAGCGCGCGAACCGCACGCACGCTGCACGCGCACTGCACACATATCACCCGGAAGTGACATTAGAACGCCGGGCACGCTGGGGGCGGGGCCACGACCATCAGAGGGAAAACCATAGAGTTTTCCCTCCGATGGTCGGACTTGGCAGCCCTAGTTAAGACTAAAGCAGGGGTGACTGAACCAATCAATGAGCAAGAGAGAGCCCTCCAGAAAAGATGTTACAGCTAGGAACCAAGGTCAGGCACATAAAACATTCAGATAAGGGAGCATCATCCAGACAGCCAGAGAACAGAAACGAAAACATTCCAAGCAGTGCCACCCCCCCATACCAATGGCAGTGAGCTGACAGGTTGGAATACTAGATTGCCTGTATGACCCCTTTTAATTCTGTGATTCTATGAACTCCCATGTTCAGCAGTAGTATATCACTGAATAAGGTACTTGAGACAGACTACAGGGGATGGCTGATGCCACCATGCCCTCCTTCGGCTGCTTCCAGGGGCACAGGGCTGGCTGCTGTTGGAAATGGAAACTGAACTGGACGGACCTTTGTGTCTGATTGAGGTGGGCAGCCTTAATGTCCTTAATGAAGAAAAAAAGACATTTCTCAGTGAGGTATACCTGGCTCCTGAAAATAAACATTCTCCAAGTTACCACAAGCCTGTGTGATTGTGACTCTTATTCAAAACAGCAATTCCATAGGTAAATGTTAGTTTCATTAGGAAAAGGCTTGAGGCTATGGGGCAGGGCTTGGGAAGAGGGAGGAGCTACCAGTGCTTGGAGGAGGGAGCTTGTAAAGAGGAAGAGGGGGGAGGGTTCAGCTGGGAGTATCTGTAGCATTTTGCACTGGTGCTGGTGTTCAGATCGCAGAAGGTAGACTTGAAGAAGAGTTGGTTTTTCATACCTCACTTTTCACTACCCGAAGAAGTTTCAGAGCGCCTTACGATCTCCTTCCCTTTGTCTCGCCACAACAGACACCCTGTGAGGCAGGTGGGGCTGAGAGAGTTCTGAGAGAATTATGACTGACCCAAGGTCACCCAGCTGACTTCATGTGGAGGAGGAGTGGGAAATCAAACCTGGTTCTCCAGATTAGAGTCTGCCGCTCTTAACCACTACACCACACTGGCTCAGGTTGAGAAAGCTGTTAAAACTTCCTAGACAATAACACCCACATTTTAAGAGTCTGGCCTTTCCAATAGCACCTGTTCCTGCCCCATACTGATGGCTGGCCTCAGCATAATTTTGAAAGTGATGATTATTAGGTGCTGTCAAGTCATAACTGACTCACAGTAACCCCATCAAGTTCCACTCATGGGGTTTCCAAGGCAAGAGATGTAGTTTGCCATTGCCTGCCTCTGCACAGCAACCCTGGACTTCTTTGGCAGTCTCTCATCCGAGTCCTAACCAGCGCTGACCCTGCCTAGCCTCCAAGCTCTGATAAGTTTGGGCCAGTCTGGGCTGCTGCTAAAGCCACTGAAAGTGATACAGAAGGGGATATTTTGCCACCAGCAGCTTATCTAACAATGACAGAAGCTGCACCTGCTGTGTTCTCATGCACCCTGCTACCCCGGGACAGAGGGCGCATGTTGGGCAGAAGAAGCTCCCGGTGCATCATGCCCAAAGATTTTGCCAGCTTGCAGGCCTTTTCTCTGAGCTGTTGCTTGAAGACAACACAGTATCCAAGATCGAGGCTGTCTGTCCCCCTCCTTCCTTGGCCACCAGTAAGCCATTAAACTGGGTGGCTCCCCCAAGCTCTTTGCATTTCCCAGAAATAGCTGCAGTGGCTAGTAAGCAGCTCTCTGAAGAAGAATCTCTGTTTCCTCTTGGCATTGGGTCTCCACAGCTCTTGTGGTCTTTCTGTTGGAAAAATCAAAGCAGCTTGCGAGAATCCTGCTTCTAAAATGTTCTAAAAACAAGAAGAAACACAGTCCAAAAACTATAACGACAAATGTAACAACGACTGTGAAATGTAGAACACTTAATAAAGTGAAACGATTTATATAAATGTGTATTGTGAATTCTATTTGTGTTATAATCACTTAACAAGATTAACAATACCAACAAGTGTATCAATATGTCAATAATACAAATTACAAATAAAACAAAAACGCAAATTTAGAAATGTTAAAGAAAGGTCCAATGAATAATTTATGAAGAATGCAGAGAGCCAAGATCCATCCTACGAAGTTTCTGGATATATACTTCATTTCAGATATCTTCTTCAGAGATGGACTATATTCAATTCACGTAAGATATAGCTGTATTCATTTAAACATCCAGTATCAATTTTTAAACATGATTTGTAGCCTGACATTGAAACCTTTTCTTCCACTGCTTTGAACCTTGATGGTGTTTAAAAATTGATATTGGAGGTTTAAATGAATACAGCTATATCTTACGTGAATTGAATATAGTCTATCTCTGAAGAAGATATCTGAAATGAGGTAGATACCCACAGGGGTCATTTCATAGAAAAAGAGGTGCAGGAGTTTATTAGCATAACTTATTTGCATATTAGTGCCTCACCTCAGCCTGCCACCGGCAGCACTTATTTGCATATGCCACCATCAGAACCACTGACATCAACCAGCCCCGTAGCTAACAACTTTTTGCTCAGAGGTCCAGTGCTTTGCTCGGGGGCCCTGCCATTATATGTCTGTACAGAGCTGTCACGCCATGCTCATACTTCTAAATAATAACTAATAAATAAACAATAAATACAATGCATCTACCAAACTCTTCTATTCAACAATATGCATTTGAACAATAACGTGGGCATTAGCCCCTGCCCCCCAGCCATCTTTTGAAAATGGGGAGAGATGGCAGCACTTGCCTCCATTTTCTTTCCACTGCCAACAGCCGAACTGGATAACTGTTAAAAGTTTTTTATCACTGCATCTAGAGTTGCTTAATGTTAAAACATTATGAAGCACTTGTATTTGTTGACTCTTCCACTGGTTTCTGTAGCAGAAATGAAAAGTGGACACATAGGTAGAGTGGGCAGGTTTGGAAGCTTTGTTTAATGTGTGTCCATCAGGTACCATTTAGGAACACTCATCTCCTTCACACTTCTGTGTTCACTATGGGAACCATCTGTATAGCTGTAGCAAACATGGTTCCTTCTTAAAGTGTGAAGCTGCTGACTCACCCTTCATTTGTCATGTTAAATTATATATTGAGAGTAGATGACCTTTCCCTATTTATCAACTCTAAATTTTATTAGTATTTAGATGGGAGACCACCGATTAATGTCAGGGTCCCTTCACAGAGGCAGGCAATGGCAAACCACCTCTGAATACTTGAAGGTGATGGTGTCCAGCGGGAGGGTGCCCTTGGTGTGGAGCGCGGTGCTGCGGTAGCAGGCTGAGGTGAGGAGCAAGGCCAGCAGCAGGAGGGTGGCAGCGGTGGGCCTGGGGCGCCCCACAGCCATGGTGAGCTCGTTGTGCACCGGGGTTGGTGGCATGGAAGCTTCTACCGAGGCAAAACCAACGCACAAGTTGGAACCGGGGGCGGAGAGCGCCCTCTGCCAGAGAGCCGACCCATGCCCTGTCTCTGCCCGGGAGTCAGGTGCACCTGCCCGTGGCTCGCCCCCCCCCCCCATCAAGCCCCTGCTAATCCAGGCAGCCCTGCCCGACAACTTGAAAAAAATCACCACGCCAAGTCCTCGTTGGGCAAGGAGCCACCTTCGCCGCCCACTTCAACCTTGAGGCACTCAGTGGAGGCACAGAGATGAGTCCCTCCTCGGACTCTCCTCTGCACGGCGAAGTTGCTGAGAGAAGCAACTCAGGAGCAGGGAGGGAGGGAAGCCGGCGCCACACGGGAGGCTCTCCCTAGCAGCCGCCTAGAGGACTGAGGAGGGGCACCACCAGCAACCGCCAGCACCGAAGGAGCAGGGCCAGGCAGGGATGGCCAATACGGAATAGCAACAAGGTTATTAGCAACCATGAAGCCAAATCTTGAGAGTGCTTTCAGAAACATACAGCCCGCCCTTTGGGCCTGTTCTAAAGTCACAGCCATTCTCTTCACATTGGGGTCTGCAGTCTGTTCCTTCTGCTGCGAAGAGGAAAGATGGAGGCAGGGCCGGGGGAAGTGGGCCCGGCAGCGGCGGTGTGCGCCCAGGTCGGGGGCTGCTGGTGAAAGAGGTGGCAGCAGTAGCAGCAGCAGCTCTGACGGGAGGGCAGCGAGCTCCTGGACATGAAGGTGGCTGGCCTCGCCCCAACATAATGGGCTTGGAGTGCTCGGCGGCTCCCTATTTCCTTTGCCGCTCCCTGCGGGGAGAAAGATGGGCTCGGAGTGACTGAGCCAGAAGTTGCATCTGTTGGAAATGTATATGTTTACAAGGTCTGACAATTCAGTCATTATAGGGTTAACTTGTTTGCCTAGTATTGCTATTGTTTAGACCGACCTGGAAGGGATACCTGGCACTGAGCCAATCGGGAATTAGCCCGGGAAAAGTAGCTTTCTACTGTGATACAGATTGGTCATTTGTTTCAGGTGACTTCCTTTCTAGGGGTCAAGAAGAAGGAGAGATTCTCCATTATCTGTGTGCTACTGTTGACTATAGGCAGCTTAGAAAATGTAGCTGTTAGTGTTATGTTTATTTGTAGTAATCCCGTATACCTTTTACCCTTAGAAATAAAGGTTTTTAAAAGCAAAGAAATCTCTTCTTTCCAATAGAGCAAGATCCATTAATAGTCTGAGTATTAAACACTTTTGACTATTTTACAACAGCATCAACGGTGGGGGTTGCTACTATAGCAGAGGAAGCACAAGCAACAACATACACATAAATCTCAGCTGGGAGCAGGGGGTGGGGCTTGCTGCATGTGTCCACCCCCTGGGCTCCTTACTGCTGGAGCGCCGTTTTGGTGCGCTCCAGCAGGAAATGAGCCCTGAATATCCAGAACCATCATAGGATAAATCTTGACTCTGCATTCTTCATTAATTATCCATTGCACTACTCTTTAACATTTCTAAATTTGCATTTTTGTATTATTTGTAATATCATATATTGACATATTGATACACTTGTTGGTACTGTTAATCTTGTTGTTAAGTGATTATAACGCAAATAGAATTCACAATACATGTTTATATAAATTGTTTCACTTTATTAATGTCAGACTCTTGAACAAAGTTACTCACAACAACACTCTCTCAGCAGAGATATGTTTATTGAGTAGTAAAGATGACTCAAGCTAAGACTTCTTCATGTTGTCAGAACTAAGGGTTTAGCGCCAATGCCCAAAGATATACAGAGTTCAAACCAGCCCCCCTATCCCATCCAATCAGTCCAAGCATTCAGCCCACCAAGCTTTCACGCTCTTCTACTCCCCCTCCCCATCTGTGAGGCACCCGTTAGGTTATCTATGTTAGCGGAGCAAGCAGAGACAGCATCCAAGGTCATCTGTGTGGTCTTCCCAGAGACAGGGAGGGGTCTAGAAAATAAGTTATGCAGCTGCGTAGCAAAGCATCCCCAGTCTCTCTCTCTCTCTCTCTCCACACACACACACTCTCTCTCACGCACACACAAGCATCTACAGCAATACACTTTTCCCATGGCAAATGAGGTGCCGAGTTTGACAATTAAGTGTTTTCCATTTCACAGTCTGTTACATTTGTCTAAAATGTTCTCAGCATTTCTCGGATGCTAAAGACCTCCAAAGCATTTCTCTAATGGGAGGCCACCAAAGGTTAACCTAACCCTTCAGGTGTGGACAGGTTGCCTAGTTATGGACAGAGGCATTCATTAGTACTCAAAACAATGTTATTGTTACATTAAATATATATATATACATTGCTGAACATAATTCTGTCATACAACAAAGGAAATGGGGGAGGATTCTTTCTAAAATGTAGAATATTTTCATATTGAAACACATGCCTTGTGTCTGTAATATACACTACTATCTTACACCAAAACAAACAGAACATGTGGGGTTTCTAGCTCTTGCCTTTGCAGAGCAAAAACTTGGAAGCTTCCATCCTTTCTCCTCCATTACTCCTTCCCTGTCCAGAACTCCAGAATTATATCTGAAATAAATGAAATAAGCTTATTCATTTTCATAAATGTGTGCTTTTTTCCTTGCTGCTGAACATATTCAAGATAAATGTTTATTAGTAAGCCATTAAAACACCAAGCCTAATAACTGTGTGTGTGCTCTGTGCCATCAAGTCGCTTCTGACTTACGGCAACCCTACAAATTCTTGTCCTCCAAAACGCCCTGTCATTGACAGCCTGGCTCGGGTCTTGCAAACTGAGGGCTGTGGCTGCCTTGATGGAGTCCATCCATCTCACGTTGGGTCTTCCTCTTTTCCTGCTGCCTTCAACTTTTCCTAGTGTTAACAACTAGCTATTGCCATTGAACAAAGACAAGACTAGATACTGCTGGGCAGGGCTTTTTTTGTAGAAAAAGCCCAGCAGGAACTCATTAGCATAATAGGCCACACCCAACAGCAGAACCTCATTAGCATATTAGGCCACACCCCTGACAGCACAGCTCATTGGCATATTAGGCCACACCCCCATGTTACCAGACGTGTGCTCATCCAGTCACACCCACCTTTTGCTTGTTATTCTGTTTACCTTGTTTTGCCAGGGCTCTTTTTGTAGCAGGAACTCCTTTGCATGTTAGGCCACACACCCCTAATGTAGCCAATCCTAGTGAGTTTCTGCTGTTGGGTGTGGCCTATTATGCTAATGTGTTCCTGCTGGGCGTGGCCAACTTGGAAGCCAGCCGGAACTCCGTTCCTGCCCAAAAATAGCCCTGCTGCTGGGCAACAGGTGATATCAGGATGTCACAGACATTTACTGGGGAGCAACCTGCTGCTTTTTCCAGAATCATCCCAAATCCTGAAGAGCAGCAAAGGAGGAGAGAAGCAAACCTGGCAGAGGAAACAATTTTATTTATTTTCCACAAAGTCTGTGGCTGAGGGAGATAGATGCTTTTGCTCCAAGACAAGAAAAGACAACTCTTTGGGGAATTTCAGACAGGCGATAGATTCCGAAAGGGAACCGGTTCTCAAACGGGTTCTGGTCTGTCATTTCAGACAGAACCCGTTTGAGAACCGGTTCCCTTCCGGAATCTATTTGCCATTTCATACACAAATACTTCAGTCCCGTTTAGGAACCGGGACTGAAGCGTTTTACCTGTCATCCACTTCCAAGTGGTCTCCAGTGCCCTCTCCCGGTTCCGATACGCTTTTTTCCCGCCTTTTTCCGCCCGCGTGGGCGATCTCCGGCTATTTTTATAGCTCTATAACGGTATAACGGAATAGCATTATATCAATCCCATTGGAATGCATGGAGTCTTTTGTTATACTGCTATAGCACTATAAATCGAACGTTTTTTAAAAAAAATCGATCACCCGCGCAGGAGGAAAACGGCGGGAAAACAAAGCGGTGCAAGTCTGAAATGCCAAACAGCTTCTGATCCGGCTCATTTCCGGTAGGGGCAAGCCCTGTGTGAAATGGCAGCCCTGTACCGGTTCACTTCAAAACGGATAATTGCCGGCTTGAAACCGGGTGAAACTGGGTAATGTGAAATTCCCCTTTGAGTTCCACTGAAAGCTCTGCAAGTGCGTGTTACTGTGCGTGTTACTGTGAGCAAATGACATCATTTGCCAAATCTCCTAGAAGTGTGATTCAGCTGGCATGCTTATGGTTGACGCTCACATTGCTGTTTTCCATGCTTAGTGAACAGGATGGAGATTCAGGTCCTCACCAGTGTTCCCTCCAAGCTGAGTTAGCGTGAGCTAGCTCACAGTTTTTTAGCCTCCAGCTCACACATTTTTGTCTTCGCTCAGGAAGGATGGCTCCAGAGCAAACTAATTTATGCAGTAGCCAAATCGCTTGCTCACAACTTTAATGCCAGTAGCTCACAGAGTAGAATTTTTGCTCACAAGACTCCACGGCTTAGAGGGAACATTGGTCCTCACACAGGGGCACTCTGCAAAGGTAAGCAACCCTCTTAAGGCAGAAAGCAGAGCCGGGGAACATGCCCCTGGGGTCTGGACAGCACACACCCACTCATCCGGTATCTTTTGTCTTCTGTGCAAAACCACAGACAGGGGTAGCTCTGAGGGAGGCTGCAATGTCCCTTTTTCACTCCTCCCCCCACAATTAGGTCACCTACTGCTTCATGGAGGTTCTTTTCATACCTATCAAAGCTGATTTGGATATGCGCTTTACTGGATTTCTCTCTAGCTACAGGGTAAGTCGTCTGCTGAAGAAAGGGAAATCCGCCCCCCAACATCTTACAGATCTGTAACGTTAAGTCTTTCTCTGTTACTTGCAGGAGAGAAAGCTCATGCACACGGAAGAACACTCTGAGCATGGGGTTTTCATGCACTGTCCAATGCAGAACTTCCAATGAAAATCGTTCCCAATTTCCCGAATATTTGACAAGGGCCTGTGCACCATACACACAATACAAAACTGACCATTTAAAAAAATTACTGATGCTTAGTGCAGCCTGGAAGAAACACTCTCCTTGCCATCCAGTTCAGACTCTTTGTCTCTTGGAGACCTCTCATACCCACATTCCAAAGGGCATTTGGGTTCCTCTTTGAACACATGAAGCTGCCTTATACTGAATCAGACCCTGGGTCCATCAAGGCCAGTATTGTCTACTCGGTCTGGCAGTGGCTTTCCAGGGTCTTCAGGCAGACAGATGTCTTTCACATCACCTACTGCCTGGTCCATTTAACTGAAGATGCCAGGGACTGAACCGGGGACCTTTTGTGTGCTGAGCAGATACTGTACCACTGAGAGATGGGCCCTCCCCATATATAGGGCAGGGCCAGGCCTCTCCAGCAGTCACTCTGCCAGCCACTGCGGGTGGGGTTGGGGTGCCACTCAAGGACTGGCAGCTGTAGGCCGCCCATGTCTGTTTGGGCGCCAACTTCCCAGTGGCTTATGCTAATTGCTGGGGGAGGGGAGAAGAATGCACACCACTTGGGGTTTTCTGTCTCTGGCACCCAACAGGACCAGTTACCGACTTAGCCTGGCTAGAAGTTTCCCAAATTCAAGCACTGGGTCTTGAAGGACGAGAGCTCTGAAAGCAGCTCACACAGGGAGTTTCATTCCGTCAGCACTTCAGAAGCCTAGGAACCAGCTTGACTGGATTCCAGCACCATTCTGGTTTTGCTCCGACTCTCCGTTCCACCCTGTTGGGGGAAACAGACAGAGAAGCCCGAGGTCTCCTGCCCACAGCTTTGCACCGGGTGTTTGGCAAGCTGCCCTTGGCTGCTGGCACAGCAACCAGAACCCTGGCTGAAGGTGGCAAAGCATCCCTCCAGTCTGATTCTGGGGCATGTCTTGAGTAGTGGGGGGGATTCCTGTGTCTGCCTTTCTTCACTCCCATGTCCCTCTCTCCTCCTTGGCAGCAAGGGCTAGGGAAGACATGCCTCCCCTCAGCCAATCTTTGCCCCCACAACACACTACATCTGTCAGCCACCCAGGTCAGGTTTACCACATTACAGAGAACCAGGGAAAGCCGAAATGACAAAATTATTATTCAGTTTTGTATATGTATTCCTATTGCATTGTTCATTCAATGTCCTGTACTGTATGGCTACACTCTTCTGTCTTTCTGTACATTATAATCCACTTTTGAGTCTCAGTGAGAACAGAGGGCTATATATATTTTTTAATGCTGTCAAGTCCCAGCCAACTGATGAACACAGGAAACTGCCTTATACTGAATCAGACCCTCAACCCCTCAAGGTCATTGATCAAGATGGATAGCCGTGTGTCAGAACCCACAGCCAACAACGAAGTACACACATTCAGGAACGGTAATACTTTTATTGCAGAGCTATAGGATGCAGTAACATATGCACTGTTAAGAATGGTGGCTGCCCCATGGGCATAATAGGATATAGGGTATTCGTATGCACCCCCCTGTCAGCTTCGGCACCCAGGAGAAGCCGGCTGACCCGTCACAGGGGGTGGGGAGATTAGGCGGGACTGGCTGTGAGTCATCACTGCCCCGCCCAGCTGTGAGGGTGTGAACACTGAGTCCAATACCACATCTCGTTGGCTGTTGAGTTGGGGTAGGCAGGACAGGGCATCAGCCAGAGAGTTTGCAGAACCCGGGAAATGGTACAAGGTGAACTGAAACTTTGAAAAGAAATCGGCCCACCGGAGTTGTTTGGCATTGAGCAACGAGGTGTTTCTAAGTTCTTGTGATCAGTCCACACCTCGAACGGGACCCTCGCCTCCCCCAACCAATGTCTCCATGTGGATAGGGCGAGCTTTATTGCCCCTGCCTCCTTTTCCCATACAGACCAATTAAGTTTCGTGTCACTGAATTTCCTTGACATGTAAGCTAAGGGATGCAACAAGCCATCCCCCCTTCTTGCAAAATTGCCCCCCCCCCCCCGGCAACATCAGATGCATCAGTTTGTACAACAAATTTGTTTGTTTCATCGGGGTGGGCAAGAACCGGTTCTGAGGTGAACAAGGCTTTGAGGCGATCGAACACCTCCTGACACTCTTTACTCCATGGCAGCGTGGCACTCGGCTTAGTAGCCTCTGGGCCCCTCCCTTTAGTTTTTAGCAGATCTGTGAGGGGTAAGCTGACCTAGGCGAAATTGGGTAAAAAGGTTCTGTAGAAGTTTGCAAAACCGAGGAAGGATTGGAGCTGTCGTCGGGTTCGGGGTACCTCCCAACCCAACACGTCACAAATTTTCCCCGGTTCCATCTCTAGGCCCCAGTCAGAGATCCGATACCCCAAGAAGTCCATGTGCGTTTTGTGAAATTCACATTTTGACAGCTTAGCAAATAGTTTGTGCTTGTGCAACGTGGTTAAGACCTCCCTCACCAATTTCACGTGTGAAGGTAGGTTGGGGGAGTACAGCAATATACCATCTAGGTAAACAAGCACCCCCTTGAATAAGTGCTTGTGCAACACATCATTTATCAGGTTCATGAAAACCCCCGGGTCCCCCTGAAGGCCAAATGGCATCACCCAGTATTCGAATTGACCGAGGGGGGTGTTGAAAGTGGTCTTAGGCTCGTCCCCTTCCGATGCGCACCCGAAATTAGGCATCTTGAAGGTCCGGCTTGGAGAAGATTTTCCCTTTTGCCGCTTCAGCGAGCAAGTCTTTAATCAATGGCATGGGATAGGCATTAGTGGAAGACACTGCATTTAAGCCCCGGTAATCCGTGCAGAGTCGCAGCCCCCCATCCTTTTTCTTTCGGAACAGTACCGGGGCCGCATAGGGGGACGAGGCCGGTTGGATGAACCCACAGGCTAAGTTCTTGTCTATGAACTTGCGTAGTTCTTCCTTTTCGGCCGGTCCCATTGCATAAATGCGCCCCTTGGGTAGTTTCTGCCCCAGCAACAGTTCAACACTACAGTCTGAATGTCTATGCGGGGGGAGTTCATTCGCCTCCTCCTCCTTGAACACCCGAGCCAAATCCCGGTACTCAGGGGGAATGGCGAGCATTTCCTCTTGAGCTAGACACACTCTAGGGCCTTCCGCTATCGGCTGCTGGCCCCATTGCAGGTTCCAACTGTGGCTCCGGCACTTAGGTGAAATGAACTGTACCTTCCTTTTGTCCCACAAGATGTAGGGATCGTGCCCGTGCAGCCACGGGGCCCCAAGGACTAGCGGGAACCTGGCGGCTGAGGTGACCACGAATGCTCTGTCCGCCCCAATTCGCAACGGTACAGTCTCGTACTCACACAGGTCTTTCATTGTAGAGCCATCCATTTATGTAAATATTAGGGGGTCTTTCAACTTTACCACCCCAGCCTCCAACCCTGTAACCAGGGAGGGGTTGATCAGATCCCTCCCACACCCCGAGTTGATCAGGGCTCTCACCTGTATATGAGATCTGAGGCTGGGGTTAATCAAAGTCACAGTCACAAAAAACAAGGAGGGAAAGCTGCTCGCCACATTAGGCGCCTCCGGGATCGGGCCCTGCTGCTCCGTGCCCCTTACAGCAGGACCAATCCATTTCCCGCCAGCTCTGGGTTGTCTCCGCTGGATTCCGCCTCACATTCTTCGGGAGCTGCCTGCAGGGCTTTTGCATATTCCGCCTCACATTCTTCGGGAGCTGCCTGCAGGGCTTTTGCATATTTTGGCTTTCCAGTTGGCTTTTTCGCTGGCGTGGCAGGGCGCACCTTCACTGGTTCACTTGGCCCCTGTTTCCCAGGCCCCGTCCCGCTGCAGTTGGCCGCGAAATGGCCCCACTCCCCACACTTCAGGCAGAGCCCTTGCCGCATGCGCTGCTCCCGGGACGATTCCACCTGCCACATCGGTTTCCCCTTCGCCGCTTGGGGTGTAGGCCGACCTCCTGCCGTCGCGATGTCCAAGCGTAGGGTGTGCAGCCGGGTTTCTGCACTCTCCACCTCTTGCATCCAGGCTGGCAGGGATACTGGGTCAACAGCCCTCAGGACCGTCTCCCGTATTTCAGGATTCAGCCCCACTCTGTACAGTTCCGCCAACACAGGATCAGGCCAGGTTTGCATTTTGGCCGCATGTAGTTTAAATTCAGAGGCGTATTCCCTCACCGATCGCCTACCTTGCTTAAGGGTTCACAGGAACGCCTTCGCCTTGGGCCCGGCATCCCGGTCTTCGAACTGGGCTCGCAACGCCCACATAAAAGCGTCCAGATTCATTAGCTCCGGCCCCTGGGCGTTGTGGAGCCCCACATACCAAGCTGCCACAGGGCCTCGGAGCCGAGCCACCACCATATCTACTCAGCTGCTATCGTCTGGGAACAGGTGACCCGGCCTTTCCACAAACTTCATCACTCGAACCACGAAGTAGGAGAGTTCCTCCGGGTTCCCATCAAAGGTGGCTTCGATGAGGTCTTTCGGGCTGCCAGGGCGTGGTGCTGGAACCGGGACAACGGGCGGGCCCAGTTGTGGGGCGTCATCAGGTCTGGGCAACTGCTGCTGCGGGGCCAGAGGGGCAACCAACCCTGCTGGGACCAACCCTGCTGGGACTGTCGGGCCTCCCTCTCCTCCCTGATGGCTTGGATTACCAGCTGCGGGATTGCTTGGATGACATCCTCCAAAGTCCGCTGCATTTGCCTTCTTTCTCGATCCGCCACCTCCATCCTCTGGGCCAGTTCCAGTCCCTCCTCCGGGGACACACAGCCACTTCTCGCCTTTGTCCTCTCTGTCACCCATGCCCTGGGCAACGGTTCGAATGGGGCCCCGAAGGGGGGAAACCCCCCTGCCGTGGAAAATCCCCGGTCGAATCGGCTGTCTCTCAGTGGCCCCTGTGTGAGCATATACGTCTCTGCAGTAGAGTCCGGGTGAAACTGGCTCCAGCTGGAGCTTTGCCGGTAACCATGGCCGGGTGGCCGCCTCGGCCCTGTCGGGGTCAGAAACACCAGGGTCGATGTCGTTTTAGGAATGGCTCCCGCGTTAGCTGCAGTCATTGGCGGCGTGGTAGTCACCGGCAATGTTGACTGGGTCGTGGGGGTCCCCTCACCGGTCATGGTAGGGGTCGGGACCCCCCCAGAGTCGCCCTTCTTAGGAATTGGTTTCTCCTCTCCGTCGCTCATCTCGGTTGTGGAGAGATGCACGGAGATAGAGAATGGAGGATTCTTAACAGAATATCAGAACCCACAGCCAACAACAAAGTACACGCATTCAGGAACGGTAATACTTTTATTACAGAGCTATAGGATGCAGTAACATAAGCACTATTAAGAATGGCAGCTGCCCCATGGGCATAATAGGATACAAGGTATATGTATGCACCCCCCCAGAGCACTGGCCAATTAGGCACCCTCCCGCGTACGGGATAAAGCCTGGAGACCGTTGGGTAGCTGAAGCTGAGAACCAACACTCTCCCATGGCACCTAGGAAAAACCTAGACAATACAACTCTCTCCTGCACATCTGTATAGATAAGCATTTCGGCGCAAAGCAGAACAAGCACAGAAAGGGATGCAGTAGCAATTAACCAGACACAGACCGAGCTCCCCAACCCCCATGGCAGCGTAGCTGACACCGTGCTTGTCTATAGCAGTAGAAGAGTAGTTTGTCTATAGCAGTAGAAGAGTAGCACCTCAAAGGTTATCGTAAAAAGTGAGCAGTGACTCACAAAATCTCATACCCTGCCATGTACTTTGTTGGTCTTTAAGGTGGTACTGGACTCTTGCTCTTTTCTACCATCAAGGTCAGTATTGTTTACTGACCTGACCTCGATAGCCCAGGCTAGCCTGATCCTGTCAGATCTTGGAAGCTAAGCAGGGTCAGCCTTTTCTAGTATTTGGACGGGTGACCTCCAAGGGATACCAGGGTTCTGACGCAGAGGCAGGCAATGGCAAACCACCTCTGCAACATCTCTTGCCTTAAAAACAAGTCTAGCTCGCCACTTAGTGGTGCATAATTCTAAACAGCTAGAACTTCTGGCTGCCAGACAATCTTAGGATCTCCTGGCTATTCTACACACAATACCATATGATAATTAATTTATTAGTATTGTATACTCAGACTGAAAACAGCTCTCCAGGGTCTCAGGCAGAGGTCTCCCAGGTCACCTACTGCCTGGTCCATTTAACTGAAGGTGTCAGGGACTGAACTTGGGACCTTCTGCGTGCCAAACATGCGGCCCCTCCTGAGACACAGCCCCAGGGCCGGCTCGCTCACTAGGTGAACTAGGCATTCGCCTAGAGTGGGCCGGCCCTTAGGGGCGCCAAACTGCACCCCCCCGACAGGGTGGCAGCGGCCTCACCTTTGACAACCATCTCCCGGGCGGGTGTGGCGGGGTGGCTCCCCTTCGGCAGCAGGGCACGGAGCAGCACCTCTACCCCCTCGGGCTGGGCCAGGGGCATGGAGAGGAGGCAGAGGGCACAAGGGGCTGCACAGGGCCTCCCAGGCAGCGTCCAGCGTGGAGCCCGCAGTCTGAGGAGGGAATGCCCGGCGGGACATTGCAGCCCGACAGAAGGGCCCCGGGTCCCACAGGGTGCCGGCACTGGAGGTCGGGCTGAAGAGAGCAACGGAACAGACAACCCCCCCTTCTGGGGTGGTTCAGGAGATCCTCCCGGCTCCGCTCCTGGGCGACCAAGGCGGCGGCGGAGGTCTGGAGAGGCACTTCACAGAGCAACCCACAAGCGCGCTCCTCCGCCGTAAAAACTGGGAGGTGACGCTGATGACCAGGAATGGACACACAGACACCCGTCAGCGGAGAAACCCGGCCCTGCCCTGGGGGGGGGGCACAAGGCAGCCTCGCCGCCCCCCCCCGCTAATTTCACCTAGGGCGCCGAAAAACCTCGGGCCGGCCCTGCACAGCCCCTCCCCCAAATAACCTAGATGGCAATCCCTGATGGACGTTTCAGGACAAGAGAGCCAGGAAGGTACCTTCCCATCGCCTGCCTCTGTGTGGCTAACCTGGACTTCCCTGTCTCCCAGGCTGACCCTGCTTGGTTTTAAGAGCTGATGAGGTCCTGCTAGCCTGGACTATTCGGATCAGGGCATAAATAAGCTCCATAATATTAAATAAATAAAAGGAGATGCAGGGAGAGCTGCAAGAGAAGGAAAAGGGTATCAGTAGGCCTCGGAGGGCAGCAGGGACCGGTCCTAGCTCAGCCCCTGCTCTCTGCGGCCAAAGGGTTGCATCCCTCAGGCCTGGGTCACCCCACCCTACCCATAGCGGGCGAGGGCCCGCTTCCTGGGCTTGTAGGCCGCCCTCCCTTGAGCCGGCTGTAACTTTCCGCTCGGTCACCTCCCGACGGCACAGCGGCCTGGCTCGGCCCTCGCGGCTGCAGTGGAAAACGAGACGCGCCCCCCATCCCAAGGAGCGAGGCGCAAGAGCGACGGACAGAAGAGAATCGCGGAGGCCGCGCGGAGCCCGGCGGCCAGGGCGGCGTTCCGGATCCTTCGCCGTCGAAGCCATCTGGAAGAGCCGCTCCACGCAAGCTGGCGAACTGCTGTCGTGCAGTGCCTGGCCCGGCGGTTCCCCCGAAGCATCGGGGACCCAGAGAGCGCGCAGCAGTCCCGACGCCAGCGCGTTCTAGACTCACCCACGTTGACAAAGCTCATGACGGTGTCCGCGCCGTCGAGCGCCCTCCTCCGCTGGGGCGCCCAGCTGGTGCCGTCGTCCTCGTCCTGGCTGGCCATGGCCCGGTACAAGTCCAGCATGAAGAGAGGGGCGGCGGAGGGGGGCGGCGAGTGGCGGGCGCCGGCCGGAGCGGACCTGCCCGGCAAGCCCAGCAGAGCCAGGATCTCGCGCTGCATCTCCCGCTTCTCGCGCCCGCTGAGCCGTCGCGGGGAATGCTGCTGCGGACAGGAGGCGACGCGACGGGCCGCCTGACGCTCCCCGCGCTCGCCCGCCAGCAGCAAGAAGAGCAGCGGCAGCAGCCGCATCGCGCTCGGCGCGCTGCTGCCGTCGGGGCGGCTCTTTAAGCGGAGCGGCGTGGAAGCACGTGCGAGCTGGGCGGCCGCTGGCGGGGCCCGGCCCTCTCCTGCCCTTTCCTCGGCAGACGCCGCGACGCGGGGCATGTGGCGGGGAGCGTCAAGGCCGGGAAGGCTCCGAGGCGACGGCCCTCCGGCCCCCTCCCGGGAGAGTGAGGGCGCTGCCTCGGTCGGGCAAGCTCCTTGGGGCAGAGGCCGCGGCGAGAGAGTTGCGGCCGATGGTGCTGCGCTCCATCGGGGCAGGACGAGGGCGGCGATGGCAGTGGTGGGGCTATGGCGCAAGAGTTGCGGTTTACAGACACGCACGCCAAGCCAGAGCACGACGCCCGCTTCTGTTTGGCACTTAGGATTGGGTAGCCTCCGGCCAGGGGGGCTGAGTTGAAGTCGACCTCTTCTCCCTGAGCTTGTTCAGCTTTTGAGGAAAACCATCTTCCTTAGGTGGCAGGAGCAGAGCACCGACCTAACCTCGAAACCTCTGTGGCATAAGGAAATAAACGGCACTTCGTTCTTGCGTTGCAACCCCTCGCGCGATTTTTATTCCAGTGGAAGGTCTCACAGGCTTCTTGTGGCCGGGGCCCTCCCTAGGCAGACCTTTTCTGTAGGAGGTAGGAAAGAAAAAAACAAAACAGCGAGCGCCGAGGGACCCCACGTGCAGGAAGGACAGAGTGAGATGGGAATACCTAAACATTCAAAATGTGAAAAGTGCGCTGACTGTTCCCCATAACTGTGAAGGGGCCATGGCTCGGTTTGCTAAGTAAGTTTGCCCCTTTTAATGTCTTGAGAAATCTAAAATTTGTTGGTGTAGGCCTTGGAGTGTCAGATTGGGATCTGGGGAGACCCAGGTTAGAATCCCACCTCTGGGTGGAGTGGCTTGCTGAGTGACCTTGGGCCAGTCACACTCAGCCAAACCTACCTCACAGGGTTGGTGTGAGGATAAAATGAAGAAGGGAAGACCAAGGAAAGTTGCTTTGGGTCCCCACTGGGGAGGAAAGCAGGCCACAAATAAATAGCATAGCGTCTATCAAATTAGGCTCTGGTCTAGGAAAATTTAGGCAGAAATATGTTATTTGCCTTTCACGTACCAAAAGACTATTGTGTATTTTTGCTGTTACAAACTTAACCACTCTGAATGCTATTTTTTTAAAAACTTGGGGGGTGGGAAGACACTATACCAGGTACAAAATGGCAAAATGATCTCCAGTGGTGCATAAATTTAGTCAAAAATTCCTAATGCATTTCAAGATTATTTTTAAAAAATTGGGCAGAAGTGAGCAGGACTTTCCGAAACAAGTGTCATGAATTCAGGCAGTTTTCTTACCCTGAGTAGCTTCCCCCTTTTCTTTAGAAATATGTTGTAAACATAGGTGGCTTCCCATGTTTGTTCTGTGTGGCCCTCTCTTATTTTGCTGCATTTAGACATAGCCCAGACTAGCAGGATAAGATGGGGTAGCAAAACGAAACAGAACAGAATCCCAACATAACTGCTGAGAACAAGCATGGCGGTGTGGTGCACCTTCTGGGTACCATTGGAATTCTGCCACAGGGTGAGAGTCACAAACACAAAATGGCCACCAGAGGAGCCAACCCAGAATGCAGGCCACAAGGTTGTGTACAACTCTAATAGTAACAAGTTTTAACATTTCAGGCAGAAGCTTTGTTTAACAAGATGCTTTTTGAAATGAACATACGCTTTTAAAATATTTTCTTACATATACCTTCAGTCACTCAGTGAAGATCCTTGTGCTGTGGTGGCAGCTGCTCCCAGAGCGACATTTTCAAAAGAATTGTTCAGCCAACCAGGTCTCCAGCAGACAATCAGAAGCCCTCCTGGCAAAAGCCCCATCTACCCCACCCAGTTCCTAAAAACACTTGGGTGCCAGGCAATGCTCCCTCTAAGCTGTGGAGTCTTGTGAGCAAAAATTCTACTTTGTGAGCTACTGGCATTAAAGTTGTGAGCAAGCAATTTGGCTACTGCATAAATTAGTGTGCTCTGGAGCCATCCTTCCTAAGACAAAAATATGTGAGCTGGAGACTAAAAAACTGAGAGCTAGCTCACACTAACTCAGCTCAGAGGGAACACTGGTGGCAGGAAAGGTGTTGGCATTGCCATGATGCCCACGGGCACCTTGTTAGATATGACTGGTGTAGTGGTTAGAAGATCACACTAGAATCTGGGAGACCCAGGTTTGAATCCCCACTCGGCCATGGAAGCTAGCTGGGTGACCCTGAGCAAAGAAGTCTCTCAGTTGCCTGACTGAGGAGAAAGCAGGGTATATCTGAATAAAATGTCATTGAAATTTTCCTGCTCAGCGCCACAACTTTTTCATCCTAAGGGCCACATGTTGCCCTCACTCCCTTTGGAGGGCCACCACTGCTGGAAACAGGGCCAGTGTCCACCTTTGTTCCACCCTCGAAGTGGGCAGAGACACCCCCCCCCCCAGGTGCTCCTTTCTTGCACTTAGCTGTTCTTAAGAGCATTCAGCTGCTCACCTGTCTTTCAGGAGTTTCAGCCCTGGGCACTCAGCAAACACTGAGGGGCAGCAGGAAAAGTGGGTGGGTGGGGGGGAGGCATGGCCACTGTGCCACAGTTTGCCCACCGCCTTTCTGTAGCACTTCAGATGCTGCACCCAACAAAAGAGATAGGTCTGTAAACCAATGACAGAAGGCTGTTGTGGTTTGCCCGGTCACTGGACTTGGATCTGGAACCTGTTTGTGAGTCTTCCACATGAAAAGTAAAGACAATGCCTTTGAACGTGGATAGTGTAATTCCCTCACCACCACTCAGGGAACTGCAATCCATTGGCTTGAACCCCAGCATAAGCAGCAGTGCCTTTGGATTCTGGCATAGGGACCTGTGTTGCTTGAGTAAGCCCAGCCTCTAGAATAAAAGGAATGGCACAGGCACTCTTCCCTAACCTAGGTGGCCCAGGCTAGCCCAACTTTGTCATATCTTGGAAGCGAAGCAGGTTTGGCCCTAGTTAGTACTTGGATGGGAAACCACCAAGGAAGACCAAGGTTGCTATGCAGAGGCTGTTGTTGTTAGCCATATAGTCATATTCAACTCTTGGCGATTCTATGGGCCAGCTCTCTACACGTTTTCTGATCTTGTATTGTTTCTTTGAGTTGTTCCATGCTCAGGCTGGAGTTGACTTTTGTGGTGTCTAGCCACCATGTTCTTTGGTGGCCCACTTTCCTTTTGCTGCAAACCAATCCAAGCAGAGTTGCCTTTTCTAGTGAGTTCTTCTACATGACATGGTCGAAACAAGTCAGTTGCAGTTTTATGGTTTTCCCTTCCAATGACATGTCTGGTTTTATGCGCTCCAATACTTGCTCGTTTGTTACCTTTGCTGTCCAAGGAATGTGCAGGAGCCTTCTCCAGCACCACAGCAAAGGCAGGCAGTGGCAAACCACCTCTGTTCAATCACTTGCCTTGAAAGTCCTACAGGGTCATCATAGGTCAGTCGCAACTGGATGGCACTTTTGACCACTACCAGCATTCTTAAGCAATCCCTTTATTGGGACTAACCGGCACTCAGGAATGAGAGAGCTCATCCTCTAGATGGATGCTTAAAAAACAAAAATGTAAAGGATAGGATGTGGGTGGGCATGGCCCTTGGACAGAAGAGCCCCAGCTGTGACAATATCAGGGCAGCGTTTTTCTTCCATCTGTGCAAAATACCAGGAGCGGCCATAATCCACCTCTTCGCATCACTCAGAATTCTCAGACTGTCCTGGGGGCAGACATGGAGAACTTTCCTGGGAACGCTCTCATTTACACCAGATTTTAGGTACTGAGTTTTAGAATTAGCAAATGACTCAAGTCATACCAGGCTTTTCTTACCTTATGGAAGAAGGGAAAATAAGTAACTCACTTTGACACAAAAGCAGACAATAAGAGGCCAGGGTCTTTTTATTATTACTGCAAGCAATTTTAATACAAAAAGTGTCTGTCTCTTCTTTTTTTTTTTTTTAAACAATTCATTGGTAGAGCTTCAGAGTTCTGGCTCAATTTAACCAACTGAGAGAATCACACAGCAATGTGGTCAGAGTGGGCCAAGAGCAAAAGTTAATAATACAGGAAGACCAGAGAGCCCCCCACTCCCCCCCCTTTATGGTCACATGATTAACTTTTTTTTTTTAATTTCCTCTACAAAGGAAAAAAAAATGAGCATAGAAAAAGCAAGACAGGGCCTTGCTAGCAAGTGGGCTGCTGGTGATACTCTGAAACATTTCCAAGAACAAGCAACGGTGCGTGTGGAAGCCGGCTTTTTCTTCCCTGGAGTGGAAAACCCGCAAAGTTAGTCAGTCTGGTCCGACATGGAATTTCGCAGTTGAGACAATAAATAGGAAATGAAACAGTTAAATACCAGTTCGTGAACTTAAAAAGTGGTCAGTCTTTTACAGTGGTGAGACAGGAGGACGAGGCACGCAAAGTCCCCCTTTGTGTCCCCTAGTTAAAAGGTCATCTTGCATCCCCACCCCACCCTGGATGTCCCACGCCAGGGTGATGTTTCTGGACAGCCCCCACTCCCCAAACATAAGATTAGTTCTTAAAAAGCTCAACTGCTGACAGTACTTTTGTTTTGCTAGATGCAGCACTTGTAGTGAACTTCTTTACTTGTAAGAAAGCATGTGCAATTTTTTTTTTAATTCAAACTCACTCCACTTGATCTTCAGGTAAAACCACAATGATTTTCTATTAAAAAAACTGGAAACAGAAGTTCCAGATCTTCCTCACCTCACATTTCTCTTATTGAGGTATCCATGATTTAGAAAAAGAAAAAAGAAAAAAACGAGGAAAGAAAGAGTTCCTTGAACACTGCTGGATATTCAGGTGTTGCTTTTTAAATATAATTTACCTTGCTGAGACAGCAAGTTACGTTTTTATAAAGATCCATTTAGGAAACAATCCTAAAAGATAACGCAGGATCATCTCCTGCACTGCACAGAAATCCTATTTATAATTTTTTTTTGCTTCTTTTTCCCCCTTACATTTTCACATCATGACCTTTTGCTTGCTTGCTTGTATTCTCTTCCACCTTTCAATCTGTTTTCCTGGGCCCCCTCCCAACACAAAAGAAGGTCACCAGAAGGCAAGTTTTTTATCTACATAAATATTCACATGAAAATAGTAACTTACAAAGGAAAAAAAAATAAACGGAACAAAATAAGGCAGCTTCATAACACAATTATTCTTTTACACTTTTTAACAATATAATTTTCTCCCGTGTAGAATAAATATACATCCAATGTATGAAGCAGGATTAAAAAGTGGACACAGGTTTCTCTGTGTGTAGATACGCAGGCAGGCAAGAATGCAGTATTATCTCTTGGGGCCTGGAGTTTTGGGGGTGGCAGTGGTGGATTTCTTGGACATGGTTGGGATTTTAGACGGTTTGGCCATTCCCCGTCGGGAACTGCTCTGCCCTCCCGTTGCACTGCTCTCCGATGTGTCTGAGCAGGCCGACTGGGTTTCCAGGAGGTCAAAGTCGGAGGCGTCACTGCCCCGGCGGCTGCTGGCGCGGCTCCCTGCACGGCTTCCAGCGCGGCTTGTAGGGCGACTGGCGGTTTTCTTAGGATCTGAAATTTAAACCAGGATACATGTGTGTATACAATGTCACTGCACTGGAGGACTGGGAGGGACTAACAGCCCATCTTCCCAGCAGGTCCCCTCATGAATGGGCCCACCCCCTCACCTCCTGGTTCCCTCCCAGCCCCCAGGAGGCAGCCCACGTGGCAAGTCCCGTGGCCATCCCCAGCCAGGCACACGGGCCCCCCACCACCTGCAAGCAGAGCCCGCCTGCCAGGCCCTTCCAGTATCCTGGCAGCCCCCGCCTGATGGGAGGGGTTTGGGTGCCACCGCCTAAGAGGCTCACCCACAGTGCACTGGCTGGAGATGGGGTGAGGTGGCGCTTGGCCTTCCCGGCACTTGGTTGCCCCAGCTGTGCCTGCGCTGCTCCTGCTGGCCCTCTGGATTGGACCAAAAGTGTCCTGGGAGGAGGCTGCGGGGGTCGGGGGGGCGTGAACCTCCAGGCTGAAAGGCCCAGAGATCATTAGAGGGCCAGCCCCAGAGATCAAGGGAGGCAGCCCCACCAAAAAAACCTTAAACAGATCAGACTAACTGAGCTGCCCGATTTGAACAAAATGGTTTGGTTTTTTTTTTTGTGGGGGAGAGAACCCCACTACAGGAGCAGGGTCGGCAGAATAAAGAGAGCTCTTCGATTGACCCTCTGAGCATGCATACACAGGACCAGTTGTTGATGCTTCTGCCCAGAGACTGATGACGCTGGCACAGAAGGAATTCTCATTGGTGCTCCTCTGTGCCTGTGCTTGTGGGGGGGGGGGGGGGGGGGGGGGGGGGGGCCGGGGGAAGCCAGACAGGGGATGGCATCAGGAGGAGGAATTAATGGGGAGAAGGGTGATTGGAAGTCCTTGTTTCACTTTCAGTGGGGGCAGTTAAGGGGGACTCCAGGCAGAAAGTGGCTCAATAAAAGTGTGCACCTCACAAGAGGGCAACAGGTAAGCAACCCAATTGTGAAGCCAAGGCAAACGGTGATCATAATACTAGAGCTCTTGCAGACATTGCTGGAAGAGGTGGTGGGCTTCAGCAGCCAGCTTCTTAAAGACCCTCCCCTCCTGCTCGCTGCCAACTCTTAATTAGATAACCACTAATTAGATCAGTCACTAATCTAATTAGAGTTGCTATAATTAGGCTGCCCGCTCTTGGTCTTTGCAGCCCCCCCAAAAAAAACCCTTCCTAGCTATGGGGCTGCTTCCAGTTTCTCAGCTGGTATCTCTGCTTCCCCATGGCCCCCCATTTCAGTCAGAGGCAGGGGCCAGTTTTTGCCATGTTTTTGCATGTTGAAACCGGGGCATTCCAGCTGGCCCTTTCCACAACTGAACTGAACTCGCTCGATGATATTCCAGGTATGGGAGCAGCTTAGGGTTGCCAAGTCCATCTTCCACCCCCAGCGGGGGACTTTGGGGGTGTTTCTGGAGGGGGCGTCACGTTGGGGACGTCCACCACCACCCCCGCCCGTGCACCGGATCTCCAGAAATGGCAGTTCCCTGCACTTAAAGGAGCCGGCGTTTCCCTTTTAAATGCATGAAGCTGGCATTTCCCTGCAAGCCTGATCTCAAGCGGAGATCGGGCTTGGGAGGAAACATGGGTTCCACACACTTAAAGGGAGAGAGAGGGGTGGCTGTGGGTGTTGGTGATGGGGCTTCCCACACCGGCCATCTGGCTGGCGGCAGGTAGAACCCCCCCAAAAAACGGGGGACCCCTGGCAAACCGGGGGGGGGGGGGGTGGCAACCCTAGAGCAGCCGCTGCTGCCGGTGACTGTGCCTCTGCTGGTAGACCATTTGTGTTGCATGCCTAGGCTGTGTCTTCACCATCCAGGGAGCTCCAAACCATCTGGGGAGCTCCAAATCATCCCGGCCAGCAAATTACAGTAAATCAATGCAAAATAGGAAACTGGGGGCCTCCCACTGCAGGGGCAGTGGATTCATTGTGACAAGATGTGTCATTTCGAGTTTATAAAGCATTCTGCACACAGCATCTCTTTCATCCTTTTAGCAAGCGTGTTAGGTAGGATGGCAGTACTGAGCTCATACTGTGGGAGGGGGGACTGAGGTCCAGAGGTGGACAACCGGCCTGAGGCCTCCTCAGCTCATGGCTGGGGACAGTTTCAGATCTGCCACAGCACTTACCTGCCCGATTGGTTTTGGCCCCAGAAGAAGCTGGGGAGGAGCTGTTGCTGGTATCACCAGCAAGAGAAGTTCTGCTCGAGTGGAAAGTGGGTCGCTTCAGTTTACTGCTTGAAGATGGAGTAACCTTGGAACAAAGGAACATGGAAGACCTTTCAGTGGGGAAGTTGGAGCCGTAATTATGTTCGAAAACAGATCAAGCTCAAGGGAAAAAAAGGAAATATAAGCTTGGATCCAGTGGAGGGTTTCCGTGAATGGAAGGAAGGGAGGGAGGGAGGGTGAGTCTGCAGATCCCCTCCCCCTTCTGTTGCCAACCTCAGACTTTTCCCTGATGTGATTTCTGGGGCTCCCTGGCTTTGGGGGATGCTGCAGGACAGCGTAAGGGAGGAAGTCGTGGTCTGTGGACAGGAATCCTTTCCATCTGTGTACGTTTCTGGTTGATCCAGGAAGCAAGACAACACAGGTACTCAGCCCAAGCAGAGGGTTAAAACAGGGCCCACAAGAACCAAATTATAATTGAGGCACCAGAAATGTTTAAGGGGAGCTTCTGTTTCCCTAGCATGTTTGCCCTCTGATAATAAATATTTACTCCTATTGGTCTGTCCCACTTTCTTCCTGAGTGTTCAGGTGTTGAAATTGGAGGGGAGACAGAGAGAAAACCCGAGAAAGCTCCATTCTGCTCTTGGTCTATTTTACCACACAACACCAGATGGAATGCCAGAACTCTGCCCTTGTCCCTAAAGGAAGGGAAAGGGCACTCCAGAGCTGGAGAAAAAGGCTCCTGGGGGAAAGTTTAAATTGCCACGATTCCGAATCTGGAATAATTCTTCTGGGCCACCCCGTTTCTCTAAATTGCTCTCAGCAGTTTGTTTTGTTTTTTGTATGAAGGTAGAGCCCCACAGAAGAAGCAGGACAGAGGATAGAAGAGTTCTTTGGGGAGGGGGCATGGTTTTTGACAGATTCCACCACAGCAGGACCGGAACAAGCATTTTGCCTTGCTGCAGGGTGCGGTGGGGGGTTGGCTAAGTTACAGCCACAACTACTTAGCAGTTTTGCCTGTGGAGCAAACAGGAAGAGGGACCCACCCTGATCACAAAGGCCTACATGCCCTCGTCACTGGCCACAACAAATTTACCCTGGGATGGCTAACAAGCCTGCAACTTACACCAGCCTGAGAGTGTCCTTGAAACAGAAAGCACCCAACTGCCCAATTACCTGCTGCCTGCATCACCCACCTCTGCTTTTCCAGCAGACTGAAGGAAGAGGCAGAGATACTGAGAGTGATGTGATTGGCAAGCTGATCAACGAGAAACTTAATCTTTCAGGCTTGAGGAACCTGGAGAGGAAGCCCTGCAACCCCCACAGCGTCTTACAGGTTAGTAAGAAAACAGAACCCCTCCTGCAGGAGGGTCGTGCAGAAAGTCCCGAGTTCAATTCCTGACCAAGTCCAGTTAAAAGGGATGAGAGTTGGGAAAGCTGCTCCCGGCCAGAGTGAGATGGTTCTGGGAGGGATAGGATAGGGGATCAGTTGATGGCAGCTCCAGACGTTTTGTGTGACCTCCAAGCCAAACCCTGCCCTGTGACTACTATTGGGTGTGTGTGTGTGGCTTGTCTGAGACACCCGGAAGACCACCCTATGTGGCTGGGGGCCAGCATTTGACTTTGATGGTGCAGGCCCACATTCACTGATCAGACACTGGGGAGAAAACTGGTGAGGCTATGGTGGGGAAGAGTGGGTATTTATTTCTGAGACCATTTTCGTTCTGGTGTGTTACTTTAATAGGAAATGAAATATAAAACATTAGAGATGGTCTTTCTTTTGAAGAAAAAAATGGATCGTATTTTACATTGACTAATATGAACTTTAACATGGGCCCCTTTTAGCATCTTAAAAAGGTTTTGGTAAAATATAAACTGATTTCAATTTAATCCAACAGGATAAACAACGGATCATTCCTCACCTTTCACTGGCCCTAAAAGGATGCATACAGAAGGGGATTCACCTACCAGCTACATGCAGGTGACATCCCTTACGTTGCCAAGGCAGCCCTGGCAGTTTGGAGCTCTCTGCTGGTAACTGAGGAAGGGGAAGGATAGATTTGCTGCAAAGCTTTCAAAAAAGATCAAAGTAAAGCAGGTTTAGGAAAAGTTGCAGAAAAGCCAGAAGGTGCACAAAAGCATTACAATGCCGTGTGGAAGCGTGGGGGGGAAACCCTGCTTCCCTTTAGCATCCAGGCTGGACCAAAAATCCATGGTGGAGGTGAGCCAGGAGGGCTCCTTCTACTGTGACACCCAGTTTCTCACACTGCCTGCATAGCTGCTTAAATTATGCCCCCCCAACACCACAATTCAAGCAGGCATGGTGTGTTTGTGCTGTTGCTCATTTCTGCAGATGTTAAGTCAGCATTAATAAATCACTTCTAAATGAAGAGCAACTATAGTAGGAAGCTCATTGACCTTACATTCTAGTCATTTCATATTTTAAAAACAGGCTTGAGTTGGGTTTTTTTGGATATCTGAAAAAACATTCACCATTTTAGCAGAAACTGTTTGCAAATGGTGCTCTATATTTTCTGTGTATGGCAGTGGAAAGTATCATCTAGACATTCAGAAGTGGTTTGCCAGAGCCTGCTTCTGTGTAGCAAGCCTGGACTTCCTTGCTGGTTGCCCATCCAAGTACTAACCAGGGCATGCCCTGCTTAGCTTCGTAGCTCTGATACGATTGGGCTAGCCTGGGCCGTCCAGGTCAGTCAAGGCTTCCTGTGTGTATTCTTTTAAAAGAAATTTGACCCAGGTACCTAACAAAAAGGCAACAGCCCGAGCATTAGAGGAGGGTTAACCAAGCACTGCTATAACGGACAAGGAAAGTGTTATGAGAGGAAAAGGCCGCCGGCCACCCTGCTCCACTGCCCCAGGGAAGCCATACTCTACCTCAGAAGTGGACAGGTGCAGGTCGGCACCATCGGAGACCCTCAAAGGGGTGCCTGCCTTGCTGTTTACCAACCAGGGTTTGTCATAACAGCGAGTGAAGTGATGCAGAGTCTGTGAAATGGAGAATCCAAAGAGAGGTTGAGGGAAGGGGGGGGGGAGAGATGGGGAAGTCAGAGAGAATGGAGGCAGGAGAAGAGAGTGTCCAGGATGGAAGGAAAGAAATAAAAAATAGAGAAATAAATAAATCCTAAAATTAAAAAAAGAGAGAAAGAGGGATCATGAACACAAACACACACTGACCCAATGAGATGGAGGATGCACACAGGCAGAGGCACACAAATGACCTCAGGGTCAATGCGGCCATCTTGCCAGTGCCAGATTGGGGGGGGGGAAGAGTCCTGATATCCCAGAAAGACAAAAAACAAATCAGAAATGGCCCCCAAATTAAAAAAAAATTACACATACACACAAACAGATAACAATTTGGAGGGGAAAGGAAGGAAGAGAAACTCGCTGTGCTTTCTACCTACCTGTGTGTGGCAGAGTGTTTCAGAGTGAAGGTGGAAAGGAATGTCTCTGAAAGCCTTGCCAAGGGTGCTGAGTTTAAGCCTCTGCCAGCGCCCTCTGAGCAGCAGCTGCCAGATACTGAGGCCCAAACCTCGACCCCCCCCAAGCATCCACACTGGTGTTGGTTCTAGTTATGGGATACCGTCACACCTTACCCACAGTCTCTGTAGGATCCCTTTATTTGTGTATGTCTATGTGAGGCAGGAGCCTCCGCTTTGCTATGCTGATCCTCCAGCAGCCGCAAGCTGCCTGCAGGGCACCACAGCCAGCATGGTGTCGTGGTTAGAGTGTCAGACTAGGACCTGGGAGACCCTGGTTCAAATCCCCATTATAAGAAGAAGTGGATTTATACTCTGTCCTTCACTCGGAGCCTCAGAGCATCTTGCAATCTCCTTCCCTTCCTCTCCCCGCAGCAGACACCCTGTGAGGTAGGTGGGGCTGAGAGAGCTCTTAGAGAACTGCTCTTGAGAGAACAGCTGAGAGAACTGTAACTGACCCAAGGTCACCCAACTGGTTGCAGTCTGCTGCTCTTAACCACTACACCAAACTGACTGTGCCATGGAAGCCTGCTAGGTGATCTTGGGCCACTCGCACACTCATTCTAACCTACCCCACAGGGTTGTTGTGAGGATACAATGGAGAAGAGTAGAATTATGTAAGCCACCTTGGGTCCCTGCTGGGGAGAAAGGTAGAGTATAAATGATTTAAGTAAGGGCCAGCCTGTTGTGCTCACCGACATCTGCCCGCAAGCTCAAGGTCAACCGGTATCCGCCTTCCACAGAAGCCTGGTGTATTTCTAACACCCACCTCCACTGCCCGGCACAGCACCAGGGCATTTCCTGTGCTGATGTCAAGAGGCTGGCCCGTGTCTGCCCTTCTGAACCGATCTTGGGAAAGAAAGAAGTTAACCATGAAAACCAAGTGAAGGAGCATCTTACCTTTGCCCCACTGGCAGGTGTGGCTGGGGAGGAGGGCATAGAAGCGCAGCTGTGATTGCTCTGGCTGGCACTAGAGCTGGATCGTGTTGGGGAAGCTGCCCGAGAGGAAGGCTTGGACCTGCGACCCCTGGAGCGGAATGGTGCCATTCCCTGAGAAGCTCCCTCTGGGAGAATGAATTTCTCTCGAAGTTCGAGGTTAGTTCTTCCACGTGCTACAAGGAAGGCAGGAAAAACACTGTAAATCAGCATCAAAGCCAGAAGCTTCTGATACTCTGCCAGAGCTTGTATGGGAAGGCCCGTCCTTTCTTTCTGGTTTCCACTGATGTCACACCCCACGGAAAGACCATCCCCACTCTCCCAATTTGACAGGCCACCACCTAATAAGTTGGGTGGGGGGAGTTTTTGATGGTGCAGCCGTTGGTAAATTAAGCATAAAAGTGCTCTTCAGTTCACAGAGAGCCCCCCTCCCCACATTCGAAGGCCAAACTACAAGTGACGCCATTTTAAGAAGCATTTGTAGTTCTTTAAAAACTGCCACAAGGTTCCAATAGGGATTGGGAGCATGGTGGCCCCAGGAGCTCTTGTTCTCTCCCCACCCCTCTTCAAGTGCAGGGAAAGGCATGCCGGGGTGGGGGTGGTTGAGGAGCTCCTGGGGCCACCATGGCGATTTTTAAAGAACTACAAATTCTTCCCAAATGGTGTTAGTGGCTACCGCCACCTGTAGTTTGGCTCTGAGTCAGCACAATTGCTCGTTTTCCCTCCCCAACCCCACGGCTCATACTACTCATGGGACAGCTGTGTGATCATGCACACAGGCCATGTTTGGTATAATTTGCCTGCTGTGTTTGTAGCACCTGCTTCAGCACTGGAAGCCGCTGCCCCCAAAGTGCAAAAGATGAGTTGGCACAAGCACTTATGCACCGGAACACAAAAGAATGAGTAAGGCTTAAGTTGTAAGAGGTCTTTGTGAAGGACATAACCTAGAGCTCTCAACCCAGCCTTGTGCACTCGGCCGCCCAAATCCCCAAGATATGGGAAGGGAACAACCCAGGGTAGGGTGAAGATTTAAACAATCGCAACCAACAAATAGCATCTCTGCTTGCTAGTTAAAATGACCAGCATGTCCCGCTGTCTTGAAAACCCAACAGACAGATAAAAAACACAACAAGGAACATATTTGTTAAGTAAGCCACACCATGCAGAAAGCCTTGCAGGGCAAAAAGTGAAGTGTGAGAATTCACACCGCATTCCCCCCACTCCACCCGACAAGCAATTGCAGCTTTTAGTACAGCACTGCAAGGGGATAACCTGTGGGCAGGGCAAAATCGACTGGCAGGACTGCGCCAAAAGCAGGCCCAAGGCCTCCAAGAGCAAAGAGGGGCAGCAAAGAAAGATCTCCTGGAGGTCAAGGAACACATGCACAGATGATTTTATGTCTTTTAATTGTATTTATGCTTTGATTGTTAGCCGCCCTGAGCACGCATTGTGGGGAGGGCGGGGTACAAATGAGACTAATAAATAAAAATAAATAAACATGGCAGGTGCGGAGGCAAAGAGGCTGCAGCAGACCCGGCCTGAAGGAATGACTTTGCCAAGAATGCCAGTGAGCAAGGAAGGAAATAGCCTGCTGATTTGCTAGAAGGGGCCAGGGCACACCTCAGGTGAAGAAAAGGGTGGGGAAAATGCAAAGCCTCTGCTTTTTAAGATTTTACATGAGAAAAGTTCGATAGAAGTATTTCAGTAAATGCATGCATTTCTTGAAAGAATGACAAAGATGCCATGAAGGGAATATTGTAGGAGGTGATTTCTTGTTCCAGCATAAGATGCCCAGATTCTCTTCCTTTATCCTTCATGAAGCACCCTGGGGTCAGCCGCTGCGAGAAAAACTGACACAGACAAAGGAGGTGGTGCAATTGGAAGGGGCAGCACAAGTGTAGGGGCCGATCAAGCAGCCCCTGGAGGCAACAAACGCTCTTGGCAAGCTGAGGCTTCCTTCCCACTGCCCCTTCCCCAAGAGTATCAGCCATAAGTGCTTTTCCCGTTCTTTGCTGCAGCACTCCCAAGAGAAGGGGCGAGGGGAAGGCCAAGCCAGGTTAGAGAAGCAAAGCCATTCCTGACAGGAGGACAAGGAGACGAAAGCCAAGAAAAAAACCGCCAACCTATCGGAGACTGACTGGCAATCGAAGAGCTGGAATCAGAGCGTTTTATTTTACTTCCAGGGTGGTGAACTAGAAGAAAGAAAATACACCAGATACAAAGGAAAAAAACAGAGGAGGAAAACAAAATGGTGGCGCGGGTCAGAGAAGAGGAGAAGGAGAAAGGCAGGAGAAAGATTTGCACACTGGCATGCAGGGCAGCCATCTTGGAATGCTACAGTGGGGCTTGAAAAGAAAGGTCAGCTTACAGATACAACGATGGTGGGGTTTTGGAGGCACCCCACTTCTCGCTCTCCACGCAGCAAACTAGTGATTACCTACCACGTCCTCTGTATTCACAGGAATTATATCAACTTTTGAAGTTTCAGGGGGAAGTGCATTTTCAAGCTGGTTCTGGACCAGAGAAAACGTAGTGGTGTTTGAGGTGGTCGGTCTAAATTCCATTAATTCACACAGGGGCACAGTCTGATGGAAAGTACTCCTGGACAACATCCAATTTAGTGAGCACAGCACAGAAGAGCTTCCTGATGGGTTGTGCCCTTTGGGCAAGATCCAAGCCTGCTATACTTAAAACTAGATTTGATAACTTGGTGGTTTCACAAAACTTTTCTAGTTAACTCAGAACCTTAGGGTATGGTTACCAACCTCCAGGTGGGGCCTGGAGACCACCAGAATTAGAACTGAACTCTGAATGACAAAGATCAGCTCCCCTGGCGAAAATGGCTCCTTTGGAGACTGGACTCTATGGCAGTATACTCCACTGAGGTCTCTCCCCTCCTCAACCCCCCCTCCCATATTTCCAGGAATTTCCCAACCCAGAGTTGGCAACCTGAAGATTTGGACTTCAAAACCGGACTCCTTACCTCTGCAAGGATCATTCTTCACTAAAAATTCATCCAGGGCCATCCATCCTCCACCGACACGAACCATAACGGTGCTACGCAGAATACGGACCAGCCGCAGCTGCTGCGAATCACCAAACTGTGGAAGGAGCAGAAAGCTCAGAAGCTGGTTCATAAAGACACTCAAAGACAGGCAGAGGGGGAGGAGGGGGCAAAAGGCTCTTCTCTAAAAGGGACCTCAGCAGGAGAGGCAAAGTATTTCCGTCCCTGGGACAACTGGCAGTTCTACTGGCTGACTGCCCCGTAAATTATTATCATCATCTTTTTAAATAAAACTGACTCACTTTAATGAATTTTCACAAATAAAAGATAAAAATGGTAATGTGTCAACTCTGCCTTGCATTTACTAGAAATTCTTCTCTTAAAAACCCATCTCTGGACTTTGGGCCCATCCTACCATCAAAATGACCTGGATGCTGAAAAGAAGGACAGCCTCTCTGGCATTTCCTTCCTGAAGGTCTTGAGCCTTTGGGGGCAAAGTGCCCGCTTCTCCCCTGATACAGAGTCCATTTTGAAGAAGAGCCAGCTGGTATTGAAACAGAAATCAGTCACAAAATGCTAGTAATGCAGGCTTCTCCCAAATGACAGATAAACCCTTCCCACAACTATCTGAAGTTAGCTTAATGTTCACAGAGTATGGAACAGGCCAGTGGCCACCAGAAAAGCACCCCAGAAACACACCAAGCCTGGCCCCTGAGAGGCATAAGAGTCAGATCTCAAAATCCTTCTTAATGGTGAATCATCCAGAACAGCCTAAAATCATCTTGTGATTCGAAGAAAGACCCAAGCAGCATCTCCTGGCTCTCTGGCAGTCCTTTCTGCTGCAGTACATGCTAAATACCTTATCACCCTGTTTCAGAAACACCGTTTCTATTTATTTCTATGCCACCTCAAGGACAGAAGGTTGTCCTGTCAGGCAGGAAT
>NW_015170280.1:445887-450363 GCF_001447785.1 Gekko japonicus
GAACCCTCCCCGCTGAACTGCCCGCAGCTCTTGGGTAGCCTAGTCTATACGAGGCTCTCTAGCCCGATGGCCCATCTAGCCCAGAACTGTCTACTTGGACTGGCAGAGGATCTCCAAAGAAGGACTCTTTGCCAGCCCTGTTACTCAAGAACTGGCTGCTTTGAACCATATTTTACGGATGGGAACTGGATTTTTCTGTATGACAAAAGTTATGAAGAGTTAGCTATGTACAGGGAGACTTCCTATGTTTTAGGCTCAGTATCTGATATAGCCACAATGAATCATAGAACCACAGAGTTGGAAGGGGCCACACAGGGCATCTAGCCCAACCCCCTGATCAATGCAGGATCAGCCTAGAGCATCCCTGACAAGTGTTTGTCCAGCCGCTGCTTAAAGACTGCCAGTGAGTTCATACGTTTCCTATATTAGATGCAAAAAATTTTCTGGATGTTACACATTCAGCTGATCAGTCAAAATAGAATCCCGGTATAAAAATTCACCATATCAAGGATATTTATGTCACATGTTCCCTTCCCACTATCTGATCAACACAGAGGCAGGATGTATTTCATGAAACAAATTAAATGGATTTCTTCTATGGGTTGCTGGGACTCCTATCCTTTGCCCTGGGATCAAAATTAAGCAAGACAGGATAAGAAGCAATTTTCCATTTACCCTCCTGCAGCCTTGAGTTATTAAGTCAGATGCATGCAGATAGTCTGAAGTTTTAGTGATAATTACGGAAGAAAGTTGTCCAAATGAATTCAGCACTTGTATCCCAAAAGCAATAGAAAAATTAAATTGAAATGATCCAGATGCTGGTATACAGATTATACTTCAAAACTCTTTTGTGTGAGGAGGCCAGAAACCATTTCCTTTGGCAACACATCACAAGAACGAGACTTTGGCTGGCACTGATCTCCCATCCTAGGCAGGCAGGGCTGACTCAATAAACAGTCACAGGAGAAGCTGACCCCGCAAGGACCATATGTGCCATTTCAGGAAGGGCTGTGTAAGAGACAGCCTGAGAACAGACCACAGATCCATAAACAGATCTTCAGCCTTTTTATATATTTGTAAAACCAGCCACAGGGAGAAGGAATTTGGACTGGGGCTTCAGTGTTGGCCTGATGGTGGAAAGGACCGTGACGCTGCAGCCAACATACAGCGACCCCACAGGGGTTTCAGGGCAAAAGACGCACAGAGGTGATTTGCCACTGCCTGTCACTGCATAGCAGTCCTGGACTTCCTTGGCAGCCTCCAGCGTTCCCTCTAAGATGAGTTAGTGTGAGCTAGCTCACAGTTTTTTAGCCTCCAGCTTACACATTTTCGTCTTAGCTCGGGAAGGATGGCTCCAGAGCAAACTGATTTATGCAGTAGCCAAATCAACTGCTCCACAACTTTAATGCCAGTAGCTCACAAAGTAGAATTTTTGCTCACAAGACTCAGCAGCTTAGAGGGAACACTGGTGGCCTCCCCTCCAAGGGCTAATCAGGGCTGACCTTGGTTAGCTTCCAAGATCTTACACGATCAGGCTAGCCTCCTGGGGGGGGGGGGGGAAGAGAGATTAACCTTTTGGCCCTGTGCTGTTTTTCTAACGGAAATCACACCCCACCCTGGTGCTACTATTTGTCCTGTGGGGAAAGGTACAGGTCCCCTTACAGAACCTGCAAATCAGCTGTTTTATTCAGCCCAGCAGCCGCTGCCTCTGAGTATTCAGTCCCAGAAGCTCAAAGTATTCATGAATGGACCGTTCAGAAACCCAGGATCACACAGTGGAAAAAAGTTGCCACCATCTGTGGATTGAAAAGCTGCACGTGCTCTGTGTCACTGCTTTATGGTTTCCAAGGTGTAGGAACAGGGCTGGGGCGTGAGATTGGCTTCAGATCTGTGTGTACACAGCAACATTCCCCTGGCCTGGCTGCCTGGCTTGGAAGTTTTCATCTTGGCAGGTAAAGAAATCTGAGAAAGACCTGAGAGCTGAAAAGAAGGGCCAGGGCCAGTGTTATGTGCTGCTGTGCCAGCGTATGTGCCCGCCCTGCAAGTTACATGTCACCTTTTTGTCACCCATGTCAATGTATACCAGGATCTGGGCTAAGTTCATACATCCAAGCTCTTCTCATAACATTAGCAAAAGCCACCCACAGCAGAATAAAGATCTTTTAAAAAGATTCACAACATGCGATGCTTTTAAGGAAACAATCTACAAAAGCGCTTAGAGGCAGCATAGCAAGGCACACTGTACCTGGTTGCCGAGGAAGAACTAGGAAGGAGAAGGATGCAAACAAGAGGGGGAAAAGAGGAGGGAAAAGGGGAGAGAAAACATTGTACAGGGTTAACAGTGTTATACTGATGACCTGTGTCTTATCACCCCCAAGTACCCACCTTCTGTGTATTTCATGCTATTTAACTTACTAAGACACACTTTTCAGTCTGTCCCTAAAGAAGACAACAAAAAAAGCAGAAGACACAACCTACAACTCTTTGGGAAGACCCTAACCAACTCCAGAAGAGGATCATGGGCTGGTGTAGACTTTCTTCTCCTGCCACAGGCACAAAATACTTATTTGGCTACCTGGGGAGATCCTAAGGGACCAACTCTCTGACATACATTCAGCTATTTCACTGGCTCTCCTAAAAATGTTGCCACCCCAAGAATATGCCTGGCCTCCTGGTTAAACCCAGATTTCTCCAGGGCCCTGGAGGAAACCCAGGTGGCTTTGTAGCCACATCAGAACAGAAAGGGTTTGCTTCCAGAATAGCAATCTGAAAGAAAACAGAAAAAACACGAAAGCCAGATTCTTGGAGAATTTTCAGAAGCAAGCTGTAACAAACAGATAAAAGAAAAATACTATTTCATACAAAACACAGTGGACTTAGAGAATTCACTGACACAGCACATAAGACCTCCACTAGCATGGAGAGTTGATGACGGGGGATGGGGGGGGGGGACAAGTTTCTGAAAGTAAATAGAACCTTCCTGTCCAGGGGCAGAATATCTCTGAACACCACACATTGGTGACAAACCACTGTGAGATCTTTGCAGTCATTCCCTGGGAAGACCAGTGGCAGAAGTTGGCTTAGGAGGACCTTTTCCCAGCTCTGACTGGCCCCCAATTGTGGCTGTTCCTGCAGAAAGCCGTCCTGATCACTGTCACTCCCATGTTAATAACATTCAGACTAGACTACTGTTAGACTACTGGGGCTCCCCGTGAAGACTGTTTACCGCTGCAACCCCCCACCATGATGAAAAATCACACCAACATCCTATAATCTGCCCTGGCTGCAAGTGTGCTTCCAGGTGCAATTCATGGTGCAAACCCTAAATGTCTAGGGTTCAAGTCCAATATTATCTTGCCAAAGTCTTGAGGTCTCTGAAGGATGCCTTTATGTAGGAACCTGTGAGGTCTGAAGCAGGAATCTTCGGAGGGCCACGTCAGCCTGCCGCACTCAGCCTGTGGGACTCCCTGACTAAGTAAGCAAGGTCTGAATTGTCTTGCTGGAAAAGCTGAAATATGTTTTATTCCACCATGATGGTCTGTAGCAGACGAGCAAGATTCCAGTTCAGTAGCACCAACAAGATTTCCAGAGTATAAGCTCTCAAGAGGCAAAGCTCCCTTCATCAGAATCAAGTAGGAATGGAGGTCCCTTAAATTCTTATCTCACTACGGATGCTGACTTTCTGCATTTCCTACCTGTAGGCATTTCACCCCAGCGCTAATCAAGCTGATTACATTTTGCATTGTGCTTTTGCATCCTGACTCCAATCTCTGCAACACCCCCCCCCTTCTGAGTGGGGTCTAAGGGGTCTAGGACCTCCCTTCCTGCCTGTGTCTGACGAAGGGAGCTCTGACTCTCGAAAGCTTAGGCCCTGAAAATCTTGTTGGTCTCTAAGGTGCCCCTGGACTTGAATCTTGCCCTTTTTATTCCAGAATGCCTCTGAATGGTGACTGGTTATCTATACCCTGTGGAGTTTTAAATTGATTTTATGTAGAAATATTTTCTTGGCCCCCTCCAGTAACTTTGGGAGACAGAAAGGCAGCACAGAACCCGCCTAAACATAATAATTCGTTCCCTTCTCATGCATTTCCCAGAAAGAGCAGGAAGGTCACTCTTAGAAACAAGATGATGGACTGTGCAGACCTTTTGTCTGGACTGGCAGCACGGAATTTTTTACACTTTGGAAAAAACATAATCCACCCTGTTCATTATGTGCCGACCACACTGTAGCCTCTGGGGCTCAGGAGCCTTTTCCACCTCCTCGTCTCTTACGAAATGGCACAAAACAAAAAGGGGCTTTTTGCATGGACCGATGTGGAGGACCGTGCAGTTTGCTGCACAGGAGATAAAAGAAGGCCACGTCATGAATGACCAGGCTGCCTGCAGACTCTTCACCCTGAAGTCCACATCGTCTGAGGACACAAGTGTTGGAGGCTGACTCTTCCCACTGCCAGTGTTGGTGACTAGTGGAGCCCT
>NW_015170280.1:450391-465062 GCF_001447785.1 Gekko japonicus
GGGGGGGGGGGGGGGGGCGCCCTTGAGCCATTTAGCACCTTTTCAGAAGCAACAGCCTAGTAGCCAGATGCTGCAGTCTGGCCAGCCAGTGCTTCCCACTGCTCCATTAAGCAGCACAACCGTCAGGGGAAAAGCTTCCGCAAGCCAGAGGCAGCCCCCTAAGGCCAATCTGCCCACTTCTGCTCTAGAAATGACTGAAATCCTTTGCCTTACCCTGTACTTATTCTCTCCGATCTGCTCCACTTGGAACCTCTTAGCACATTTGCACTGAGCCACCTGCCTTGTGACCTGTTTGGATCAAGAAGAGGGAAGAGGGAAAAACAAGAAGTGGGGATGAAAGTTAATCTTGTCAGACTGCACTGGAACTCGGGTGCTTTAGCCCTAAAGGACAGGAAGGATTCTGGCAAGACAGAGGGACAGAGTTGCAGAATTTTCTGTGCTCCTTCCTCAGAATGGCATCACTTCACCAGCAATGACCATACAATTTACTGCCGCCTGGAATAACGCAGATGGGTTGAGTGGGGGAGGGAGGAGTCGGCTGCAGACACAGCTTAGAGAACTGTTGAAGAGGACCAAGTGCAGAGGGCAGGGTACATTCTGCCTCACTTTCAGCAGACCCCTGAGCAGCATTTTGACCGAAAAAGCCCCCCCCCCATTTTATTCTCTTCTCACCCTATGTTTTTGTCTTCTTATGTTTATTTATTTGGTGGTTTGGGGGGGGGGGGGGAACGGGACGACACTCCATGTGTGTGGTTTTGCACCCAAACTGCTCACTGCCTTGACTGAGACATGGGAATAAGCAACTGTTCATGAGACCCAGCATGAGGCCATGAGACCTCAGCTTTTCATGACGGAACGGCCCAGAGAAATTTACAATCCACAGCCACCGTGGCTAGCTGAAACTGGGAGCTGTTTGCTACTAAAGTTTCCCTTCCCTGCCATATCCTCCTGGGTTCCCACAGCATCATCAAAGCCTTACCTCATCTTCAATTTTGTCTGCATCTGTCGTTGGCCGGTAAGCGTCTTTGTTGGGATGCAGAGCAGCTACAAACTCATAGTAGTCAATATAGCCATCCCCGTCACGGTCAAAAATGTCAGCTACGGCAGTCATCTCTAACTTAGTCGTGGGAAATTCTGAAAGAGAACAAAGTGTGTGTTAATGCTAAATCTCTTTTACTTGCCATGCTGCAGGACTGATTTTGAAATATCAGACCAAAACCCCATCTCCCAAAGGTGACCAGAAAGATGCCTCGAGAATCTCCAACAAGCAGGGCACAGTGGGATATGCTCATCTCCGATGAGCCCTAAGTAACCAGAGGCATGCAGGGCCTCTGAAAGAAGAGACTGGGTTTCCAGCTATCATGGCAAGCAAACACCACCATCCGTATCCCCCCAACTAATCCTACTTTTCTCCCCAATGGAGGCCTCAAGGAGCTTCCATCATCTATCTCAGTAATGTAGGGGGGGGAGAGAGAGAGAGGCATTATCAACATGAGGACAGGCTGGTTTGGTTTTCCTGTTGGTGTCCAACCCAGCAACCAAGATTGCAGGTTCCCCTCCATCTTCCTTGCCCCCAGCCTCCCTGCTGCAACTGCCCACCTTGCCCAGCCCCACAGCCTTTTCAGTTTTTTTTTAAATCAGCAATTCAATATTGTTACAACAATATGTGAATCAGGTTCTCTGACTTCCCAGCTGTCACTAAAAAAGGAAGTCTTTTGCTTCTTGCATTGCAGAGATATAATAAGAAATCCACAACTCCATAACAAGAGGAGACAGAGACATAATTCTTAAAAAAAGAAGAAGAAGCTGGAAATTGAGAGAACTTGATAAGCACATTGTTAAAAACAGTATATCATATTCCGTTGCCAATTAAAGCAACAAAAAAAGCCATCTGATGGTGGGGAAAATGGCTGCCACAGGGACTTGGGTGTGGACGCCGTGTGGGCAGGGCCAGGAAAATCCAAACTCTGCCACATACATGGGAAGCCATACAACATTTGCTGCGATCTTTCCCAAAATTTTGCAGGAAAACAGGATTGGGAGAGGTCGGATAAAAGTCAGGGAAACATCAGCAGGTGCATGAATGTACCACAATGCTGTAAAGGGGTAGGAAGTGGGGGGAGACAGTACTGAACCTGAGGCAGATAACCTGTGTGGGAATGCTCAGAGAGACAGAGGAAGCGGGACTATTTCCTTGTCTGCAAGTTCCTGTCTTCACTGACCTCTCATTACCAGGAGGGGAGGAAGGGGCTGTGGCTCAGTGGAAGAACCTGTGCTTGGCATGCAGAAGGCCCCATGTTTGATCCCTGGCATCTCCAGTTAGAAGAACCAGCTAAGAGGTGATGTGAAAGATCTCTCCCTGAGACTCTGAAGACCCACGTTCAAATCCCCCCCCCCCCCGCTCTGCCATGGAAGCTTGCTGAGTGAACCTGGTCTGAGTCACGCACTCTCAACCTAATCCCTCTCACAGGGTTGCTGTGAGGATAAAACAGAGGGCAGGAGAACGGTGTAAGCCATTTATACCCCACAGGGGAGAAAAGGCGGGGTATAAACAAATGTTCCTCACCCAGGTAAAAATAGCCTGTCAGGAAGAAGTGTTCTAAGACTCATCTTCTCTCTAAGCACAGTCATTTCTGCACATAGGAGTCATTTTCCAGGAAGGAGCCATTCTCCTTGTGAGCCCCCCCCCCCTTTGCAATCTGAAGACAAGGATGGGCCTGCCACCCAAGAACTTGGGGGGAATGGGAGTGGCCAAAGGGAACTGCCCTTCCTCTTTGCTGTGAGGGGCTTCCTCAGCCTCCCAACGCCCCAACAGAGCATGTCAGGGTGAAGGCTGGGTCTAGTCAGCAGTAGATGCCAGGTGGTACACAATCCACCCTGCATGCAATGCTTTGCTTGCACTTGTGAGTGGGAAATCTTACTGATTTCAAACTTGCTGCTTGAGTTCAGAGAGCAGTTGGTAAAAACTGCACAACTGGAACAAAACTGGACACATGCTTACTAGACGCGAGGATCCCATCAATGAACTCTTGCCGAGTGATTTTCCCATCCTGGTCTTTGTCAATCCGTCGGAAAAAGTCCATGACACGAGACTTCTTGTGGTTCATCCAGCGCATGTACTTCTTCCGCCAGACATCGAAGTCAAAGTTTGCAAACTCTTTCAACTGGAAGAGGGAAATAATAATTCATTTGAAGTCTCCTTTGGAGGAGAAGCACGGTAACAAACGTTGCCCTATTCTGAGACAAGGAGGCAGTGGCAGTTTTGGCTTGCCTGGAAAAGGTGGGCCTGCCTGTCCAGCTGACGTCTCATACAAGGCAAGAGGCCATGAGCAAGCCTATTTTTCAGGCCTGGCATGGAATACTCTTTCTAGAAGAGAGAGGAGACACAAGAGAGTATCTCCCTTTGGATGATGCTTTAGCCTAGCTGATTGCAAAACCACTTCCCACTCCCAAGTGGTCACTGGTCACTACAGTCTGGAGGCAAATCGCTTGAGAGCAGCAAACCAATACACTGACTGGAGCGCCAGGGGCTTGTTAGTGGGGATATTTGCTGATGAAGTGGAAACACTTCTCTGCAAAGAGCTTATTATTTGTCTCCCACTTGCTTCCCTTGTGCTCACATTTTTAAACTGGAAATCAACAGAGACCAATGTAAAAGTACTGCTGGATTTGGGAACTTGCACTGGCAGAAGAATTAACTCAATGGAACTGTGTACCCAAACCAGAGGCTTTGCACACAGTCTGGTTTCTTAGGTAAACAAAGAGTCTTTGACTACAAGGCATTATCTCCTTCATAAGTCCTTCTGAACACTATATTTTCCATATTTAAGCTTGGATGCACCGTATACTGGCCAGTAGTACCAAAGGCACACCCATGGCATTCTGTAACTATCAGCAGAATAGGCAACTTAAGGCAGGCCAGGACACCCACCAGCTCCATCTGGACTCAAGCCCTACCTCCATGGAACATACCTGCTCTGTGTTTGCAAAGAAGCGAGGAACGGGGCGGGGGGGGGGGCAGGATTGTTACCTCTTCCAGCCGGTCCAGGGCATCATTGAGCTTGCGCTGACGCTCCAGCGCCAGCAGCCACACCTGCTGCCACCTGGCTGACAGCTGGTTGATGCGCGGGTTCTTTGCTTCCGATTGGGAAAGGAGGAGCATGGGAGGAGGGGCAGTCTGGCTCAAGGACTTCCCTGGAAACACAAAGGGGGGGGGGGGGATTGAACAAATCAAGCAGAGAAGGAAAGGTAGAGAGAGAATGAAAAGATTGTGGTTGAGGCAGCAGGTCGGTTTGTAGGGGAGAACACAAGAGCTGAATGCTGATGTTCTCCCAGCTGCTGAAGGGACTGGAAAGCCCGGCAACCTGCTCTTTCTGATAGAGTGCATGTGAGGAACTGTTTTGCCATTAGGATCTAGAGCAATGAGATGCTCTAGGACCCTGAAGCCATCCCACCCCAGATCTTAATCTGAGCAGTGGACAACAGAGCTCAGGTGTCCAAGGCCTTGTTTTGAAAAATGAGGTTCAGTTCTGGCATATACCAAATAATCACAGTGCTCCCCCCCCCCCACAACCCTCCTTATCACTCCCCTTGCAAACCGGGCCAGGGGACCTCAATTGGTATGCCAAGGCCCATGGCTCTCAAACAGGTGAGTCCTGGTCCCTGTCCTGTCCTGTCCCCCAAGCCAACTGAAGTTCCAACATACGATTGCTTCGGGATTTCTCAGTGAAAGGCCCATGCGTTGGCTCAGTGGCTTTCCTCTTGTATGTCTTTGTGACTCGGTCCACATCTGGCTGCTTTCGTGTCATTTCTTCCATGAAGGACTGCACAATACAATTAAAAACAAAACAAAACCAGGACCCAGGGAGGGGGAGAGAGAAGAGAATGTATTTTGTTACTGGGTGCTTTATGCTCCTCCTGTAGAGCAGGTCAAGGCGTTATGCAGGGAACTTGAACCCCAACCCTGAACTGATCAAGTCTTCTTCGGCTCCTTCCTCTTCAGATACCTAATTTAAAGCAGGTGTTCTTCATGCATTTTCAAGTGCTCTTTGACATTCTTTGCAAAGCTGAAATTTTCAGGAAGCCAGCTTCCTGGACCCAGAATTACTGCCACACTTGGCAGTGAAGCATCTCAATGAAATGGGGCAGGGGTGTGTGATCTGAGCCATAAAGACACAGGACTGCCCACGAGGTGAAATCCCTCCCTCTGCCACCCTAGATTAGATTAAGCGCATACACAAAAAAGGAGAAGATCCATGTGCAGGCCACAGTCCATGACAAGTCCCATGGCAACGAACAGGAGCCATACACAAACACTCAGCCAAAGATGAAATCAAATAAAAAGGCACGCAGCAGGCAGAGAGGAAACCAACAAGGCAGACTGACCTGGTGCTCTGCAATGAGGGCTTTCACTTGCTCTATGTTCTGCGGCATCGGGTCCTGATCCCGCTGGATCAGAGTGGTCTCAGCCCACTGGATCCATGCCAAGAGCTCCTCCAGAAGTTCTGCATTGGCCACCAGCTCTGAGAGCGCCACCTCAAGGCGCTGCTGATGCTGCTTCGCCCACGTGAGAACCTGGCAGGGAAAGCAGCGAGGAGGGAGAGCCGTGAATGTGGGTGGTCATCCTCTGAATAGGTGGGGAGGGAGGAGGCAAGGCCTCCATTGTATCCCAGGGCTTGGCTCTTGTTTTAAGCCCTCCAAATACTCTGGATCTGGACCATTCCTGCACTTCACATCTCTTGCTCACAGATGATGGATCGGTGACCTATTTGGTCTTTGTCAATCCTACAATTCTATAAAACTTCGAAAAATTGTGATCTGTTAACTCATGTTTTCAATATAAACACCTGCTCTATGCTAAGCAACGATGATTTTTAAAGAGAGTCCGGACTGAGAAACTGGACTTGAAAAGAAAGGATGAGTAAGCTATAGCTGGAGAGGATGTACACAGAAAAGGTATCCTAGGGATCATAAATCTGTCTTGAAAGCAATCAAATATTGACACACACACCCTTTCACAAGCTGCATGGATTTTCAGTATTTTGTGGCCCTTCCCCCTCAACAGTCAGAATGTTTGTGAACCTTCTATGACATCACAGCAGCTAAACCAAATAGGGAGGGAAGGGGGCTCACAGGCAACAAGTTGACGCTTATCCTACCAATAACCTTACAAATGTCAGCAAATGGCAAATGTCTCCCTTATAACTCACCTCTTCAAACCGGGCGCGGATGATGGTAATCCAGTGTTTGATGGTGGTGACACAGTCAGGGTGGCACACAGCTAAAATGACCTCTCCCATTGCAACAGCAGAGTTAACATCCACCCTTTTCTCTTCTACTTTCTTCATGAACTCCTGAACAAGAGAGAGACAGAAACAGAACACATAGCAGTGCCCATGAACAGCTAAAACCAGGACCAAACACCTACCACCCCAGCTGCCCTCTGAAAAACTGCCCACCTTGTGCACATCAATGAGTGCCTGCAGAGCTTCGGCATCATCAGGCAAAGCTCCCCGGAAGCGGAGGGTCTGCTCGGCTTCAGACAACCACTCCAGCAGCATGTGGACGGCGGTCCGGAACTCCTCCGCCTGAGAGGGAATGGCAACAAGCTGAATCCTCCCCCAGAAGCAAGGGCTTCAGAAAAGCCTTGTGGCACTAGAACCAATGGGCCGCCAAGTGCTCAGCATCCTCTTTTTCTGGACAGTGCCCAGGCAGTAGGCCCAGGGAGGCTCCCACGGAATATGGGAGCCACAGCCACCCACCCGCCTAGGTCTCGACTCTCCACCATGAGGTTATCAGAGTTCTCTGGCCATCACGGCTTTGGGAGGAGCTTCCTAGGCAAAAGGAGCAATTAGGCACAAGCTTATTGCTGACCCAGAAAGACATAAGAAGAGCCCTGATGGAGCAGACCAGTGATCCACCTGGTCCATCATCCTGTCTCACACAGTGGCCAGCCAGTTTTCTTGGGAGGCCGACAACAGGGCAGAGAGGCTGAGGCCTTCCCCTGGTGTTGCCTCCCGACACCGGGATTCAGATGCTGACTGCCTCAGAATGTGGAGGTTCCCTTTAGTCACAGTGGCTAGTAGCCACTGATGGACCTGTTCTCCATGGATCTGTCTGATCCTCTTTTAAAGCTGTCTGCACCTGTGGCCATCACTACATCCTCTGGCAGTGAATTCCACATTTTAATCACTCATTGAGTAAAGAAGTATTTAAAGAAGCACCAGCCCTCACTGCTTCAAGTGCAGCTGCTAAAATCCAAACAAGCCATATAAAGCTGCACTGGCACATGCCAGTCACAAAAAGGCCTCCAGCAACAGCAAACGGGTCCTGCAACTAGCCCCCCCTCTTCCCTCCTACTGGGCTAGCAAACACTGAAGAGATGCAACATAGAGGCCTGCAAGCACGGACAGCTTCCTCAGCCCACCTGCTTCAAGGCCTCCTCCAGCCGGGTTTGCTTTAAGACGGACATCTTGCAGACGGTGTCCCAGCGGTTACTCAGCTCTTGCAGCTGCACCTTCACCCATGTGGTGTCATCGCGGCTGTTCTCAATCAACTCCCGTCCGGAGCGTTTCAGTACCTGCACTGTGCCCGTTCGCTTGCCAAGCTCCTTTCTTTTCTCGGGAGGGGGGGGGGGGGGGGGGGGTGAGGAGAGGAGAAGCAGGGAAGGCAGTGTCAATGGATGTCTCTGCAGGGGCTCTTTGCACCTCCCAAGTTCAGGGCTTTGGCACATCAATACAGGCTGCAGCCCAAGCACATTGATCTGAAGCCACACTGGACGTAGCAACGCCAGGCCACTAGACTCAGTGAGCCACAACACTGCAGGTTCTTCATCCCAGCTGTTACCTTGTGGGCATCCATTAAGTTCATGACCAGATCCAGGTCCCCATGCACGGGCTGGTCTTCAGCCAACTGTGGCTCCACCTTGTACAGCCAGTCCACCAAAGCTTGCAAGGCATCCATGAACTGGCCAGAGAAAAGCAACGCCTCTTCCAGTTTGTGCTGCCTGTAAACAGGAGGGTTTCAGATGTCCCAAGAGTAGCTCATCTCCTTGTAAAGTATGGAGTTACTTTGAGCCTGGTTTGTATTTTAATGAACATGGGGGTGGGAGGTATGACCCTGGGGCTCTGGCTCCAATATATCTTAAGGCCTCAAACGCCATCTGAGCAGGAACCAGAGTAACCTGCTTGCAGTTGCCCTGATTGGATCCACCACCATCACTCCAAATCCTTCCTCTGCACCGAGTAATCCAGCCTCCTTGCTACTGACACATGCACCCCACAAGCAAGGTGGCCTGGTGTCTCTGGCCTCCATACCACAAATTTGCTACAAAAGGCTACCCAGGGTGCTCACCTTTCCACAGATTTCCCACACACTGTATCCCATTTGTCTCGGACTTCCCCGAGCAGATGATCCAGGCTTTGGGTGTCATCTGAAAACTGAGCTTTCTCCTTTAGGGCTCTTCCTGTACGAATTGTGGTATCATAGACAGGCTGTTTGCTACCTAGAGTTTTTTGGAACTCCTGACCATTTTTCCAGCAAAAAAAGACAAGACAAGAAAAAAAAAAAAGAATTTAAAAAATATATTCGGTTGGAGATGAAACCAGTAACTCCAGACACAGAGAAACATCCCCCATACCCCTTCAAATTTTAGTTTGGGAAAGGATGCCCCTCAGGGCATCTCAGCTGTTTCGTTGCAGCAACTGCAGGGAGAGAATTCCCTTGTGTTTGAGATTAAGCAGTACAAAATTCCTAGCTCAATCCCAGACATATCCAGTTTTGCAATGCACTTTCAATCCAGCTGCAAAGTGCACTGAAAATGGATTGAAAGTACATTATTCAGCGATTTTGAGAGCACCACTCAGGCAAAAGGGCCTGGAAGGACCCTCTCTGCTTGACACCTCAGCTGGCCACTGGCAAGGGATCAGGGAGTGACTTCTGTCCCTGGGCAAGGCAGGAGGCGTGTCACAACATTCATAGTTGATACACAGACAGGAGGTTCAGCTGATTTAAATACTGGTTGGAATGTTAAGTTTGAACAAAATTCATTTGGCGCTAATCATTTTCATAAATGTTAAGTTCAGATAACTCATCTAGCCATTAGGACTTTTCTGAGTTGCGTTTGGGGGAAATGCATCCAGAACCTCCTGGTCATACTGGAGAATTTCCACTGTTTAGGATGTTTCTGGGTTAGATTTGCTTGTCTATGCAGGACTGCTAGCATAAAGAGATGCAGAATTCCAAACAGGAGAGTGGGGCGGGCAGATACTTCTCAGTCTTGTGAGGCCTACTTTGTTCTGTCCCCCAATCCCTAAGTCAGCTATATTGACAAAGCACAAATGTGTGCTCAGGTTCTTTTAACAGTGAAGGAACAGCTGCTGTCAGTTAAGGAATCTGACCTCTTAGTCAACCAGAAAGATCAGACAAAGGCCCACTTTTCTTTACCAGAATCCCAACAACCCCACCTAAATGCCGGGGGGTCTCCGGGAAAATGGTCTGGGATGAACTGCTGCCTCCCTGTTCCAAGAAGCTGGGTTCTAACCTTGTGCTTAGAGAGTTGCAGCTTGATCTTGTCAGGATCGTTAGAAATTTCCAACTCAGAGTCCAGATGATTCTCCGCATCTTCCAACCAGTCAACCAACTTTTTCCACGCTTCATGGAACTGCAATGATTCCCAAGGTACAAAAAGTGTGCTTAGAAGTCATATCGTAGTTTTTCAAAATTCACCTTGAGCATTTAAGTGTCAAAACTGCATCTCATCTCTAGCCACCTCTGGCCTAATCTCCTTTTCACCAGTCTCGCCTCTTGGCACCTCTCCTTTCCCCAACATAAAACTCTTGAGCAGAGAAAATGTCTCTCTCTTCACCTGGCCAGTCTCTGCCACAAGTCTTTCCACTGGTTCTCCTGCCATTTTACATCAAGTTTCTAGTTCTCATGATTAAAGTTCTTTGCTCTGTCTAGATTTCCTCATTCATTGCCCCCCTTAGACTCCTGCATCTTCTCTTCTGAACATACTCAACTATGATTCTGGCCTTTTCCTGTTCTCCCTTTGGCCATTTTGCTCTCCAAGCCTGGTTGATCCTTCCCTTGAGTGCTCATCCATCCTGCCTCACCTTCAGCACTCTTCCACCAATGCCCATCCCCCCCAGATATACTGCACATCATCACGTCCTGACCAATCCCTGCTCCGCCCTATCCTTTGCACTGCAATTCTGCAGAGCAGGAAGAGCATCACTTGTACCTGTCCAGCCCCTGGCACACTGCCAATATTCAAGCCACATCCACCAGGACAAAAATGAGCAACGGTGCCTCCTTGTCCCACAGGCTGAGTCCCTCACCTGTTTTGCCCGCTTCCGAGCATCATCCAGAGCCCGTCCCCTCTCGACTGAACGCTGGACGACCTTCTCCCAGCGTGACTGGACACTGACTAGGAGATTCTTGATCAAGACCACGTCCTGTTTCTGACTCAAGAATTTCAGCTGGTTCCCAGTTTGATCCAAACCGATAATCTGGTCCCGATGTGCATTCACTTCGTTGGCAAAGACCTAGAGAAAGACAATGGACACAGCCCCCCAGGGGTTCCTCAGGTGCTATACAATGCAAAGAAGTAAATTTGTCTAGAATGAAATGTTGTTGCAAAAAAAGGTAGAGCTCCAGTGTGGTCCCCAGTTGCCAGGAAGCTTGCTGGGTAACCTTGGGCCAGTCACTGCCTTGTGGTCTAAAATACCTCACAGGGTTGTTGTGGGTATAAAATGGAGGAAGGGAGAATCATATGCACTGCCCTCAGTTTCTTTTGAGGAAGGGTGACATAAAAGGTACTAGACGGGCTGTCTATTGGGAGCCACTGTAGCAGATGGGTAGAGACCTAAGAGACTTGGACATTCAAATCCCATGTCTTCTACAGCTCTGCCAGTTCAAGATTCCATCTATGACAAAAGGGAATAATGCAACCAACTTCCCAAAGTCGTTGTGAAGACAAAACACACCATGAATGCGGTAGGAAAACTCTGTAGACTGAACCACCTGCAGAAGCAGCTGAGTGAGACTAGTAGCATCTTAAAGACCAACAAGATTCCCAGGATGGAAGCTTCTGAGAGACAAAGCTCCCTTTGGTCAGATACCTGAGCTTCAACTCTCAATAGCCTAGAAATCTTGCTGGTCTTTAAGGTGCTACTGGACTCGAATCTTTCTCTCGTACTGCAGACCAACCTGAAACTATCTGCAGAAGTGGCTGCATCCCAAAACCAAGGCTGGCAAATGTCCTCATTGGCAACCAAAAGACATAAAATACACTGTCCAACTAATAATAGAAACAAACCTAGTCCTCATTCCTCCAAAGAAAATGACAGAACTGTAGAATTAGAAACAAAAGTTCACAAAATCCTCAGCTATTTCTAACATTTCAGCTAAACGCAACTCAAACAGCAGCTTCAACCCCACTTTTGGCGAGGAGTACCGGGTGCCGTTACCTTGTGATCCTCTATCTGTGAGAGCACGGTGCTGAGGATGAGGCTGGGTGAAGGGGCCACGTTCAAGCTCTGCTCAGCAAGGGTCAGCCAGTTGATGAAATCCTGGAGGGAGTTCTGGAACTCCGTGGCCAAGTTGAGGGCCTCTTCCAGCTTGGACTGAGGGGAAAAGGCAGCAGAGTGAGAAAGGATGGAATGGGAACCCAAGTTCACAAAAGCGGTCACACTGGTTGTCTTTCTGAAGTGAGCCTCCTCCATTCAATTAGGGAGCATGCCTGAGAGGTGACCTTTTTTTCTCAGCAGAGGAACTACCTCACCCTTTGGAAGCACCTTGAGAATTAATTTGTCAGTTCACTGAGCAAAATCTTGCTGTATTCCTGAAGAAAGAAGCTTTCCCCATAGAAGATGCTGGTAGCACGCCATACAAATTAAGAACTGTGCGCACAAACACATGAAACTGCCTTATACTAAATCAGACCACCAGTCCATCAAGGTCTGTATTATCAACACTACTAGCAGCATCTCTCCAGAATCTCAGACAGAGGTCTTTCACATCACTTACTACCTGATCAGGATTGACCCTGGGACCTTCTGTATGGTAAGTTACCTTCTGTTCTACTGAGCCAAATCCTTGGTACATCAGGGTCACTACTGTCTACTCTGCCTGGCAGTGGCCCAGGCTGACATAAGAACATAAGAGAAGCCAATGCTGGATCAGGCCAATGGCCCATGTAGTCCAACACTCTGTCACACGGTGGCCAAAAAATACCAGGTGCCATCAGGAGGTCCAGCAGTGGGGCCAGGACACTAGACGTCCTCCCACTGTTGCCCCCCCAAGCACCAAGAATACAGAGCATCACTTGCCCCAGCCTGAGAGTTCCTATCTATACCTTGTGGCTAATAGCCACTGATGGATTTTTGCTCCATATGTTTATCTAATTCCCTCTTGAAGCTGTCCATGCTTGTAGCCGCCGCCTCCTCCTGTGGCAGTGAATTCCATGTTCTTTGGGTTCTTCTTTGGGTTCTTCACTCTTTGGGTGAAGAAGTACTTCATTTTATCTGTTCTGATGTCTTTCACATCACCCTAGTACCTGATTTTTTAAACTGGTAATCCCAGGGATTGAACCTGTAACCTTCCACTTGCCAAGTGGATGCTGTGCCACTGAGCCACAGCCCCTTTCCTGGAAAAAAAAGCAGTGGTTGAGTGGAATGTCTTGACCACAAGGCCTAGCTTTCTACCTTATTGTTAGCGACCTCTCAGTAGGACGGTAAAGATCCCTGTGGTCCAGACTGGGAAATCTAGTAGGAGCTGAAATGGGGTTCTGCTTCCTCTTGGCTTCCAAAACTGTGCTGTGTCCCAATCCTTAAATTAAGCACTGCATATTGACTACAGCTAGACTTTTTACTCTTCTAACTCAGACTTACTGAAATATCAGTCTTTTCCCAGTTAACACTACCACCACCCTGGCCAAATACCACCCAAGTTCTAACACCTCCTGTGTGAAGTGGGGTTGGGTTTGCTTGTGGGGCTCTGCCTGGACAGACTCTCCTTCCTTCTCTTATATGGGTCAGAGATTGTGCCAGAGCTGTGGCTCAGCAACAGAGCACCAGCTTTGCATGCAAAAAGTCCTGGATTCAACCCTGGCATCTCCAATTTGCAGGTGTTGGGGGGGGGGGGTTTCTTTGCTTGAAACTCCTGGAGAGCTCCTTCCAGTCAGAGGAGACAATCCTGCGCTAGATGTGCAAGAGCCTGACTGAGCATGGAAAGACAGGGGACTGGGGTTCCTCTGGGTGCTGGTTTGCCCATTGTGAGCACAGTAATTTGGCGATGCAGCCACCACACCCCTATCACAAAGTACCTTTCTCTCTTCCATCTTTGTGCTGATGAGGCCCCATTTCTGTTCCAGGAGGGCCACACTTTGCTCCGTCTTCGATCCGGATCCAGAGTCATCCCGGCTCAGAAGCATCAGTCGCCCCTTCGCCAAGAGCTGGCTGTAGACCTCCTCGTTGGCTTTAAACTGGGCATAGAGCTCCTACAGCAAAGAATCATCAAGAGCACGTCACACAAAGGTGGCTTCCAAGGACATATTATCTATTTAAGCATAAACAGGAACAGGGGAAACAGCCCACATCACTGACCTCTTTTGCTGTGTGCAATCGCACCAACAATTTTTGGCCGATTACAGCTTCCAAGCACTTCCTCAGATGTTAAATATGAATAATGCTTTTATATTTTTATCTTATTGTTCATAGCAATTTTATTTTTGCTTGCCTTATTGTTGGCTTACTTTTTTTCTGCCAGAAGCTGTGCTTTTGTTTGTTCTCACTTGGGCAAAACTTCACTTGATAAAGAAAGTGTTTATGGCTGTCTGACTCTGCTTATTAGCCAAACTGGCACCCTCTTGCCCCTGCACACATCCTGATACTGCCTCTGTTTCTGTTATAGTGCTTTTAAATAGACTCTCCAACAACCCCTAATTCTTTTTTTTTATGGCCCCCCGGTAGGGGTTTTTTAATTTACATTTACTAAAAACTACAACGAAATTAGGGAGGGAATCTACACACTATAGGAGAAAGAAAAGAAAACCCACTAAAAACCCAAGGGTTGGAGGTCACATACAGCTTGTAAAAAATTTGCTTAACAATAATAAAAACCTTTCTTTAACATTGAGTGATCAATCATCATCATAGCTTGTAAAAACATCCCAACAAATCTGACTATACGAAGAGTAGTTCAGGAGAATCGCTATTTAACTTAGACACAAATTACAGAGAACAATGGCATTTCATTTAACCATTATTTTTCCCTCCACCATTAAAAGCAAATCTCCCTTATAAATAAAAGCTGAATGGTGGTGGCACTTCTCTAGAACATTCCACACGCTCCAGAATTGGTTGGCGCCCTGGTATGTCACTCAGAATCTGCCCCTATCCACTGGCTGCATTGCTTGAGTTTCGCCTCCAACATTCTAAACAGTTTGCTGTTCCTCTCCCCCCTATAGCCAGTCAGAACACAGAGGTTATTTGCATATGCAGCCTCATTGGCCTTTGCCTCGGAACACAGAGGTCGTTTGCATATGCAACTTGATTGGCTTTTGCCTCTAACATTCTAAACAGTTTGCTGTTCTGAGGTAAAATGTGTCCAATCTCCAGGTGAGGGCTGGAGATCACTCAAAATTACAACTGTTCTTTAGGTAGCAGAGATC
>NW_015170280.1:465390-468376 GCF_001447785.1 Gekko japonicus
CTGTTTTCCTCTTTCTTCTTCCCTGTGACACCATCTTGCTGTATCAGGAACCGGCCATCTCAAAACAAAGTCCCTTCTCCTTTTTCCAGGACTGTTCTGCTTAAATTCTTGCTTTCAATCATAGGGGTTGTTCCAATTTGCTTTTCACTGCCCAACTTGAGGAGAGTCTCATCACCTTATTGCCCAGCAGACTTAATCAGGATATAACCATGAAGGATACTCCTTCGCTTTAAGCCTCGCTTATGGTCTGCATACAGGCCCTTCGAATTGCAAATGCCCATTTGACTCTCCCCTCTTCGATCCTGGAAGCCCCTATGATCATTGGTTAGACGCTTCTCCAATATTAACACAGTCCTTTTAAAAGCAACAGCTGACATGTAGCACAGTTCTTGCATAGTACCTCGTTTATGCCAACAGGGAACAAAGGCTTAGGACACAGTTTGCAAGAGTCTATGATTATTTCCGGTCAAATGGTTAACCAGCAGCTCTTCCACTTCCTGGAGAAAGCTTGGATATCGCTTGTCGCGCTCACTACATTGTCCGTCACCATTTTTGTTTACTTTTACAAAGTTTGCCAAAGTCCTGAAAACTTGCTTCAACGCTTAACTGTCTCCCCGAATCTCTCCGTATAGTCCATTGCTGCTTTTAAACCTGCCTCCCCTTTCTTCTAGCTCCATAACGCTTATAAACAGTTCTTAGCGGAGGAGAGTCCCCTCTCCCCCCTCGCTTTTCCGGGGGGGAGGGGCTTTTGCTTTGTTGTTTAGTTTCAACTTTACTCACTCTTCATATGTAGATCAAGTAGACCTCGCCAACAGATATGCTTATTTGCCGCTCAACCTCCACTCGCTCGATGGTGTGTGGGTAGCTTAGTCCATGCCGAAACCCCAACAACCCCTAATTCTGAACTTCCTTTCCACTTCCTTTTAATGCATCCCTTTGTTCTGGACAGCAGACTGATAAGCCCAGTTTGGCCTGAGCTCATGAAGGCTTGGGAGCCAAGCAGGGTTGACCATGGTCGGTACTTAGGTGGGAGACTGCCAAGGAAGAGTGGGCTTGTTATGCAGAGGAAGGCAATGGCAAACCACCTCTGCTATGTCGGTCCTGGAACACCCCGTGGAAGCAATCACCATGAACTGGTTGCAACTCAGTGGCACATGCTTCTTAATTAGGGACAAATTTCCTCTTTTGACATTCAATGCAACTAAACTGGAATTTCTGGGAAACTTTCTGCTTACATATATGCTGGATTTAATAGCATTGTGTCCCCACTTGAACCTCACACCAGGTAGTGAGCACTACTCACTTTAACTGAGTTAAAAGAAATCTAAATTTTTGTCATGACCTGAGTGTCATCAAACCAGTCAAGGGGAGGGGAGCTGAAATCCTTCATTATTATGAACATTTTCTATTTTGCTAACTCTCCAATTTCTTCATTCACTTCAAGGTTACCCTCAGAATTTGATGTAGGTAGGCAATGTTCTTTTTCTTTGGGCCTTCCATTCACAGAAATTCTGTGGAAATGTTTGTTTCTCTTTTCTAGTTTACTGGACGATGCTCTCACTAACCTGGACAGGAAGACCACCCGCCTCTATTTTGTCTACAGATTTTGTATTCAGGGATAAACGTATATCACTAATACTTTCTAAAATGCCTACTCTATCTTCTCATTCAGCACACCAATCATTCTGGGTCCCATCTTGCTCAGGAGGTTTCTAGCATTCACATGCTAAGAATAATACCTACACATTGGCATGATTCACACATAACAACAGACTATGGTTTGTCATTACTGGACTGTGCCTGGGGAATCCTTGCCACATATGTTCCCTTGTCCTTCTCCCACAGTATGGTTGAGCAATAACATGATGTAAAAGCAAACCATGTTTTTTTGTCATTTTCCCCCAAATCACATCTATGGTTTGTTCCCTGTATCCAAGCCGCTTTTTATTTGTTGCTTGGAATCCTGGTTTGGAGAGTGGGGGAAAAGTCACAGCGATAGTGATATGGACAAAATGACAACATTAGATCTCTTACCTGTGCCTGAGGGGAGGGATAGGAAGGTATGCAAAGCCCAAGAATTCCTCATGCTCATTCCCAACATTGTGAACTGACATTTGTGGAATCTTGACATTGTACTCCTTTCCACAGGTTTCTTTACATGGTTGTGTCATTTCCTTCTTATTACCAAGCTCTATCCTGCCCACAATTTAGATGGCTAGGAATGTTTCCTACAGGATCCCTTGGGGGTGAATTATCCCAGCTCAGATACTCTGAAGTTCCTGTTAGTTTTCACAAGAAGTTGGTCTAAAGGCTTTTCTTGCTATGAAGCACAGACAGCCACTTTGACGGAAGCCTCTCTCTTCAACAGGCTGGACTTGTCACAACATTTCCCCAGTGTCTGACAAATCTAAATGTCCCCCCCCCCAAATACCACCATTCTCATGCATAACCAAGATCCCTCATCCCAGCTGGTCCTGTGCGTGGAACAGGAAATATTTCTGTGGAGGCTACCTAGGATGTCCTGCACTTTTACATCCTACTAGAAAAATCCAGAACCTCATAGCTATTTTCCTGAACATCATTGGGGCCCACGTAGTACAACAGTAAGCTCCTCCCCACACCAGCTATGCAAGGTCTTCATCCTTCACACCTGGCAGGCTAAGTCTACCTGTGGCCAACAAGCCTACTGGAAACTCATCTAATTCTCTAGTGTTTGTGTACTCTTCACACCCAATTGTGGGCACATTTTCTCACACTGCTCATGAGTACAAATAACACAAAGTGACCTCGAAATTCTCTTGCTATTTAGCTGGCCCACTATGAGGCCACACCAGAATCAAAAGTATTCTTCATGGGCTGCAACTTTGTGCATCAGCTAATGTTCCCATTTTCATCTCTTGATGCTTTTAACTTCTTACATTCAGAACAATGGGACCCCCCCCCCCCCCTCCCCAGGGCAAACAGAATCCTCGTGTTGACCCACAAA
>NW_015170280.1:468454-472866 GCF_001447785.1 Gekko japonicus
ACTTTCAGGGATCACCATTCCTGCTCATATCTGACAAAGGGAGCTATGACTCTTGAAAGGTTATACCCTGGAAATCCTGTTGGTCTTTAAGGTGCTCCTGGACTCAAATCTTGAATTTGTAGGTTCCCACCTTCTTGAACTTTTCATGCTGAATTAATGATGAGGCAAGATCAGCTGCCAAAGGGGTCAAATTCAGCAATTGCAACTCACCATATGGGCACTCAGTTGTTCCCGGGCAGTTTCCGGCAGCCCGCCTGTTGGTTTGGAGGCCGACAGCTGGTTCTCCATCCTCGTGAGCCATAGGAGGAAGTCTTCAATTTCACCATGGAAACCCTGAGCCTGCAAAAGAATGCAAAGTGCATCATGGACCATTTCTTGATTTGAACATCTGCATCCCACCTCTTCCTGGAAGCTTCAAGGCAAGGGCCAGGATTTAAAAGGAGAGGAAGAGAAATACATGTTGAAGAAGCAACATAAAACATTGCCAAATGAAACTATCATCCCAGCCTCTTCTCAGTGGGACTTTACCAGTTCTTACGGAATTTTACATGTATCTTGAAAATTACACTGTCAAGTAAGATTGAGATTCTTACAATGGCTACTAAATGTGAGCCTATGTTGGCTTGCTAAATTTTACAGATGTTATATTCCTCCCTAACACCCACCCCAGCACTGTAAATCTGTTCTTTGACCTGCTGATCTCTAAGCAACCTTATCTCAATCAAGGAACTGTGTCATCCTTATCTTTCAGGAAAAGCGTAGAAGGTTTGTTTTCCTTATGCCCCTCTTAAGAATGTAGGATGTACTCTAAACAAAGTGTAGAGTGAATTATTTTTGAGAATGGAATTGATTAAGTCTTTTCTAAATACCAGGCCCTGAACTCTTTGTTTTGTCTCAGCCTATAAAAGAAGAACTTTGTATGTTCTTTATGCCAGCCTGTTAGTGAGGCTTGGGCACTCTGACAAACTTGCATCAGAATGATCATTCTTAATAAAGCTGCATGATTTTTTGGCGAAAAGCCTTGAGTGAATCTTTTCCTCTTCCCAGATAGAACTTTGGAAAGGGGGGTTATGCTAGAGTTTGAAAACTCCCCTAACACCAGCTTAGCACTGACCACCAAAAGCCACTAAAGAAATCCCGACAAATTTCTGAGAGACTCTGGCTTTAATAATATTTAGCAAGGGTCATTTCCTGCAGGAGCGCACAGGAGCAGACCTCCGGCAGTAAAGAGCCAAGGGGGCTGGCACATGCAACAAGCCCCACCCCCTGCTCTCAGCAGCCCTCAGTCAGAGCAAGAAGCAGCCAGGTAAACTGCAGAGCCCCCTTGCCCCCAAAACAGTCCAGTGGCACCTTTAAGACCAAGTTTTATTCAGGTACAAGCTCTCCCTCCTCTGCGAGGACAGATCTGCACATCCCCCCCCCCCCAAATAGCTAGCAATCCAAAACAGTCCAGTGGAGCCTGAGCGGTGAGTGTTGCCTTCTGACACACTTCCGGTGATGTCAGGGGGTGTGGCATATGCAAATGAGTTATGCTAATGAGTTATGCTAATGAGCCCCTGCACCTCTTTTTCTATGAAATGACCCCTGATATTTAGGATTATAAATCCAAATTACTAGACAGTGGCTGAGTATGTGCATGCAGCGGCAGTCCCTGGTTAACACTGACAAGAAAGATTAATCACATTGCAAGAGAACATCAACTCAGGTAAACTGCGGAGGCAAAAGCCTTGTGCCAGATTATGGTGACCCACCTGCTGAAGGGTCATCTGCAACTGCTGTTCTCGTTCCTCCGTCTTCTGCAGCACTGACTCCCAACAGGCATTCATCATCTCCAGCCGGTTCCGGAGGCTACTGGCATCGTCTCCTGCGCTGGATTCCAGGAGCTCATTGCCAGCTTTGTTTACTGTCTCCACTGTGGCTTGGTGGGCCAACACATCGTTTTTCAGCACCTTCATACGGCATCAGGAGCAGAGGAGAAAACAAGATATGCTTTAAAGCTGCGTATATTTCGTGCTCGCTTCGGCAGCACATATACCAAAGCTGCGTATATTTCCACCCCACTTTTGAAGGAGGATGGATAAACCTCCAATCCCCACAAGTTGCCACCTCGGGACTCTGACAATGCCAAGAAATGAGCTTTCCTTTTCAAGAGACCCATCTCTGCTGCTTCATGTGCTCTGCAGCTCTAGCATATGAACTCAGGACCAAGGACAAGTGAAGATGATATTTGGGCTTGGACCATAAATACTGTCTCTGGTGGGGGCCAGTCATTCTTGCTCCCGTGCCATGTGTGTCCCAGTAATGGATGTCACACGCGTCACTAATCAAGCAAGCACTTATCAGGGTTATTTGTTTGTTTATTTTATTGGACTTGGACTTGTATCCCCGCAAGCTGGCTCAGGGCAGGTTCCAACAATATTAATATACAATTAAAATCCCCTTTAAAACAACAGATTAAAACAGCACATAATCATAAAATACCATGTAAAATCAGATTAGATGTCTTAGCGATTAAAATGGGACAGGAGTGTGGGTTCCCAGATGGCTGTTCGAATCTGCTGGATGACCTAGGATGCTGTTTGTAAAATATCTCCTGCCCTTCCCTCAAGCAAGATGCAGTGCGGCTGTCCAGTCACAGCAGCAAGGAGGTACCTAAGGTGAGGGAGCACAGGGGAGGCCTAGCTCTTGGGGGGACACTGTGGGTGGAGAGGCAAGGAGGGGCCTTATATTTAGCCAAGGTTGCCTTCCTTGACTGGTAGCAGCTTTCCCAGATCTTTCTGTTGAAGCAGAGATGTCAAGGACCAAACCTAGGGACATGCACAACCAGAGCCAGCGTCCTATCCAGGCCCGTAGCCAGAATTTTTTTGGCTTGTGGGCCACACTTTTTCTGGTGGGGCCGGGGGGCGAACTCCTGTGCAGGGGTGGTTTCCTGTCCTGTTGTTGGTCCCATGTTCAAAACAGGTTAAAAAATCCTGCTGTTCTCTCCAGAGCAGACCAACCCCATCATTTCTGTTATTTAAGAAAACCAGGGAGATTGGTAAAATAGACAGGGAACCCCCCCCCCCAGTATAAAAATACAAATTCTATGTTACTGAATTGATAACTGAAAATCGGGGGAAATTACAGATGTCTCTAGAGTGGCCTTGAGCTGATAAATCACTAAGTTCAAAACAGGGGGGGAAATCCTGCCACTCTCTCCAGAGCAGACATACCTCCCATTATTATTGTTTCTGTTATTAAAGAAAGCCTGAGATTTCAAAAACAGATTGGAAAACCTGTTCCTAACATCCCTTCCTCAGTTTGATATGCCTACCAGGGTTCAATTCAGGTGGATCAGCCGCACTTTTAAAAGAAGTCAGAGTCAGACTTTTAAGCTCTTCCCACTCCCTGATGAGTCTGACAATGCCCCCCCCCATCTGAAGTGTCTACCAGGGTTCAAGGATCAGATGCACTTTTAACAGAAGTGATGAAGAGTTGCGGCAAACTACTGGAAGTTTGGAGACTATTTAAAACGACAATCCTAGAGGCTGAGAAAAAATATATACCGCAGGTTAGGAAAGGCACAAATAGGTATAGGAAAAAGCCTGCATGGTTAACTAACAAAGTAATGGAAACTGTAAAAGGTAAGAAGGATTCCTTTAAGCGGTGGAAAGCTAGTCTCAGTGAGGCTGATAAAAGGGAACACAGGCTGTGGCAAATAAAATGCAAGTCTGTGATCAGGCAGGCAAAAAAGGAATATGAGGAGCATATAGCAAAAACTATAAAGACCAACAATAAAACTTTCTTCAAATACATTAGAAGTAGGAAACCAGCCAGGGAGGCAGTGGAGCCCTTGGATGACCAAGAAGTACTGAAGGATGATAGGGAAATGGCTAAGAAGCTAAATGCATTTTTTGCCTCTGTCTTTACTGTGAAAGATGAGAAGTGCTTGCCCACTCCAGAACCATTGATTTCGGGAGCAGTGTTGAGAGACCTTAGTCAGATTGAGGTGACAAGAGAGGAGGTTCTACGACTGACAGACAACTTAAAATCTGATAAATCACCAGGCCTGGATGGCATACATCCGAGAGTTCTTAAAGAATTCAGATGTGAACTTGTGGATCTCCTGACAAAAATATGTAATCTTTCATTAAAATCTGCCTCCATTCCTGAGGCCTGGAAGGTAGCTAACGTCACTCCCATCTTTAAAAAGGGTTCCAGAGGAGATTCGGGAAATTACAGGCCAGTCAGTCTGACTTTGATACTGGGTAACTTGGTGGAAACTATTATTAAGGAAAGAATTAATAGGCACATAGATGAACAAAAACTATTGAGGAGGACTCAGCATGGGTTCTGTAAGGGAAGATCTTGTCTCAATAAAAAAGGCAGACTCACTAGTGTTCTTTGAGGGAGTGAACAAACATGTGGACAAG
>NW_015170280.1:473154-506416 GCF_001447785.1 Gekko japonicus
TTATTAGGAAGGGAATTGAAAACAAATCAGCCAGTATCATAATGCCCCTGTATAAATTGATGGTGCGACCTCATTTGGAGTACTGTTCTGGTCACCACACCTCAAAAAGGATATTATAGCATTGGAAAAAGTGCAGAAAAGGACAACTAGAATGATTAAAGGGTTGGAACACTTTCCCTATGAAGAAAGGTTAAAGCGCTTGGGGCTTTAGCTTGGAGAAATGACGGCTGAGGGGTGACATGATCGAGGTTTATAAGATTATGCATGGGATAGAGCAGGTTGAGAAAGAAGTACTTTTCTCCCTTTCTCACAATACAAGAACTCGTGGGCACTCCATGAAATTGCTGAGCGGTCGGGTTAGAACAGATAAAAGGAAGTACTTCTTCACCCAAAGAGTGATTAACACATGGAATTCACTGCCACAGGAGGTGGTGGCAGCTACAAACATGGACAGCTCCAAGAGGAAATTAGATAAGCATATAGAGCAGAGGTCCATCAGTGGCTATTAGCCACAAGGTATAGATAGGAACTCTAGTGATGCTCTGTATTCTTGGTGCTTGGGGGGGGGGCAACAGTGGGAGGGCTTCTAGTGTCCTGGCCCCACTGCTGGACCTCCTGATGGCACCTGGTATTTTTGGCCACTGTGTGACAGAGTGTTGGACTAGATGGGCCATTGGCCTGATGCAACATTGGCTTCTCTTATGTTCTTATGTACTGTGGGAAATACACAGGGAGGGAGGGAGGGTGGAGAGGGAGGGAGAGCTGGCAAGGTAACGTGTAGGGTTACCAGCAAATCAGAAAGCGGGCAGGATGCAGCGCGTGGCACAGCATGACTTTATGGAATGTATTAAAAATTAATTTTAAATAATTAAAAAAATTATTTCTAGCAGCCTGGCCTTGTGGGGCCTCGCTGATGCATGATGGGGCCAGTCCCTGAGGGGCCCTACCATAGCTACAGGCCTGGTCCTATCACTGAGTGGAAGCCGCACAAAAGGCATCTGCACTTACATGGTGTTTTGCCAGCTCCACCTCAATGACCTTTGGGTCGCCGTTGATGGGCCTCTGGGCATCCAACAGTTCTTCTGTGTGTGTCAGCCATGCCACCAGTTCGGCCAACGCGTGTTGAAACTGTCCGAGGGCCAACAAAGCGCCTTCCAACTTGTGCTGTTTGTAGAAGAAAAAGTAAGAAGAGCAATTTTTTCTCCATCTTTTGATCATCATCACCACCGCTGCAAAGAGTGCTTTATAATTTAAAAAATATTACATGTATAACTGGGACTTTGCTCTTACACAGTATTCCAATAATTTATCCTTTCATCCATGTTTGACAAAAAGAGACAGCTCGTATTCCTTTCAATGAATTTGTGCATGCTGTATCAGGCAATGCACGTTCCAGCAATCCCTAAAATTTTGTCATGTGCCCTTTTAATCCAGGTATCCAAAGTGATTTTCATAACCTAACAGTGTTGGAACCGTAACTACGAAACTCATCATAACTAGTCTGTTACTTCTGCTTATGCCTGACAAAATTTGTGTGTTCTCAACTGTATCAATGGTATTTAGGAACATGTCCCAAAACACTGAAGTTTTTGACCACCACCAGGCATATTCAAAACCTAGGCCAGTTTTAGAACTTTTCCAGCATGCAGATGTGTTTAATACTTACATATTACATAGTTCTTGAGATATAGTATTTTAAATTGTGCTTACTTTAGATTCAAATCCTAACACCAAGGAAAAATGATCGTGTCCTTGACTGGCTAGATTCCAGGCCGATCCTGTTAAATCTACCATAAGTACTGTTTCCTATATTGACTGCTGTTTTCTATATGTTATCTCATAATTGGTCATTGTCTTTCCTATAATAATTATTTCCTGTAATCATTGTTGTTTTCAATAAAACCCTATGTACCTTTGAGACAAAAATTGCAAAAGAAAGTCTAACAGGAAAATGTCTAGTATGTAAACAGAGGAGGCCTGCAACTATTCATTTGTAAACACACTTCCTTCTATGTTCTGTAATTCCTTCCCCAACCAGATCCTCAAACAGCCTCTTTTTATCCATTCTGTGAATGTTCAGATTACGTGATCTGGATTACAATATTGATTCTAAAACTGGTATTCCTGCGTCAAAGTGTATTTTTATCATTTTTCCTGGTTCTTATAATCTCACAGGGAATAATTATATCTGTAATGAACTGCTTCTTGTATTTTTGTTAACCCACAGTTCAAGAGGAGTTGCTATCCCCTCCTGCTCCATATGAACCCACTGGCTATTTTTCCCCAGTTAAAGCCAGCTTTTAACCAAGTTAACTGAATTGCTTACTATGTCACCTTGGGGTTTGGAGTGGCTACTTCCCTATCATTCCCAACCCGTTTCTAATTTTGCAGAATTAAAAGAACTTATGCTGAGTTTTATGTATTATTAAGTGACATACATTTAGTGATTTCTGCTGGCCTACTGAGGGCAGTCTTGAAAACCTAAAGAGAGATACAACTGAACAAGAAATAAAATCTAGGTACAATCCTTTCTGTCAACCCCCCCATCCCCCATTTCTCCTCCCTGAAAAAGAATAACTGCTGCTCTGAGTCTCTTTCTTTCATTTTCCCTTGGCTTTCTTCAGATTCGCTTAATTCCATTAGAAAAACTATTCTTATATCCTCCAAATTAAATCCAAGGCTCTTTCTTTGTTTCCACCTACTTTTAAAATCTTTTCTAGGATCCATGATAAGAAAAAAAATGTTTTCCTTCAGTAAGTTTTATCCATCCGTGGCTATGTAACACAGGATGTAGGGGGAGATCCTCACAACACTAGATCACAAGAAAAGGAACCTGTAATCTACGAATTAGATGCTAATACTCCAAACACACCAGTCATAGCAAACTATAAACGCTATACCAGTGTTTCAGCATGTTCACAAATGACTCTACTAATTATTTAACGATAAGAATTATCAATTTATTTGGCTCACCTTTAATCAATATTGGATTAGACAGGATTTTAGTTTCCTCTTAGTAACACTATTTTAGAAATTAATTAGATCGTTTTAACTTGGATAAATTCCATGCCTCTTTAAAATCAATCATCAATTTCCCCTTAAACCAAGTGTTAAACCTACAGCCCATGGGCCGAAACTGGCCCACCCAGGGCTTTAATCCAGCCTGTGGCTCTCTTCTCCAACCCCCCCACACACACACCTGTCCTCACCCTTCCAAGTGAGATTAGGGCTGCTGAACTTCCCAGCTGGCTGGCCCTTGTCTTTACCTGTTTCTCCTCCAGCAGGAAGCTTCTCTGGGCTAAAGCACAAAAAAAGTTGCAAAGAAAATGCAGAATGGATTTTCCTTTAAGGTCTCTGGGCCCAGACAGACTACTCGGGAACTGGAATGACAGCTCCCAGAGTGGAATGACGGTCCCTGCGAGTAGCAGCTGCATTATGGGAATGGAATTCCGCTCTGGGGGCTGTCGTTCCAGTCCCAGAGTAGTCTATCTGGGCCCAGAAACCTTAATGGAAAATCCATTCCGCATTTTCTTTGCAACTTTTTTGAGCTGCAATGTATTTCAATGAAGTGGAGCTCAAGTAGTTTCAGTTTCGAGTGTTTGTATGTCAGCTGAAGTTCTCTCCTTGCAAATAAAGGGCTGATGTTTTGAGCCAACTTGTCTCTGCTGACTGGACCTGAGAATGGGTGCCTGAGTGAGTACTCTAACCTGGGAACCCACAGCCAAAGGGGGACATTACACTGGAGAGACACTGCCATTCTGAGCAGAGCAGGGGTGGGGGGAGAAGCTTGCAATGCCCAGTCATTTTATGTTTTCCTAGGCTCAGAGCATTTTATATTTTTAGTTTTTATTTTTAGTATCTGCTGTGATCCTTGTACTTTTTCTCGATGTTTTATTTAAAAAATTGCATTGCCAAATCCCACTATCCCCCCACCTTTCCATTTTAGGTAGGCATCTTTTAAGATCGGGGGGTGGCGGTTTGAGAGGTGTCAGTTATCAGAGACTGTTAAATAAACAAAACACGGCATGAGTGTTACCGTTTTAAGCATATTTGTATTTTAAGTTAAAAAAATTAATTGTGTTTGTCAGTGTCCTTTATAAAGTTAATATCTTTGCTACCTGGCATTACATTTTATGACAAACATAAAAGTCCCATTTATGTCAGATCCGGCCCTCATAACAAATGAGCTTGACACCCTTGCCTTAAACCACTATTCATCTGAATTCTGCACGGGTCATGGTTCATTACATGACATTAAACAAACTGATTAAGAAGTTCCAAACAGACCTTAACAGAGGCAACTAAGGGATAAATCATTGGATTCCACATGAACCAGAATTCATTCACACAAAATTAGGTTAGAAGGCTGCTGTCAAGTCACAACTGACTTACGGCTACCCCGGGAAGGGGCTTTCAAGGCAAGTGAGAGAGCTGACAAGTTGGGGCTATACCATGCCACCTTCCCTCTCAGTCCCATATGCACCTTCAGTTGATAGCACACATTAATCCATCAGTTCATAATCCTATTGAGTTTCTTGTTTAGAAGATGAGTTGGTTTAGAGTGGTTATAGATGAAAAAGATTAGTTCATCAGTAAGCCAGTCTCTCTCTTAGCATCTAGAGGAATGGGCACTGTAGTTTATCCTCTACTTTTCCCACCAGGACGGCCTCCTCTTGGAATGGCAGAGAGAGTAAGGAAAAGATCTCAGAAAGTCCAGTGAGGGGAGAAGGGCAGGTGTGTGTGACAGAAAGTTCTGCTGAATGGAGGCTCTGGTTCGCTCTGACTCTTCCCCTTGGCTCTGAATGCAGACTCTGAGGGTCCTCGGCAGCTGCACTCTCAGTGGCTTCCACGGCTCTCCTCTAATGGGATGGAAGCTAGAAGCTCCACCCTACCCACCCCGGCCAAGAAGGCCCCAACTGGAACCAGGGAACCCCCACTCAGCCAGTGGAACAGCTAAAACGGCAACTTCTCTTGCCTAGATCTATCATCCACTGCCAAGAGCCATTTTAAGAACCATCTCTAAACGACAGGCATTCATTTTCTGCTTTGAAATTCTAATTCATTCATTCTATAAGCTGTATATCCCACCGGTCCAGGGCTGCTGGATTTTTGGGCAGCCCACCCCACCCCTGGGGGATTGCCGTACCTGCCTGTGGGCGATTTTCTCCCCCAGGTTCTCCCACAGATGCTTCAGTTCCGTCAGCGGTTCCCTGATGATGTCTCGATCGGTCTCGTCGGTAGCTTTTTTGAGCATCAGCTCCCCCTGATGATTCAGTTTCTCCATCTCAATTTGCTGCTGGTAAACTTCCATTTTGAATTCCTGCCGACGGAGGAGAAAGTCAGGAAACTTTGTTGTAATCATTATTATTATATACGTAACACAATACTAATCAATCATTGAGCGATACATGTAGACATTATACCTCTCAAAAGCTCAGTGAGATAAATGGGCCATAAATAAAGAAGAGAGAAGACAGTCTAATTCACAGTACAGTGAGACAAGCTGAATATAAATGAGTAAATCCTCCCCTCTCCGGCAGCAGCAGTGCCCCGAGGCTCCCATCCAGTCTGGTACACACCTTCATCTCGTTCAGCTGCTCTTTGACGGTGTTGAGGTCGGTGCCCACAGGTGGCATGTTGCAGAGTTTAATCACCGTGTTGTCCAGCCAGTCAAACATAGCCTGAAAATGAACACAGCCACAAATGCAGAAAAACCAGTCGGCTGTCGCCCTCTCAAGGCATGGCAAATGCACTATATATGGAACCAGCTGACACAATTTGAGGTAGCAGGGTTTCTTCCCCCACAACTTAACCTATTTGCAAGAGTATGTTGCTAACCTGAGGTCACTAGAGCTTGGAGAAAACAACTCTGTTAAGTTGGACCAAAGGCCTGTATTCTACTCTAGCAAGCTAGGCAACACAAGCTAGGACCAGGCCCTCCTGCTTTCCCCCAGCATCTGGTACTTGGAAGCACACTGCCTCTGATCATGGAGGTTCCATTTAGCTTGCACAACTCAGAATTGTTGCTAAACCCATACTGACTAATTCAGCTTTGTGCCTGTGGTGCTCCCCTAGTGCCTGATGCAATGGTGGGGGCCTTATTGCAACAGAAACCCTTACTGCCATTAATGCATCGGCCTTAACTCTGCATGTATTCCCCCCCACCCCCGCCACCCTTCATTACCTGCAATGTGTCCTGATACTGCACCGCTGACTGCATGGCCTCCTCCAGCTTCTCCAGTCTCTCCTTCCAGGTTTTGTTCAGGTTTTCCCAAGCACTATTCATCTGCAAGGGCAAGGAGGGAACTGGTGGCCCTGGAGCAGCTAGCAAGCTTAGGACCCAGAGGGCAAGGGAGAATCGAGCACCCAAACATAAAACGCACTGGGGGCAATCTCCCTAGACAACCTGCTTTCTCAGTACAGTGACATGAAAATATTTACCTGGAAAAGTCCTTCAGGGTGACCCTGAGGACTCATACTGGTTTCCAGGAGTGCTCCAGCACTCTCCTGCTAAAGATTTTCCTTGGGTGGGTGGGGGGGCATTATTGCCCTGCCTGCTTTGGTCTTTTGCCCATCTGAATGGTAGATGGGATGAACTGCTTGCTAAGCATGGGCAGGGGGTGCATTCTTTCTTGCTTCCTGCCCTCCCAATCTCAAACGAGACACTGTCTGGAGCAAAAGTATTTGCTCAGGGGCTGTACCCACACAATGTCTCATCTGAATGACAACCCACGCACAACAGGTCCATGACACGCAAATGTTTGCTTCTGGGGGAAACAAAACATTGCATGAGTGTACCTCCCCAAAGATGAATGCATCTGGCCCAGGAATCACCTTGGGTGCAGCGGAAATCAGTGCAGACATTTCTACTCACCTCATCAATGCTCTTCTTCACTTCTGGTTTTTCGGTCTCACCGCAGGCAAAAATCAAATCGGCTCCCAGGATCCGGATGAATTCCAGTTCTTCATGCAAACCATCCGTTTCCTCCTTGATCGTCTATAGGGAAGATCGGAGCAGCAGTGAGCGATGGGTTTAATAGTAAAACTCTACCCCGAATGATGGCTGAACTGTCAGAATGACAGCACATGGTGACAAGCAACCCATGTTTCTTCATGGGGTTAATTTCTACTGAAAGAGGGGGCACAATCTCTGGCACGACTTGTTCCACTATAACGACAGGCAAGAGGAAGGCCAGAATTACTGAACAGAGATTTCACAGAGCTGCTGAAGAAGACACTAGGTGTGGACACTTATCCAGCTATTTTGATCTGAATACTCTGTCTTTATTATGTGGAAGGTAAAGGCAAAGGTTTCCCTTGCTCGAAAGCCAGTCGAATCTGACTCTAGGGTTGCGAAGGAGCTCTCCAATGCCTAGAATGCAAGGAAGCTTAGTATAAGCAGAAGAAACAAACATGCCCTTTACCAAGCAGTCTAATATGGAATATGGAAATTGCAAACAAGTCTTGGAAGAGAGATTCAGGTTGGTTTGCAGTATAAGTGCAAAATTTGAGTCCAGCAGTACTTTAAAGACCAACAAGATTTTCAGAGAATAAGCTTCAGAGACTCAGAGCTTAATTCTTGAAAGCTTTTACACACTCTGGAAATCGTGTTGGTCTGAGGTACTACTGGACTCAAGACTCAGAATGAATCCCTATTCTAAGAGAAGATACCCTTTTGCTGGAAGATTTCTTGCCTTTGTATTTAGGCAACCCTTCATGAAGTCATATAATGTGAGCGACAGCTGCAGTCCCTGTTGCATTTGGAAAGTTAACAATGGACGGTGCAAAGTTCTTTCTCCTGAAGCAGAATTGGTGGTGTCTTTCTTTGCCCTCCTTACCTCTGCAGCTTCCACTTGCTGCTTTATGATGGATGGGTCAATCCCGGGACTCTCCAGGTCATGGACAATGTCCTGGGTATCTCGGATGGTGGTCAGGAGGGCAGCCATGTCATACCAGAACTTCTCTGCCAGTTCAAGGACATCCAGGAATTTGATTTCGCGTTCCTCGGCCCGAGTTTTGATATCTTCCCAGAAGAACACCATCTGATCCAATTTATCCTGGATTTCTGGAAAGGTAGAAAGGAGAACAACATCACAAAACTGAAAAATGAGGCCCGTTCTCTATTAGAAAAGAACCATTCAGAATACAGAGGACTTCCATCATCACAGAACCCATACAGGAATCTACCGAATAAGTGATTTCCAACACCAAGGTAAACATACAGGAATCTACTGAATCACGGTGGCATATGGAGGGAACACACACAAGATCTCCAAGTATGCCCAGGCTCCAGCACCTTTACCTTTTGCTGCCAGGTCCTTGTCTGCTCCTTGGGATCGCCTGATCAGTTCTTCCCCACGGCGTTTCAGAGCGTCGAAGGATGGCTGCAGCTTCTCCAGCTCCATTGTGGCATTTTTATTGTCACTGATGCACTCCCTGATTTTCTCCACCTCTGCTGGGATCAGCGGGGGCATGCGCAGACGGGAAGCGAGACTCTCCAAAGTCTCCAGCATTGGCTCAATCTTGTCGTGGAACTAAAGGGAAGAAGGGATCATTAGCGAAGACACAGTGGAGATGACATATTGCAATACCTACCTGTGGGGATATGCCACAGCGGTTCTGAAGTTCAATGGTGGTTTCAGAGGCAGGACAGCTTCAGAAATTCCCCTTTAATTGACACAGACATCCAGAACTGTGCCTCAAGGTCCTTACCAGTATTGCTTCTGAACAATCATTCCAGAAGAGTGCTCTCTTCTTTTTTCAGAAAGGTTATCTTGGCAAGCGCCACACTACGTTTGGATCTCTCTCTCCCTAGAAAGACTTGCCTGTCCCCTTCTGCTGCCATCTTCCACAAGTGGCTGAAGCCTTTTTTGTTTTGTCTGGCATTCCTTCAGTGATCCCACCTTCCTCCCCCACATTTTAAATGTTGTTTTTATGTTTTTCTACATGCATTTTAACTTTGGTTTTCATTCTTTTTGTTTGGTTTTTAATGGTTTTTAAGACATGTTTTTATTCAGTATGTATGTTTTTTTATCTGTTAGTCATCTTGGTGGCCCCGATGAGGGCAGAAAAGTGGGGTATGGCTTTTGTAAATAAAATAATGGCTATGCCTCTTAGAAGCATAGAGTTGGAAGGGACCCCCAGGGTCATCTAGTTCAACCCGCAGCACAAGGCTTTTTCTTTGCAAGGGTGTGACTTAGGAAGTCACATAGCTTCCTTGGTCAATTTCACTACCATGTCCGCCTTCTAGAAAAAGCCACAGCAGGAGGGAAATTCATCTCAAACTGACATGCTTGTGTACATGCTGGGTCGTTTCTTCCATTGCTGCCCACTGACGGGCTTTTTTGGAGGCCTCACAAAACAATCTCCTGGTTGAATGAAGTCACACCTCATCTTGACTACACTTTGAGAAGGGCTATAAAACAGAATTTGGCCTTGGGGACGAGGTCACAGGATTGTATTACACTTGGTCAGGACATCATGGTGGCAGTGGGAAGGGTTTTTCTTTTTTTATTGAATACTGTTTGCTAAGCTAGGTTTTGATATTTTGTATTTAAAATGGTTTTGTTACTCACGTTAGGTTCCATTTGTTTGGGAGAAAGGCAGGCTTAACATTTGGTTCATAAATCCCCCCCAAAAAAAACCCCTTAAAATCTTAACTCCTCTTGAGTAAGAGGGAAGCAGTTCTGTGCTGTTATAGAGGAGGGTAAGTGATTTGTTGAGGCATACGTTTTTGATACGCAGGAATTGCCTTAGTCACAGCTGACAGCATGAGCTAGGAAATTCTCTACTTATCCACAAATTCACCAGTGGCCTTCAGACAGCCACAATAAATGGCTACTGCAACCAGGAACGTGGCCTATTCCTGTACTTCTGGCCACATCAGTGGGAAGCATGTATGTGGGAACAGCTATCCACATTCTCTTTATTTTTGCTTCAATTAAAACAATGGGACGAAAGGTAATGTACTGGGGGAGGGGGAGGCATGGCTTGATGAGACAGCATGTGCTTTGCTTGCAGAAGGTCCCAGGCTCAAGCCCCGGTGGCATCTCCAGTTAACAGATCTCAAAGAGCAGAGCTGAGAAAGGCCCCTCCCTGCTTGAGACTCCAGGTATAGACTTTGTTTAGTCTCAGCACTCACGTTTCCACCACAATTCACAGCAGCTGGTGCTTTCTGTTCTCTCTGAACACCAGTTTGAACAATTTCTGATTTTGCAATTAAGAGGGTGCTTTTTGATGACTTGTTATATCAGAATTCACACTTTTGGAACTGCTGAATCAGAGGGGGTTCCCCCCCCTTTCTAAAATCACTTCACAAATCAAATTTTGTGAAAAATAAGCATAACCAACAACTTTCCAAAGAATGGGAGCAAGATTCCTAGTCAGGATGACACAGGCTTTTTTCTAAGTTAAAAATGGGTTGAAAATGTGATGCGTGGGTTTCTTACCTCTGCAATCTGTAATGGTGGGTGCAGTCAACACAACAATGAAATGAGAAGACCACGCAGGGAGCAGGCCAACAGGTACCCGAGACACACAACAGAACACATTCCACAATGGGAAGGGTGAGAAGACATGAGATGGTGGTGGAGGAAAAACTCAGAGTTATTATGAGCATAAACCAGGAGGAAAATAAGTAACTAAACACCACAACATTGTGCTTTTTTCCCAAAAAACAGATGAGACATGGAACAAAACTTGCACTAGTTTACCGGTGGAACATTTGGCCAACTCAAATCAAACAGCATGCAAGACAGGTGCTTTGGATAGTTGAAATGAGGTAATGAGAAATTTGGGTGTGACTGCTTGATTGAATTCATTTATAAAATAAAAGGCATGTTTTAAATAAAAACCTCAATCCCCCCCCCCCTTTGATATTGATAATAGCAACCCTTTAAGCAAACAGCAAATCCTCTTTTTGCTCCTGTGGATCTCTCCCACCAGCCTGCCTGAAATGAGAAAACCTGGTTGCAATTGCCTCCATAAAGGAGAGCACTGCCTCCCTGGCATGGAGAACAGCATATCACTGACAGGAACATATGGAACTGTCTTCGACTGAGTCCCAACAATGATCTATCTGCTCTGACCATTCTTCAAATGTGCCCAGAGGGGAGGGGGAAGATGGGAAATGCTTGCTTTACTCCCTAGCCCACCCACTGACACACAAAACCCAACCTCCATAGGCTCCTGACCCAGAGAGGCCTTCTCTTGATATCCACAGAGTTGGATGCCATCCCTTTTGTGCATTTGTGGGACTGAGGCCCCTCAGAAGATGTCAGCAACAATGCCATTCATTAGGTAAAGGTAAAGGTTTCCCTTGCTCGAAAGCCAGTCAAATCCGACTCTAGGGTTGCGGTGCTCATCTCCGTTTCCAAGCCGAAGAGCCAGCGCTGTCCGAAGGCGTTTCTGTGATCATGTGGCTGGCACGACTAAATACCAAGGCGCACAGAATGCTGTTACCTTCCCACCGAAGTGGTACCTATTTATCTACTTGCAGTTTCTTGCTTTCGAACTGCTAGGCTGGCAGGAGCTAGAACCACAGACGGGAGCTCACTCCGTCATGCAGCACTCGGGTCTCGAACTGCTGAACTACCGACCTTCCAGCCTGCAGTTCAGCGTCTTAACCACTTGAGCCACTGCATAAAACTGGGAATCACAAATTCTACAACCTGTCACCCCCCCCCCCCAATAATAATGCACATGGGCTGCAGATCACAGCAAACAACCAACCTGAGTTGACTGCGAGATGGCCTCATCCAGTGCTAGAGCGCGTTGGCGGACCTCCTCTTTGATGCGCAAGTATGTGGTCTCAGCCAGAGAGTATTTCTCCTGAACCATCTCCCCTTCTTCTGGGTTTAATTCCTTCAGCTGTGGCCCGATTTTCAGCAGCTTGTCAATGTGGGGTTTGTGCTCAGCAATTGACTCCCTCCATTGCTACAACATGAAGAATCAGAAGGCGAGTTTGACAACCAGCATTGCCTGTTTTATCTCCCTCATGTAATTTGCTTTCTTTACCACTGACACACACTTATCTGATCAGTTTCACTGAATTATCCAGCATAAATAAATATTTAACTGGAGGACTCTCTTGTGGGGGGGGGGCAATTTGGGAGTTGTAGTTTGCTATATTTTAAATTACAATTTGTAGGCTGCCTTGAGCCACAAGGAAAGGCAGAATATAAATATGGTAATAAATAAATAGTAAATTGAGTCAAATATCTTTTTTCTAGTCAATCACTGCTTGTTCAAATTTTAAGTTTATGCTTAAAATTAAGAATTTTTGTTAAAGTGCACACTGGAGTCACCAACACTTACCAACATTCGACTTCACTTGCCACACTGTTGCCCACTCACCCAATTCTACGGGATCCCCCTGGAGCTTTTTAACTAGTCACTTTAGTATTCACCATCCTCAGTAATTTGGTATTATCTGCAAACCTGGCCATTCCACGGCTCCCCCCTGTTTTTAGATCATTTATTTATGAACAAATGAAACAGCATCAGCCTCAATACCAATCCTTGTGGGATCTCACTGCTCACCTCCCTCAAGTTTGAGAACTGTCCACTGATTCCTGCTCTCGCTTGTCATTTAATCAGTTTCTAATCCACAAGAGGAGCCACCCTCTAACCTTGTGCCTGCTAAGTTTACTCCGGATGCATGTGGCTCTCTTGCCAAATTAACCAGGGTAGACTGGGTGCTGCCCACCACCTGCAGCTCATCAGAAGGGATCACGGTCTCTCTTTTCTAAGCACAAGGGTTTAATAGGGATTTTCAGAACAACTGAGTTTTGCAACCCACAGGGCCACTGTGTATTGATCCCTTACAGCTGGCTGGCAGAGGAACTGCCACCTGTCCTCACAGCCAGTCCTTTCCCCAAAAGCACCACAGTGTTCACTTCCAATACAGTACAACACCAAAGGACTTGCCTGAAAAAAGCGTCTCTACAAACTCCCCATACCTGGAGTTAAGAGTGGCCCTGCTTGGATTTAACCCACGAGGTTTCGCCCAAAACCTTCCAGGGCACACTTACCCTCATGTCTTCCTGTTGCTGTTTGAGATGCTCATGGTCAATGGCAGGTGGTGGCAGCTGTCCAATCAGGGCTTGCATCTCTTCTAGCCAAGGGCTGAGCTCTTCGTACGTCTCCCAGAACTGGTTTACCAAGACTTGGGCCCGCTCCAGGCAGGCATAGCGCTCTGAATTGAGGTGGCTGACTTTGTCATACTGGTTCGCGAGAGACTCTGTTTTCTCCTGGAGGAAAAGGGGAGGTTCAGAATGAAGACACCAGCCAAGGAGCCTCTTCTGGATGCTGGTTCTCAGGGGCCAGCTTCATGACTTTGCGCCATTTGATGCTGTACTTCACACATTGCCTGAATGTATACATTCCATCCCGTCTGTCCCACATAATTCTTCTCTTTGAGTTTTTCCTGACCCTTTATCATGACATTCTGCTGTTTTTAATTTTTTAATTTTATTGGATTTGTATCCTGTCCTCCCCACATAGCAGGCTCAGGGCAGGTTCCATCATACATAATATCCAAAAAACAGTTAAAACTAATTAAAATACATCAAATAAAAATACAGATAACAATTCCTATATTTCTCACCAGAGCCTCAACAGATGAGGTCTACCACAGACTGGGGTTCCAGGTAGTTATGCAGATCTGTATCACTGGAGGGGCAGCCCAATAAAGTGTGGACGTCCGCTGCCTTAGCTAAAAGCCTGGTGGAAGAACTCCGTCTTGCAGGCCCTGCAGAACTGTAAAAGCTCCCTGAATGGGAGCTCATTCCACCAGGTAGGGGCCAGGACCAAAAAAGCCCTGGCCCTAGTTGAGGTGAGACGGATGTCCCTGGGGCCGGGGACTACCAGGAGATGCTGGTTTTCATATCATAGAGCTCTCTGAGGCTCATAAGGGCAGAGGCGGTCTTGAAGATATGCAGGCCCCTGGCCGAATAGGGCTTTGGATTAACAGTTCTTTTTGGAGGGAGGGACACTTACAGCAGAAAGCTGCCTAGGTCAGACCCTAGTCAGACTCACAAATACTTGCTATATCTTGTATTTCTCTTTGTGTTATCTTCATTTCTTAAGCATAACTTAGTCTTCATTGGTATGAGTCTGGATAGGCACTGATTCAGTTTGGCTGGCCCTGCTTCAGCACAATCACCTGGACAACTCCAGGTCTCTTGTAGTGTTCTCAAGAGACGGCTTTACCTGAAGCATGGCTTTCTGCTCCTCCCCGCAAGTGCCCAAGATTTCACTACGCTGGCTGAACAGCTCATCCACTGAATCTTTGTGCCGAATTATGTCAATGGAAAATGCCTGCAAAGGTAAACCATGGGACAAAAGAAGACCGATTAAGCAACCAGAACACAATATGCAAACAAATTCTGTATCTCTTTCAGGACATGTTTCTTGACCAAAGTGTAGCCATCTTGCCTGCACCAAAGACATGTCTCAATGGACACCCATCGAAGGCCACTACTTCAAGGCTGTCAGGATTGTGTGTGTGTGTGTGTGTGTGTGTGTTAGGTGCCATCCAGCTGCTTCTGACCTATAGCGACTCTATGAACTGATGACCTCCAAAATGTCCTACCATTGACAGCCTTGCTGAGGTCTTGCAAAATGAGGGCCACGGCTTCCTTTACTGAGTCAATCCATCTCCTGTTGGGTCTTCCTCTTTTCCTATTGCCTTCAACTTTTCCTAGCATTATTGTCTAGAATCTATGCTCTTGTTCTGTACTGTATTGATTCTACAGCTGCTCCAGATAGCCAGAGACCAGCCATTCTGTTGTAGGCACATCCTTGTAATTCCTGGAGTATCTTGTTTTAAGTGTTTTGTCCTACTTGAAATGACAGCTGAAATGCTTTGGATGGTGTTCAAAATCATCTGCTCCCTCCACCCAGCTACCTCCTCAACTGCATAGGGGCCAGAAGCAAACATGGTTTCAGTCTTTACACCATTAGCACCCCATATGCTCAACTTCAGCCATGGTAATGAAGCTGGTCACCTCTAGCTGATATGTCTGCCCTGGAAGGATCCACGCTAGCAGCTGGTGTCCCTTCACCACCTTTACTTCCTGCATCGCCTACACTTCCCTAACGCCATGAGCAATCCTTCCACTCTGCCATCCACCTTTGTTTAACAGCCTGTTTTCCATGCTTTGCTTTCCCTCAAGGAATCCCACTCTCCATCTTGCCAGCCTTTCTATACCTTCTGGACCTGCAGCTGTGCAGTGGTTTGGTCTTGCTCCAGGCGGATCGGACCAAGAGCCATCAGCTTCCGCTTTGTCTCTGCAACCCAAGCGAGTTCTGCATCAGCTGCTTGCTCATACTTGCACCGAGAAGGAAGAGGAGAACACAACATGGTTAGCAAAGTATAATGGGGTGAACCTGGCATGCAAACAGGGGCAAGTCCTAATGCTGCACTTATGTTGGTTGACAAGTGACAAGCTTAAAGGCTCTGCTGAGAATTGTCCAGCATGACAGCAAAACAGATTGTGGACGGAAAGTCAGCAGACAGGAGGGGAGGAGACAGTGCTTGCTTGCCTGGAGATAGCTTCAGGCAGGTAGCCATATTGGTCTGCAGTAGAAGAGCAAGACTTGAGCCCAGTAGCACCTTAAAGCTTAACCAGATTGCCAGAGAATCAAAGACCCTTTTGTCAGATACTGTGGAAATCTTGTTGGTCTTTAAGATGCTACTAGACTCGAATCTTGTTGCTTACTCATCTTTCCCACATTCTCATGACCACACAATCATCTTCTGAAAGAGCATCTGCACCCCATCCAAATCTGAGTTCAAGGCAACTACTAGTCCACTTAATACTTCTCCTCTAGAGCTGTAGGTTGATGGTGGCGCAGCACATGAAAAATTCCTGCGTACCTGAATTCCTACAACAATTTAGGACTGCTGGTTCTTGCAAAGATGAGGTGTGTCAAGCTTCTTGACACCTGCATAAATATTTTGCAGACGTGGGAGATCTGAGATCAAAGACATCCTCTGCATCACAAGCTTGCATCACAACCTTGACAAGGCTGCCCCCTCCACTGCTATCCAGAATTTAACAGGGGTTGCACTTACCTGTAACCTTTGTTCATCGAAAGGGCTTCTGTGCAGGCACACATCCCTCCCTCCTTCCCCGCTGTGGGAGTCTACTGCTCCTAAGTGGCGACTATGGAGAACTGAGGGAAGAGGTTGGCTCCTCCCAGGTCAGGGGACTTTTGGGCGGGAAGTTGCTGGAATGGTAGGAGCCAAGCATTCTTGGGAAGAAAAAATTTCTACAATGAGCTCGCTAGTTCTTCCCGGTGGCTGGCCTGCGGTACCGCAGTCCGATGTGGGACTGCACAGAAGCCTTAAAGATGAACCACTCGTTCCTTTCATCTGCTTGGCTGCAATTTCCCACTTTGGTTGGAAAGAAAAGCCAGTGCTAGCACCTTGGAGCATCTCTGAACACCACTGGGGAAAAGAGACTCAGAGAAAACTACCTGCTGGGACCTTTGTATCGCAGCATCTATTTCTTCTACCCTTTGCTTGATGGTGTCACTGATCAGCTTGTACCGTTCATTGGTGTCTGAGACCAGCTTATCCAAGCCTTCGCGGGCACGCCAGGGCACCAGTTCCAGCAGGGCACGGCTCACCTCATTCACAGTATCCAGAATAAGCCGACGTTCCATCACTTCCTTCTTTAGTTCCTGGGAGGGGAAAAAAGACCAACCATGAGTGACCATGAACTTGCCTTATTCCTAGGTTGTCCAAGAGGGAGCTTGTGGCTTTGGAAACAACTCTCTGGGTGGTCAGAGGCAGGGCCTGCTTCCCATTCTTAAAGGACCTGGGCTACATTTGCTGCTTGTAGGTCAGGAGAGGGGAAGAACTCTTGCTGCCAAAGAAAATAGCATTTCCTGCCTTGCAGCAGAAAAGCACATGCCCAGTTTGCTGCAGTGGGAAGGGGAGAATAGCATTCCCTCTCAGCAGCACATGGCTGAATCCTCTTCTTGACTGCAGCCATGCTCCCAGATCTCCGATTGTTGGACTTAAGAGGACAGCCGTAAAATGCAAGATGATCTCTTTACAAGAGTGCAACCTTTTTACAGTAGATGCTCCCTACCTTTTGCCTCTGCTGGAACTGAGGAATCTGCTCCCCAGTGGGGGAGTACCCTCCACCAGATGTCAGCTCCTCCTCCACTTGACTCATCCAGCCGGTCAGCTCCTCGTGCGTGGCCTGGAACTTCGTGGCCAGCTGCCGTGCCTGCTCCAGTGTCCGAAGCGCCTTTGAGCTGGCAGTGGTTATGTCTGAGTAACGGGTCTTGATGCCATCCAGTTTCTCCTGGATGAGCAGCACTTCCTCCCCTGGGGAAACACACAAGGACTTTAGCCTGAACGAGCCCTATCATCTGAGTTATGGTCATTTCTATTTTAAGCAGTGGATTGTAAGTCCATCTTTTCAAAATCTGCTACTCCCCCCCCCTTCTGCACTCACATCCTTCCACTGCCTGCTTACTGAAATATCTTTAAAGAAGTAAGGGAAGAGAATCTGAAGGGCAAACTCAGACACAACCTTTGCAGGTGTTGTCCCCCAGGGACTTCTACTCTTGGTCATCTTTGCTGGAGGATGTAAGGGAGGCGTTGGAGTCCAGCATACTTCCTTATCTCACCTGTGGTTTGTTTCAGAAGGGCTTGTCCATTCTTAATGGCCTGGTCTACATTCTTCTTGCGGTTCAGGATCTCATCATTCAAGGCCTAAATGGGAAGAACCAACAATAGCCGAGTTAGCAGTTCATCTGGGCACGTCTGCCTGATTCTGCAGAAGACCAAAGCAGGTTCCTGTTGGGGCCTGAGCTACAGAGCCACAACAGAGGTGGACAAACCACGGCCCAAGAGACACACCAGCCTCAGGGGAGCTTTTCACCTGGCTGGCCCTCAATCTGTTGGAAGCACTGGCCCTCCAGACTTCGGCAGCAGCTGGCAGACTGACATCCCTGAAAAGCAGCTGGAACAGCTCACGGGCTAAGAACGGCAAAGAGCAGCTGCATGGGAGAGGGGCCACATCTGAATTTCTGGCAGCTTTTGAAACTGGGAGAGCTAGTGCCTGGCCACTCCTGCACTATATTAAGTGGGCGAAGGTGGCAATCAAAAGATTTGATTTGGCTCCCTTTCATGCAGGCCTCTGTGCCCCTGTAAGACAGTAGAAAAGGGGAAGGTGCTGGGTGCCCAAATACAAACCAAAGGTTGGGTTCTGCTTGTGTGCTGAACACACCTCATAATTTTACCACAGAGAAGCAGCCTCATGGAAACCCCTAGACTGGCCACTCTGTCAAGGCTGAAGAGCTGCCTTCAACTGAAAACACCTCTAGGTAGAGACACAGGAGGACAGTCTTTCTAAAGCCTTACCCTACTCAGAGCTTCATCGCCAGATTTCTGGCATCAAAAGAATACCACTTCGGGAGCTGCTATAAGCATCAGGGTTTAACAAGCTTGAAGAAGAATCTGAACAGCTCCAGAGGCAGTTACTCCCTTGCCACGGAATTAGCCAAACTGGATAAAGCCACTGGCATGGGGAATGATTGCCTGCCAGCGCCTTCTGCTCCTCTCCTCTAAACTACCAAAAATATGTCAAGTATAGGAGTTTACAAGATCAATCCCTGGCAAACAAATCAACCTTTATGGTCAAGTCAACGCCTTCACTTTCCTCTCCGAGCGCTTGGGATCTCTGTCATACACCACAGGCGTTAGTTTCACGGCAACCCAGGGTTCTATCATAGCCTGTGATTGCTCAAAGAAATGGAAGCCAGTGAAGGAGTTGCACAGAAAGGCCATGAAGACAGGCACTGGGTCGGTTTTAAAGGGCTGCCAACTCAGTCCTATGGGGCAAAAATCTTGGGTGCAGAGGAGAAGGGGCCAAACCTATCCCTCACCCCAGACACTCCTTAATTATTGGGGCAGAAGAGAGATTTAGAGGTCCACTCCAACAGTGACACCGACTGCCTCATAGGAGCAAGTGGCTGCAATCAACTCCTGTAGAGTGAAACAAACAAAAGCTTTCCATTCAGTAGTGTGCTCTGTTGGGGCAAACACAGTCCTGCCATTCTCCAAGAGTGTGTGTGTGTGTGGGGGGGGATAGCAACCACTTACAGGCATCCATGGGGAGTGTGCAACAAGTACCTGCATACAGAGGCAGAGACACCTGGAGCACGAGGAGGCACTGGAGCAAACAGGTGCTCAGGTGTGGGCACTGTGTTATTCACACACTGATGAAGCGAAGAGAGCGAAACCAAAGGGGTCAATTCAAACATAAGCGCAACCATGAACCTACCACAAGCAAGCCCTTCATTCTTAATTTGGGGGATGGTCATAATATTGGCCTAAACTCATGAGGCTGTTGCATGGATTACCAAGATAATGTACACACTGCTGTTTTGGCTTGCTGGAATCAATTAAAATCAAAATACAGAATGATTCAAAGGAACAGAAACCCAAACACAATGTCATGGAAGATGGGGGGGGGGGAGAAGCGGTGAATACCAGCTGCTCAGCATGCTGCTTCTGCAGGACATCCCGTTGGTAATCCTTGACGGACACCGAGATGAGCTTGTCCTCAACCTCCGCTAGCCAGTTGAGCACCTCCACCTCGTCCTCCCCAAAGAGCCGGGCATTAGCCAAGGCCTGATCAAGAAGGGCAGCCTTCCGGCCGCACCGGTCACAAATCTCATCATAGCGAGACTCCAGCAGGTCCAGTTTGTCAGCCAGTAAGGCCTGCTCAGTTCTGCAGCTCAAGGAGGACAGAGACTGCCCTGTCCTGACTGCACGAGCCACGGCCGTGGCCCGGCTCTCTATCTCTTCCTCTAGTGCCTGGAAATCAGGGAGAATAAAAGGAAAGGGGGGAAAAACACAAAATGGAGAAGAACATGTGATTTGAAAATGGAACAAACACAAAGGGGGAAAAAACACAAATGTCAATGAAAATTCTTAACCAAAACTGAATAATGGAGATGGCTGATAAAAATATATGCTGTAATACATTAAATAATACATCAAATAAATGGTCTGAATGAAGGGGGGGGAGCAAAGAGATGACTTTCGTTTCATTCTGTCCTGGAGGTCAGGCAAACTCATTAACAGAAGCGACACTGCTTTTTTCATAGCCTTAAATCAAAATTAAGGGAACTTTGACACATCCACTTGCACCAAGCCAGGTTTATGCCCCAAGAGAGCCCCTATGCTTGCCTGCAAAGCTTCCCGTTCACTTACATCCCCAGTTATTGGCTGAGCTGTTTCTGACATCATAGATTATTCAAAAGCTCTGAGCTCAGGACTAAGAGATCTAATTAATAATAACTTGGACAGTAATATCTTTACTAGTTACTCAAGTTCAGTCTTGAGGCTTAAACACTCAGCCCTGGGTCTTTATATGCTGAATTCCAGCCAACTCATCTGGATTTCAAAGCCTGCTCCCATCGTGCACGTACATACACGACTGTATCCAGGGATGCATGTCTCTCAGCATCAAATACACCTGCCCAAGAGCCCCCCCCCCAGACCCCCGCCTTTGCCATTGTCTTGGCTATCATTCCCCAACCTTATGCCGGGTGATCTGCTGCTGGATTTTGGCAGTTTGAGTCCCAATGGGCTCTGAGTTGGCTAATTTCTTTTCTGTCACAGCCAGCCAGTCAGAGATGGGTTCCGATGTCTCATGGAACTGCTTGGCCAAAACCAGGATCTCCTCCAACTGATTTTGCCTGTGGTAAAAAGGGAAACAAATCCATTCAGAAATCCAAATGGGCACACTTAGCATTCCTGAAAGATTTAAGTGATTGAAATGCCCACAAATTGTTTGTGCCCCCACAGCTTTAGAAAGTTTTTTGGGGGGCGGGGGTGTGTACCTAGAAGCCATGGCTGACTTCTGGCGACCCCTAGTGGGGCTTGGAGGCAAGGGACATTCTTTGGAGGTCTCCCATCCAAGCTCTTTCCGGGGTCAGCCCTGCTTAGCTTCCAAACTCTGACGAGATCGGGCTTGCCTGGGCTGTCCAGGTCCAGGCACTTTAGAAAGTTTGAGACTGGTAGCTCTCCCTTGGACCTGGAGCCTCACTGAATCCAACTTTGTAGCCTTAAGATGGTGCTGACAAAACTCAAAGGCATACACAGTGAAGCTGTCCCCAGCTGACTATTGTTCCATCTATTCAAGACAAGCAATGGTGCTCCCAGTTCTCAAGGAGATCTCTCTCAGCAAAGCTCCTTGAGATTCTAATAAGCTAGAAGTGCCAAGGATAGGACATGCAAGATCTGCTCTACTGCTGAGATGCCTAAAGACATAACATAAGTATTCTTCTAGATCAGACCATCTAGTTCCAATAGGCACCAGCTCTCCAGGGTCTCAAGGAGGGTTTTTAATGAGCTCTACAGAGATCCTTTTAACTAGACATGCTGGGGACTGAACATGACAACTGGAATGGTAAGCCACATTAGGGACCAAGTTGTATCCAATTTCTGCAGCAGTCCACTGTGAGCACCGTGCTACTGGCACTGACTATGCCATTCCTCTGCTAGCCGGACTTATGGGATCAACACACAGTTGCCCTGTAGCTTCCGAAACTCAGTTGTTCTGATAATCCCCATTAAACCCTTGTATTTATAAAAGAGAGACTGAGATCCATTCTGAAGAGGTGCAGGTGGAGGGTGGCACCCAGTCTACCCAGGATGGGAGGGACAATACATCCATCGAATCCCCACAGTTCTCCCACCTAGAGAGAACAGCAAGCAAATATCGCTGTTTTACAATTTATCTGAGTTTAGGTAGCCTTTTCGGAGCTGCGGTGGCTCAAGTGGTTAAGACACTGAACTGCAGGCTGTGGAAGGTCAGTAGTTCAGCAGTTCGAGACCCGGGTGCCACATGATGGAGTGAGCTCCCATCTCTAGTTCCAGCTCCTGCCAACCTAGCAGTTCGAAAGCAAGAAATTGCAAGTAGATAAATAGGTACCACTTAGGCGGGAAGGTAACAGCGTTCCGTGCGCCTTGGTATTTAGTCATGCCGGCCACATGACCACGGAAACGTCTTTGGACAGCGCTGGCTCTTCGGCTTTGAAACGGAGATGAGCACCGCAACCCTAGAGTCGGATTCGACTGGCTTTCGAGCAAGGGAACCTTTACCTTTTACCTAGGTAGCCTTTTAAATGTCTTCCATATCTGTTACCACCCTTAGCAGTGAATAGAATCATAATTTTATTTGGATTTTAAAATCTCTTTCTCGTTGTTATTGGATGCTTGGGGATATGTGTCAGGGGGGATGGAGACTTGGGGGGAGTAGTCTTGGGCAAGGGGAGGTATAGCAGTGGGAAATGGTACAGAGAAATGAGCAAATGCGCCTAAGAGCTTGCCCCATTTCTGGTTTTGTTCCTAGTCAAAGGAAATCTGGATTCCACACCAGCATCCTATTGGGTCACATGATGGTTCCACTGGATCACTCCTGCCAGCTCCCTTTCCCTTTCACGTGGGCTGCAGCCTTATCTGGGTCATTTTAACCATGCACCTTGTAACCTCCACATGAAGTGGTCTCCTCCTGAGTCAGACCCATGGTCTATCAAGGACAGTACTTTCTGTTCTGATCAGCAGTAGCTTACTACGGTCTTAGGTTGAAGTCTTTCCCGTCACCTGCTATCAGATCCTTTAAAATGGAGATGCCAGGGACTGAACCTGGGACTTTCTCCATGCCAGGCTGATGCCCTTAACCTGAGCCACATGGCCCCTCCCCACAGAAGACTTGCTGTTGAAAGCAAGGCTGGTAACGGCAAAAACAGTGTTAATCCAGGACTTGGATTATGCAGAAAAGGGTGAACGTGGCTTGATGGGTGTGTGTGTGTGTGTGTTGAGTTTTCATAACTGTCCCCACTCCCCACCAGGCTTCTCAGTGCAGCAGCAGGCTGGTCTGGGGGTGGGAGAGGGAGGAGGAAGAGCCCCTGTCTCTCATGATCCCACCTCCACACCAGACACCCTGTTCAAAGGTGCTTCAAGGGTCTCTAGCTGGCATCAGAATCCTGCGTCATGAAACAGCAGAGATTTTAGAGCAAAGATCATTGAAGATGCTGTGTGTGGGTGGAGGCACAGCAGCCTCCTGCATGTCAGTGAGACATTAAAACACCTTCCCCAAGGTTGCACCCTGCCCGTCTCTGTGCTTACCTTGCTGAGGCCTTGCTGAGGAGGCCTGCCCAGCGGCTTCCAAGACTCTCCAGCTGCCCAGCTATCTTCTCCCTGTCCACTGGTTCGGCTGACTGTGCTATTCTTCCACCCTCTGTTTGAATCATCTCAACAGTAGCTTTCCGATCATCCAGGAGGCGCTGCAGCAGCTTTGGGGCAAAGCATTGGGAACTGGTCAAAAGAATGAGTATTAATCTCGTTGCAAGCAACTTTGTCTCCATGGGGGAGCAAAGTGAAGCATAAAGGAAGCAAAATAAATGACCCCAATAAACCAGCAATTCTCATCCTGTCTCCCAAAAGGTCAACCTTCCCCCGTGCCTGGAAAATGAGTTCTCCTCTGTGTTAAACTTCCCTTCTCTTGACAACATCCCACACACCTCCCCTAAATCCCTTTTCTTGGCTTCTTTTTCACGATCTGTCATGCCAGGATTTCATTCTTCACTACTGGGACTTACCTATTCCATGTGCCTCTCTAAGATTAGTGCTTCCAAGAGAAAGCTGCTTTAAACTCTTTCTGCACGGCAGTTTTTTTGAAGTGGACAGCAATTTCAACACACATGGATCTTGCACTTCCTAGCAATCACTTGCGCCTCCTAGAGAGAACTTGGAGGCTCACCCTCCCCTATGCAGTCTCACTCACCTTCTGCTCTTGGATCTGGGCCTTCACCACTTTGTATTCCGCTGACGGAGGCTTCTGATTGGAGATGAGCTCCTCAGTGTCCGCCAGCCAGCTGAGCAGAGGCTCCAAGGCATCTTGGAATTTCCCACAATGCAACAGGGCTTCCTGCAGTTGGGCAATTCTCTGAGCCACCTACATTTGGCCAACACACACAGGGAGCGGCATGGATTAGCCAATTATTTGCAAAGCCCAGTTCATGGCAAAAACTGTTACTTGGGCCCAAGCTACATGAGACGCTGGAAAGTCCATAGCTCAGCTCCCATTTTTTCCTCTCCTTTCAAAAAGCAGGCATGCACCTAGCTGCCTACCTCTTTAAACACACCACAGAGGACCTCATTGACAGCACTCCCAGTCTCTGGGGGTGCTTGGCCCTCTACCTCACTCTGCCTCATAAGCAGTAGCTGAAGCAGATGCTTACTGCGATTTTGCAGGTGGGAAGCAAAGCCAATCCGCTAAGCTTTGGGCTAAGTAGGGACTTGAACCCAGGCCCTTCTTGTTCACTTGGCCTCTAGCTGATGTGTGCTATTATAGTCTCTCTCTGTTCCCTGTTCCCTTTGCTATCCTATCGGTCAAAGTTGATACTGTAAGTTCCTTTGGGTGGGTCCTCTCTCGCTTGCTTAGATAGCCCTATGAAGCCTTATGCCCATTGCTGGTGGTATGTTTGCTCTCTCTCAATGCCAGTTCTCAACATTTGGTCACATTTTTTTAACATTTTTTATTGCTTTTCTAAACTACAAATCTACAGGATCGGGGGATGGGAACAACCTAAAATGAAGAGTAACAAGGATCCTCAATACAGTCTTTGGATACTGAAGCGGAATTAAGGGCTGCTGCCCGTAAACAGCTAAAAATTAAATTGGACTTTGATAAGAAGCACAGAGGAAAGAAAAAAAGCAAAATAGACTAACTTTGATAGTGTGAGGTTGATTGTTAATGCATACATTTAAAGCGAAGATACACACACTACAGTCACATATGTTTTTGATTGCCTGCTTTTTAATTTGATACTTTTATATTATTAACTCTCACGTTTTACTATTTTGATAATAGGGATGTATCAACAACATTTGGTCACATTCTTGCGTGACTCAGAGAAAAAGCCAAGGGATGATGACACGCAAAGAGATGCGGAGGCTTCTTCCTGAATATATTATATAGATATAATTTATTTATGTTAGATTCTATCCCACCCTTCCCTGCACAAAGGGCTCAGGGCAGCTCACAACAAATGACAAAACAAATAAAAACAGTTAAAAACACTCAGTCCGTTAAATCATACAAACAATAATAAATAAGTCAGCATACAAGACGGCAAGTAGGCATAAGTGCGTAGCACTCTAATAAAATTTATAGAAGAGTGTGCCTCTAATTAACCAGCTGGACAGTGGGCAATCGCCACTGGTAATCTCTGATCAGATATCATAACAGGCCAGGGCGGGGTTAAGCAGGGGAGGCCAGTATAACTGGTCACCCATTGCCTCAACCAAACTCCTGCGAGAATGTCTCCATTTTATAGGCCCCGTGGAACTGAAGATCCCGCTGGGCCTGATCTCACTTGGGAGAGTGTTCCACCAGGCCAGAGCCGAGAAAGCTCTGGCCAAGGCTAAGCGGATGTCCATTGGGCTGGGGACCACCAGCAGATGTTGATTTGATGAGCACAACGCTCTTCGAGGGACATAGTGGGAGAGGTGGTCCTACAGATATGTTGGTCCCAAACCACACAGGGCTTTAAACCTTGAACTTGATTTGGTACTCCACTGGAAGCCAATGCAGCTGGCGGAGCACTGGTTGTTTATGTGATCTTAGAGGTGTCCCGGCAAGGACATTTTGCCCGGCAAGGCTGCATTTTGAACCAGTTGGAGCTTCCAAGTCAACCTCAAGGGCAGTCCTGTGTAGAGAGAGAGTTACAGTAGTCCAGTCTGGATGTCGGTTGGCACCGCCATGGGATGTCTCTGTGCTGGAGTGTGTGAGCTATGCGCTTGCACCTTCCTTGCCACCCTGCTTTTCCCTGCAGCTGTCTTCCCTCTGTTGCCTTATTATCTCTCCGTGGCCTTGAGTGCCTGGATTCCCCGTCTTGCCTCCTTTGCCAGTCTCCCGCCCTTGCTGGGTCCGTTAGCTTTTCCCCGCGCTTGCAGGTGCTTGCTCATTGGCCTCTGCTCATCAGGGGGTCGTTTATGAATGAGGTATAACTGTTTAGCCCGTGCATCTTAGGTTATTCCTAACACAGAAGTTCATGGAGTATCCTCTACTCTGATCAATAAACTGAACCTAACCCGGTCCTGTGTGTTGTTACTGAGTTACTGGAGTACCTGACACTGGAAGTGACCACTGGATGGATCACTGTGGCTAAGTCAAAAGGACAGAGATGGGGAACCAGCTGCCTGACCAGCCAAAGATGGCAAAAGGCTGTTCTGGCAAAGGTCGTGACTTTGGCCTCCATTGAAAGTGAGGCATCCAAGATCACACCCAAGCTCCTCACCATTGGCAATGGCGTCGATAGCACCCTGCCAAAGGTTGGGAACTGGATCCCTAACTCCACAGGACTGCCGTCTTTGATGGATTTAATTTCAAATGGCTCTGCAGCAACCAAGCAGCCACAGACCCTTAATGCCCTAGCCAGAACCTCTGGGGCAGTGTCCAGTTAGCTGTCCATCAATACATACAGCTGGGTGTCATCAGCATACTGGTGACAACCCAGCCCAAACCTCCAGACCAACTGGGCGAGGGGGTGCATATAGATGTAGAATAACATAGGGGAGAAGATTGCCCCCTGTGGGACACCGCACACCCGAGGATAGCATGGTGAAACTCTCTCCTCAATTGCCACCCTCTGCCCCTGACCATGGAGAAACAAGATGAGCCACCACAAAGCAGCCCCTCGTATCCCCACCTTGGCAAGGCGGTGGGCCATAAGGTCATAGTTGACTGTGTCAAACACTACTGTTACGTCAAGTAACACCAGCAGCACTGACCCGCCTTGGTCCATATGCCTCTGGAGGTCATCTGTGAGGGCGACCAGAGCCGTCTCTGTCCCATAGTGAGGGTGGAAGCCAGACTGGAATACGTCCAAGACAGAGAAGTAATCCAGGAAGACTTGGAGTTATTCCGCTACTGCTCTCTCAACCATCTTACCCAGAAAAGGGAGGTCTGACACTGGGCAGTAGTTGGCCGGATCCAAAGAATCTAAGGATGGCTTTTTCAAGAGTGGTCTCACCACTGCCTCCTTTAAAGCCTGACGTGACTGGGAGTAGGGTCCATCCCTAAACTAAGCATCCTTGAGTTTGCTGCTCTGGGGGAAAGAGAAGCACTGCCCCTTGGGCTCAGGTTGCATAGGGGGCAAACTTGGGCCCAGACCCACCTACTGCACCCCAAAGGTTTCCTTGCAATATACACCCCCCTCCCATGCTTGTCATATTGATAGGCCCGTGGCCAGTAACTGGGAAGAGCCGCTTAGCTTGCTGCACCTCACCTTCTTGTTGAGTGTGTTCCAGCGGGTGTTGATATCTTCCATGTCATGTTCCAGGCCCTGTACATCACAATTCTTTCCTGCGCTCTGGATGAGTCCCTGCCCAAGCCCATTGACTTGCTGCAGTCTGAGTTGAAGCAGGTCGACTTGCTCCCTCTGGAATGTCTGAGCAAAGGTCGAAAGAAAAACAAAATGGACATGGGTCACCTCTGGAAATCACTCAGCTTTTAAAAAGGCTTTTATCCTGCCTCCCTGCAGGGAGCAGTACTGCTTCCCTCAGTATACCCTTACAACAGTGTTGTGAAGTAAATTAGGCTGAAAAGAGTGTCTGGCCCCAGAGCAGTTTCAGAGCCTCCTTAGCTTAAATCCAACAGACTGCCCATTATCCTACAACTGCAAGGAGCAACTTGGTCCCTTTGTAGAATACCTGGATATTGCTGGCTTATGAGCCTCCACCTCTAGCCACAGACATGCAGACTCACTGAGGTCCAATCATCTGTACTGAGGCCCAAGACACAGGGCTCGGAAGGTAATACAAACCAACAGCCCCAGAAAAACTGCATTCGCAGGCATGGTGCACTCACAATCAAGCCCTGCAGTCCTGGAAAGTGAAGCCTTGAGAGTACCAACAGAAGCACACTGAAACTCTTGACATTGGGAAGAAATGCAGGACATCTTTTTTAAAAGGACAAACCACCAAGGAAAGGAAAATGAATGCATTTCCTGCTTATCGGAGAGCTTCCCACGTATCTGGCTCACTCCCAGTCTGAAAGCCTTCTGGGGGAGGGGGGGAAGCATCTTAAAACAAAAGGGCTTGGAAACAAAGGGAGAGAACCTGGCCCTGGAAAGAAGACAGAAAGATACAATCCTGTTCCTGCAAAGGACAATTTAAATCTGAGATCCTCAGATCGCCTGTAAATACCTGTTGACAAGCAAGAGGCTGGCAAAGCAGCCCGAGTGATAGTTTTCCCATAGAGGAAGGGGGGGGTCTTTGGTCACTACTGATGTAAAACTGTCCCTCAGCTCCTCACTGGCGAACAGGAACAGCAGCCACCTACTTCTCAGGGCTGGCCAAACACAACCAAGCAGTAAAGAAGACAGGCAACATGGCATTAATGAAAAGCAGCAGCTGTATGTAGTGGTGGAGAAAGTGGCACTGTTTGCCCAAGGCTGCCGAATAGCAGAGGCTCAAGCCAAACTCACATTCCCTCCCCTCCACAGGAAGGCTCGGCCTGTGGAAAGGGAGGACACGACGGCTTGATTCAGCCTGAATCTCATTTGCTAAAAGAGTCTGGGCCAGATCACTCTCAAAGCCACCTTCAGGGTCCTTTGGGCAGGCCTGGGGGGAAAAGGAGGAAGAGACGCGTGGTCGGGCTGGCTGCACTTGAGAGGTGGATACTCACTTCTCCTTTCATTTCCATAGGCCATTCCGGCTGCTGAAGTTACCCCCCCCCCCATTTTTTCTAGCTGGCCTCAAGTCACCACTTTTCACAGTGGATCCCTTTTCTAAATCTCCAAACTGATGTCCTTTGTAAATCTCCCCAAAGGCAGTGTTTTCTTCTCTCTGGGCCAACACGTGTTGGACGTTTGAGTTATCATCCAAATAAGGACCACTGCATTACTCAAAAACAAACAAACTCCTCACAGCAATGGAGACTGCCCAATCTCTGCTCTGCCACGAAATGACCCAGCAACAACTATTCAGACCAAGATATGTTACCCAGAGATAACCCCATTGCCCCTCCATTGCTGTCTCATTCTCTACTTGCTTTGCTTTATTTACAAGATTGACAGACACCTTTCTGGAGGAACCGGGCAATACACAGCAATTCAGTACAATGCTAGGCATGTCAAGCACACAATCTTTCTGCAGATGCTCTTGCTGTGTTACTTTAATGCACACAATGATTTCTAACCACACATGTGGCACATGGTACTACCGTGGTTTAGGCATCACAGGGTTCCTAACACACAAAATAGTGAGTGGCAGGACTGGAAAAAAAAACATATCCCAAGCAGGGGACTCTATCCCCCCCTCCCCCCAATTCTTCAACACCTATTTCTCCAGCTTATGGAAGGCACCTGCTACCTGATGTCCTAGGGCCTTCTGCATGCAAAACCCATATTCTGCTAGAGATATGGCTCCTCCTATGTTAGGCTCAGTCTGGAAAGACCAAGGCTCAAATCCCAGCTCAGGCATGAAGCTCAATGGCCAATTTGGAGAAACCAAGATGGGTAGCCGTGTTAGTCTGTCTGTAGCAGTAGAAAAGAGCAAGAGATACCTGAAGAAGTGAGCAGTGACTCATGAAAGCTCATACTCTGCCACTGAACTCCTGGAGAAACCAGCCAGTCTCAGCCTAACCTACCTCACAGGTTTGTTGTGAGGATAAACAGGCATCGACTTCCGGTTTATGGCGACATGCTGGTGGACGCATCTCCCAGATCTCCCGGGGATGTGATCTGCACACCAGCGGAAAGGAGGGGGGGCGACGGGTTGCTACCCCCTGGAACCTTGGCAAATGGATCCTAGCCATGGGGCTTTTGAGGGGTGGCCTCTTCGCCAGCGCGATGCTAGGGAATTGAGGTGCTCCTCCGCCCCGACGGTCCTGCCGCTGAGTGTTCATATGGATCTACAGCCACTGACCGGGACAAGCGTTGGAGATCGAGCATTTTGAACGTATGCTGAGCGAGGTCGTAAGACCAACAATGAACTGTGAGTCGGGTTAAAGCGAAACGAGAATTAAAAAAGAAAGCTACCCCCCTGGGAACGGCAAAAAAAGCAAGCGGGGGAGGGGGCCCTCCCATACTCATGAACTAAATAACGAAATACTAAGGGGGAGTGGAAGAAAAAGCAGTGAAATCGGTTTTGAGAGACCAGAGCGTGGATAAGCGCACGGGCGTATTTCAGAGACTTTAGCAAGTTTTTATAAAAGTAAACAATCCATAAAGATGGTGGGGAAGAGGGCAGAGAAAGATAAACCAGCCGGGATCATGAGACCACTGAGCTTTCCAAAATGTTGGCAGAGTCCTTGCGCCCTCTGCTGGACCAGATGACTAACAAAGAACAACAGCTGACGAATCTAAACCAGAGTTTGGCAACTCAGCAGCTCCAACTGACTGAGACTTTAAAAATAACGGAGCAAACGGCTGAGAAGGTGAAGGAAATGGACGCCAATGCCAAAAAAGTCAAGAAAAAGGTGCAAAAGCTGGAAAAGAGACAAGCTTCGGAAGAAACACAACTTTTACAGCTGCAAATGGAGAAAACAAATTTGGTTCTACAGTTTCAAGGGGTCCCAGAATCTAAAGGTGAGAATCTAAAGCAACTTCTGAGTGAAGCACTAGCCCCAGTTACAGATCTGAAAGCAGAGTATCTTGTAAGTGAAATGGATGTGGTCTATAGGTCCTATTCCGTGTACATCAAAAAGAATAATCTGCCTGGGGATATAGTGGTGAGGTTTTCAAAGCAACATGTAAGGGATTCTATCCTGAGGGCAACAACAGGAACACCCTTGAAAATCGGGGACAACACCATCAGGATTTTAAAAGACATTCCATTTGAAATAAGACAAAAGAGAAAGAAATATAAAGATCTAATCCTGTTTCTCCAAACAAACAGCATTGTTTACAGATGGTTAATTCCGGAAGGCATCATTTTCAAAATACAAGATAAAAAAGAAAAGATTGACTCTATTTCTAAAGCACGTAAGTTCCTGAGAGTCCAGCTGGGAGAGCCAGCCGGGGGCGAGAAGGAAGAAGATGACAGCAAATCCAGTGGCGAACTGGACTCAGTGTCTTCCGACGAGGACTCTCTCTCTGATAAGGGGGTGGCTGCCCCCAAGCATACATATAAATTGAGGATTAGAAAAGATAAGACAAAATGAAGGCTGAAGGAGTCTGAATTGTGCCTTTAAACTTTAGTTTTATTGGGGGATGCTCTGGGGACTCTCTTAATTGGTTAAAACATTGGATAAAAAGATAAGAAATATAGCATAGCCGACTATGTTCAAAGTAATGGTAGCATTTTAAGATTAACATTTATATAAACTCTTGTTATGATCTCCTATACTTGGGGTTTTAGTTAGTTGTGGTTTTCTTTCCTTTCTCCCTAGATGTAGTTACCCCTCCCTATTTTTCCGTTGTATTTATTTATTTATTTTATCCTTAGATTTGTATCCTGCCCTACCCCTGAGGCTCAGAGCGGCTAACAAGGACACAATGTGCCAAAATTAAAACAATAAAAACACGTAATATAAAACAGTAAAATACAATAACAAAATTAGACACAAGATGGGTAGATTAAACCTAACGGTAGCTTTATCAAAATCTATCATCCACTTCGTGCAGGGGCACCTCACCCCCCAAAGGGACCAGATAGTCGTGGTGATGGTGCGACGGTGCATAGGTGGCAATGATGGAGTACTAGTGGCGGCGGCTCCTACTCAAAGGCCTGGCAGAAGAGCTCTGTCTTGCAGGCCCTGCGGAACTGAGAAAGATCCCGCAGGGCCCGGATCTCCTCCGGGAGCTCCTTTCACCAGGTAGGAGCCGCCACCAAAAATGCCCTGGCTCTGGTCACTGCAAATTTAACATCCCCGGGGCCTGGAATTTCCAGGAGATGACAACTCCCTGACCGTAGTGCCCTTGGAGGAACATACGGAGAAAGGCGGTCCCTCAGGTAGGCTGGACCCTGGCCATAAAGGGCTTTAAAGGTAAGAACCAGCACTTTGAAGCAAATCTGGTACCCTATTGGCAGCCAGTGCAGCGCTTTCAGCACAGGCTGAATGTGGTCCCTCCTCAAGAGACCCATCAACAACCTGGCTGCAGCATTCTGCACTAGCTGCAACCTCCAGATTTGTGACAAAGGCAGCCCCATGTAGAGAGCGTTACAGTAGTCTAACCTTGAGGTAACCGTAGCATGGATCACCGTGGCCAGGTCCTCACGGCTAAGGTAGGGGACCAGCTGCCGAGCTAGCCGAAGATGATAAAAGGCTGCCCTGGCAGTGGCTGCCACCTGGGCCTCCATTGTAGAAGAAGACGAAGACGAAGACGAGGACGAGGACGAGGACGAGGAGGACGAGGAGGAAGAGGAGGAAGAGGAGGAAGAGGAAGAGGAAGAGGAGGAAGAGGAAAAGAGGAAGAGGAAGAAGAAGAAGAAGAAGAGGAGGAGGAGGAAGAAGAGGAGGAGGAGGAGGAGGAGATTGGATTTATACCCTGCCCTTAACTACCCAAAGGTGTCTCAGAGCGGCTTACAAACTCCTTTCCCTTCCCCTCCCCACAACAGACACCCTGTGAGGTAGGTGGGGCTGAGAGAACTCTTGACAGAAACTGCTCTTTTTCAAGAACAGCTGTGCCAGAGTTATGGCTTGCCCAAGGTCATCCAGCCAGGTGCAAGTGGAGGAGTGGAAAATCAAACCTGGTTCTCCCAGATTAGAGTCCGCACACTTAACCACTACACCAAACTGGCGCACACCCAGACTCCTAACCTCCGACGCTGGTACCAAAGGCACCCATCAAAGGTCGGGAGAGGGAGCCCCAACCCTGAGCCGATCCGACTCAGGCCCAGGACCTCCGTTGTAGTTTGTAGTCTATTAAAAAATGCAATAAAAAATCCCCTCCGGGGGCCCAAAAAAAAAAAAAAGGATAAACAGACATCACACTGAACTCTTTGGAGGAAAGGAGGGATACAAATTAAATAAGCAATGACAGCCAGAACTGACCATCAAAAGCCCTCTTCTGATAGGCAGGGATACCTAAATAGCAACTTTTTTTTTAAAGAGCCAAACACTGAGCAGCTGCTTCCAAAAACAACTGTGTCCAAATCTCTCTTGGAGGTCAAGCAAAGGGATTTACTTTTGCTGAGGGGTCCTTGCACAGGACAGCCACTTTATTTCTGAAGCAATACAAAAAAGAAAGACCTTGGGGGGGGGGGGGGGGGGGG
>NW_015170280.1:506427-513720 GCF_001447785.1 Gekko japonicus
CTGTCTTGCAGCTTTTCTCCAGACATGGAAGCCTGCCAGGATATTCAGTGTAGACGCTGTCCAGAGTCCCAGAACTACCCTGATGTGAGGAGGGGAGACTGACAGCAACCTGGCAACAGACTCACCCATCCCTTTCTGCTTCTTTCCCATTACCAACACATCTATATAAATGGTATGGGCTCTCCTACAAACTCCAGATACACACACACACCACACACACACACACACACGCCCAGGCCGATAAGCCAGGCATGCAAGCCCTTTGCTGGCACATGCCGCCACCTCCTCCAACATGCTCGGGCCTTAACCTCCGGTGCTAAACTTATTTTTAATACTAACACAGAAGAGGCATGTCTCTAAAACCCAAGTGCAAAAGACCCCTGACACAACCAGGGAACAGCTGCAATGCTTTGGGTGGGTACGATCCAGAAACAAGGTTCGGGGAGAGGTTTTTTAAAAAGCTAATTGAGCTCAAGAACTGCCTCAGCAGAAACTGCATGAAAGCAGAAGTAGTTCTTCAAACACAGAAACTCCCAGAGAATTCCAGAGCTCAGGCTTGAGGAGATGGTCACCTTATAAAACCCAGTTTTGACAGGTTCAAATGGAAGTAGGAAGACGCTGGAAAGCTCAGTTCTGCCATGGGAGGAGGAGAGGATTTATTACTAAATGTGCTGTTATGCGGTGGAAGGCACATGGTGAGTTGGCTTGCTTCAAGCATGGTATGAGGAGCTGAGCCAGTGAGGTGTAATGAACCAAGTTTCAGTATGTAAGGCCCAAGTTCAGATCCCAGGAAGGTTATGGGATGCTCTGGGGCATATAACTCCCTCAAAGTCTAAAAAATCAGAACTCCTCTGGCTACTGACAAATATTATGGGATACAATTCGACAGCCAAGTCCCTGGAACAATGAAGCCAAGGTGTTCTTTTTAACAGGATCAAGGTGAAAGGCTCTTCAAGACAAAGGCTGAACTAATTAAAGTGATCACTATCAGTAAGCTGTTTGTATGAGGAGCTGGAGGCACGGAGACAGTGTCCAGCGTGGGCAGTTCCCAAGGTGTTTCTGCATTCACTTATCTGAAAGCCAAACCCCACGGTATCCAGAAGGACTTGGAACTTCCAAATAAACGTACCTAATATCAGGTAGCTTAAAGCTATTTACCTGCACTTTTAATTGCACCTGTGCTGCCCCAGTAGGTTGGAAATCTTGCATTAAAGATGTTTGGCTAACCCGCTTTCAGATCCTTCTACTTCTTCAGCAAAGCCTTCTGGCCCCAGTCCCTAAACTCTCCATTTTACCTGCCTAAGGACCAGAATCGATATGATACCCAAGTAAGAATGCAAACTCATATTTACACAGATCACACAGCAGCACTCCCAAAAGACCCAGCCGTCCCCATTAGCTGCTGCAAAATGCGCAAAGCAGCCCTTGCCTTCATGGTGCTTCCCTTCTGCTCTGCACAGAAGCCAATACAAGAGGGATTCCCAAACTAGAGTACTGCCCTCTCCCATCTCATGCAAAGCCATTTTGATCACCAGTGAACTGGCAACGAGAAGTTTTTCATATCCAGTAACTCCTCCCCCTCTTTTGAACCACCCAATGAACCTGGAGCAAAAGTTTCCTGGACAGAGAATTCTCAAAGCTGGCTTTGTGGTTCCACTTCCTTTTTCCTGATTACAAGCTGAATTGTAACGTTTTGGCAGGGAAGCCAACATTTCAAACTAGAAAAAAAACACCCAAAAACTCAGCCTTTGCTCACAGTTGGAGCTGTTTTCCACATGGATAGAATGCCACTTCAAGAAAGTTCTCAGGCCTATGAGTGTTTTTTTAAAAAATACACAACTGCCTGAAGCATGAGAACTTGCTACTGAGCCAAAAACCTATGCAGAAAAAATTCACACATTAGCTTGGCTACACAACTGTCAAAATCAGTATCCAATTGCAAGAAAACCCACATCATTTATAACTCATCACCAATACAATCATGTTTTGCATAAAACCTCCTTGTCACAACATTGCTGTTATACAGGATATTTAAATTTTTGTTTCAAGTTTGTCAGTGACCTTTCCCCCACTCCCTGAGAATTTGAACAAGTCTTGAATAAGGGACTGGCTTTTAAATGGTATGTGATGCTATTATAGACCAAATTTACTTTACACAATTTCCCTCTCAGCATCCCCATTTTCTTCAGCAATGAGCTCTGCTGCTACCCACACTTAATCAAACTGTTTCAGCAAAGAAAATGAAATTTGCTTCCAAACGTATGGGCAAAAACATTACATCACTAAAACAGTCAGTTCAAGGCAACAGACAAAAGGAAGGAAAGTGTTTGTCATGAGCCTGTAAATGGCTGGTTTGCCCTCCTCTGCAATGCCTCTCCCATGTCTCCCCCCCCAAGCCCCCCCCCCACTTTAAAGGGAAGGGCTCACCTTAAGCTTTTCAAAGAGAGAAGCAAGTAGAGCAAGTTTGTAACTCCGTAAATTGCCTCAGTCAGTGAACTGAGGATTAACTCCCCACTTCCTCTCCAGCTCCCTCAAAAGTGATTCAATGTCCGACACAACAGTGTGTGGGTAACTGAGAAACAAATACCTCATTATCTGGAACCAATCCATCTGTTCCAGCAGGAGGCTCTTCAGCAGCAAGCAAGGAGGCGGGAGGCCCTTCCGTGTCTAGCACTGCCCAAGCAGACTCCTCTTCCATCTCAGGGGCTCCTGAAGCAGACTGCTGTTGCGTGCTACAAACTGTATTCCACAACACATCAGGTATCAGGACAGAAAAGCTCTCTTCCAGGCCTCCTGTATCCCATGGCAAAGGGAGATCAAGAGCAGGTATCATCTGGATGAGTTGCTCTGAGGAACTGGCCATGATAGCCCCGGTAGACTCTTCCCATGAGGGCAGCTCTTCTCGGCTTGGAGACTGAGTGGGCTGGTTTTCCAGGCAGGGTGGTACCGAAACAGGAGAGGCTTCCTTGGGGCTTGGCAGTGCCAAGGCGAAGGCTTTTGCACTAGCTACCCCAGTGCCCATCAGAAGACCATCTGTACCACAAAGGTCCTCATCAGTATCTGGAGAAGAAGCCCCCACAACTGGGGCTGAACCTGCCAGCAACGATAACATGGGCTTTTCAGGAGTTGCTGGACCACTGGCAGGAGATGCCACTGAGGCCGCAAGCTCCTCAGTGCAATCTGGAAAGGTGTCTGGAGTTTGGCCACTAGGCACACAACATACAGAGGCAACTTCCTCTCTGACAGAGGAGGCAAAGTCTTTTGCACCGGGCTGTGCAGCACACATAAACTCAACATAAAGTGCAGAGGAGGCATTTTCATACTTCAGCTCAATGCCACCTTCCCCATCCCTCAGTGGTTCATCATCCCCACCCTGGCCAAAAAGTGACTCAAGGACTCCGTACTCCAAGAAGTCTCCCTCTGCAACTGAACTGCCCACCGTTACCTGCTCTGCTACCGCTAGTGTTTGTGGCTGAAGAGATACAGTGCTGGCTGAGACCTCTCTATCACCCGCTAACCCTGCCAAATGCTCCAGTTGACCCCAAAGACTGGGGACTTCAGACTTCAAGTCCTCAGAGGAATCTGGGTGGTTCAGGGGCTCTCTGGAGTCCTGTTCCAGCACAAATCCACTTTGCAAAGGCACCCAAGAACTATCTACATTTTCAGTTTCATTAACATGGCTCTCATAGGAGATATTCTCTTTGTCCAGTTCTGCAACTTCATCCTCAGAAACCAGCTCTGGGACATCCCAGTTGGAGACATCAGTCCTTTCGGAAGGGTTGGGCTCATTGCAAGCATTCAGTCCTCTTTCTTTGGTGCTGACATCATTTATCAGACCCAAATCTGCCTGGGAGTCCAGCTCCTTTGCAACTGTAGAAAGTTCATCAAGTTTTGGGGAAGTCTCCTCTGTCCCCCAGCAGGCAACAGGAAGCACTTGCCCCTCAATTTCCCCACCCACTGTAAAAATATGAGCACATGGAGGTGGGTCTTCACAGCAAGAGGCTTCAGCTGAAACCACTGCAGAGCCCAACAACCCTCTGGCCCTATGGACTGCCACTGATTCTACCCCATGTTCTTCTATCTGACTTACTAGAGAAGAGAGTGAGTGTTGGGATACAGCATTCTTTGCAATGAGAGGATTGGCAAACAGCACTTTTTCAGAGTCCCCAAACATTTCCCGTTCAGAGTAAGACTCTGAAAGGGTCGGCTCTGTCGTACTTGCTATTTGAGAGCTATACGTAGCATCAAAGTCCTCCAGATCTGACACCACAGCAGAGTCTGCCATGCTGGTTTCAAGGGGAAGCAAGTGCTGGGATGTTTCTGTTGAGTTTTCAGAAAGCTGCTCTAAGTCCTTCTGGGGGTACAGCTCTTCTGAACACAGACTACTATCCCGCACCTCCAAGCCAATCAAAGTTACCCCTTCGCCCTCGTCTTCATCCATACAAAGCTTTTCCAGCTCAAGAAACATCTGAACTGAATCAGTGTCTGAGAGTTGCTCTAGGACAAGAGGCTCTAACCTGGAAGCAAACCCCTCCGGTTCCAGGTGGCCTGTCACCATGTCACCCGGGCAGGCGTCATCAGCATCACCCTCTCTGAGAGCGGCACTGAAGTCTCTGTGTGTTTCCTGGGGAACGGGAGCAGAGCTGACAGGCTGCAGCAACTGTGAGTCATCCCAGCCCTCTTGCCAGGGAGATGGGTGGTTGGAGGTCCCTTGGACACCAGCAAAGCTCTCGCCGGTTTCCACGACTGTCATCGCTGGAGCACTTAATTGTTCCTTTTCTTCAGAAATATCTGTCAAGCCGCTATGCCTTTTCTCAACAGCCTTCTCTCTTTCTGACAGCAAACCTTCCTCCTCCCACACCTCCTCAGCCTCCATCATTATCAACCTCTCATCTTCTTCAAACCTCAGCTCCGATTCTGTTTTCTCTCGGAGGTTGGGGGTAATGAGGATACTCATCTCCGGATCCAGAAGCTCTTCACTCAGGCAGGGAGACAGGGGCACTGTTTCTATGACACAGTCACTGTCATCTGCCTCCAAGGTGTCATGGCGCCCAGCACCCAGGCCTGCCTTGATGGCATTTTTCATAACCCGTGGCCATGTTGCACTCGCAAGTCTGTGATCCCACCGTCTGCTGCTGCCTGTAAGTTCAACCACCGTGTCTTCAGGTTCCAGAAGTGGTTGGCTTTCATCTTGTGAAAACTCGCAGAAGGCATCACTTAGCTGCTTCACCACCTGAATTTCAGGGACTCCAGGCGGCTTCGTGACATGCTCCATGGTCAACGGCTCGGACATGGACTCCCCATGACCTGACTGTCTGGGGCTCTCTAAGAGGGTGCTTGAGTCCTGCTTCTCTTGCAAGGATGGGTTGGAAATGCCAGCTTCTGAGACTTCACTCAAGGAGGCCTCGATCCTCTCAGCAAACTCAGGGAAATTGGGGGGCATGAATGACTTCCAGGATCTCCTGTTGATGTTCTCCTTCTTCTCTGGGTTGGGGCGACGCCTGGGCGGTGCTGGAGCTGACTTAGGGACATCGCTACTGAGTTTCAAAGCATCAAAAATGACCCTCTCATCTAACTTTTTGCCCTCAGGTGCCTTTGATTCAGAGCCACCAGGAGCCCCTAAAGTCCCATTGCTGGATATTGTACTGACATCTCCTTTCTCAAGAGTACTTTTGGAGGGCTGGTTAAGCTTGGAACCCTGATCTATTTGCTCATTTATCCTCATTGTGTCATAGATGGACCTCTGAGGGACATAACAGTCCTCTATATAACCATCCTCATCCTCTCCCTTCCCCAAGCAAGCGGGACTTTGCCTTAAACAGTCAGGCCTGCTTAGTGGCTTGCCCATACTTCAAAGGAAAAAAAATCAGAATAAATTTCTAAAAATGGAAAGCAGTCCTACACACCCTCAAACCGTTTGTTTGCTTTCCACCCACAGCAAGAAAAAAATTCAGTTTTTAAAAATCAATTAAAATAAAAGGAACCTTTAACAGCAAACCTAAACGGATCCGAGGCCGCAGCTTGTATTCCACAAAACACCAGGGAAATGGTCTTTGGCCCTGCAAGTCCTTAGATGAGAGGCATCCTCCATCGCTCCTGAGGTCCAAGGCAAGGGGCAGATCAGCAAATGGCTAACCAAGGCTCCTTTGACGGCCGGCGACCCGCTGGAACCGGTCAGTTCCTCTGCCGCAGAGATTCCCCGTTCGCGCTGGGGAACAAAGGCCCAGACGTGCTCGGCCAGGGCAGCTTCCCGATCGCGGGCAGCGCCGCCGCCGCCGCGCCCCGGGCTCTCCCTTTTTTCTCCGGACGGCGCCGCCGCCTCCTCGCAGCTTAAACGCACCAAGTTCGGCATGAAGACCGCGAAGTCCCGGGGGCGCCCCGTCTGCTTGCCATCCCCGGTTGGTCCAGCCGCCCGCATTTGGGCATGGCCGGAGGGCGCCTCCGACGGAAAAGGCTGCCGCCGGCGGGGAGTGGGCCGGGCCAAGCCCGTCTTCATTTGCCGGGCCGCCCCGCCGGCAGCTGACGGGGGGAGCTAGTTCCGGGCGCGCCACTCTCGGTTGCTGCCATCCTGCGAGCGCAGCTGGATCCCCCCGGACGGAGAGCTGGAGGGACGACGCCCGGCGACAGGGAACTTAGTTGGAGCCTTTTGTGTGCGGCGCGCCGCGGCCCAGCCCGGCCCGGCTCTCTCATGCCTCGGGCTGCATGGCGAGCAAGCCGGAGCCGCCGCGCGGGGGCCGCAGCTGTCACGGCCCTTCTTCGACCGCAAACTTCTTGCCAGGGGAACAAAAGGCTGAGCGGCGAGGGCGGCTGGAAAGGCAGGATGGAGCGGGCGAGGGCGGGCCGGCCAGCCCCTCCGCCTTCTCCGCGCCCTTGCAGGGGGCCGGGCTGGCTGGCTGGCTGCTGGACCCTCGCGGCGACCCGCCCCCCCCCCCGGGAGCCCCGGTCCCACTCTGAAGCACCCCCCCCCCCCGGGAGCCCCGGTCCCACTCTGAAGCCAAGGGCTGCAAGCACCAGGCTCGGCCAGCGCGCCGCCAACTCCGGCGGGAGGGGAGGAAGGGGGCGGCGGGAGAGAGGGAGGCGGAGACCGGCAAGCAGGAGGCGGAGAGATCAGGCGAGGGCGGGGACCAGAGCAGCAACGGCCGGGGCGAGGCGAGCCGACGAAGCCGGGCTGCGAACACGGCTATGAAGGAGGCCCCGCCTGGCGCGCCCGACTGCTATTGTTCGCGGGCGCTCGCCAAAGCAGCCAGACGCGCCGCCGGGGGGGGGGTGGGGGGGGCGCGGGGCGCGCTGTGG
>NW_015170280.1:513766-564595 GCF_001447785.1 Gekko japonicus
CGGGAGGGGCTCATACCGCGGTCCTAGCCGAGTTCGGCAAAGGACCATCCCCGACTTCAGAATTAAAGCGGAGACGCTGAAAAACCCCATGGGGGGGGGGGGGGCGCACAGAAAAGCTGTCGCTGTTGCTGGCACAGCTCCTCCGTCAAAAGCGTGAAAGGCAGTCCACACGCACGCACACACGGCCCGTGGCAAAGGAGATGCATTTCTGACAGGTAGGGTTCAACGGGTGTAATACCAGAGTCCACCTTCCAGAGCGGCCATTTTCTCCTGGTAAACTGATCTTTGGCACCTGGAGATCAGTTGTAATTGCAGATGTCCAGCCACCACTTGGAGGTTGGCAAGCCTACCAGAAGGGGATGTTGACAGTACAAGCTTTCAAAATCCAAAAATAGCATCCTGTCTTTGAGCATGTGCAGAGTGCATTTTCCTCACTGCTAAGGAAACAAAGCCTGCCCCCCCCCCTCAAGACCTCTGGACTTAAAGGCGAAAGGCTGACAGACCTAGGGGTCAGCTTTGCAGGCAGCTTTAAGCTTTGACTTTTTTTAAAGGATTTAATTACTGTACTCATGCCCCTGCATAGGTTGTTTTACTCTAAGAAATTGCTGACTGCACTTTTTCAGGAGAGGACAGCAGGGAATTTAATGAACATATTAATAGAGTGTCACTGATGGGGGAGGGGGGTCTTACAGGGCAGCCGCTCAGTGGCTGTGGTGATATCTTGGCTGCCACACAACACAGGAGAGCTTTGCAGGAGCATGCAGCAACAAATCCCTCTCATTCCCCCTCATTAGCTAACCGCCAATAGACTTAATCAGTGCAGGTCATTTCCTCCTGCAAGGGTACAACTTGCTTTATCCTCCACTTTGAATATCCTCACTTCCTCCTTCTGAGAGGCAGCTAGGCCCACAGGTCAGGACACAGCCAGCCACCCCTGTGGGTGGGGCACACTTGTATGAAGTTGGGGGTAAATATTTACAAAGGTACACTTAATACAAGTGTTCTGATTAGGCTACCATTTCATACTTTGTTCCAGGGTTATATTGTTCAGCTGTTATCTTACAACATGCCAAGCCTTACGCTGGTGGAAGGGCTCAGGGGTACCCCAGCCCCAGGCAAAAACTAGTTTTAGCTATAGTTCAAGTCCTAAGCCCTGTGACACTGGTTTTGAGCATGAGCATAGCACAGCCCCAGCATCACTACTCAGCCACCACAGCCAGACTTTGTGGCAGACTGTAAGCACTCTTCTTCCCCAACAAAGCCACATGAAGAGTGAGCAGATAGGACCAAATTGCACAAAAGCCAGCTTCAGCGACTACGTTTTCATTTTTGTGACATTTGTATGAAAACTACAGAACTGGACTGGGGGCAGGCAGGGGGGAAATGACAAAGGTTTGTCATGAGCTGGTGTGGTAGAAGAGAAGAGGCCTGAATGCGGGAATGGTTCACACAAGTGGATTCACAGAGAAGGAGACAGATGCAACATAGCCCTGAGGCTATGTTTCAAAGCTGATTTGAACTGCTTTGGAGAAATGAAATCCCAAAATCAAAGAACTTCCAAGCACTACAGAAATTCAACAAAACATTTTATACTGGGGAACAATGCAAGAGGAAACGTGACAACCCTGCCCCCCAATACTGCATAGATATTCACAACAAGGCCCCAATTCCTGAGCACTGAGAGCCGCTTCTTGCAATTCCCCTGGTTTATTGCTGGGTAGGTATTTCAAACTTTCTATCTTAACTCGTTCACCATGGAATGCCTACATGTTGCAGAGGACACATGAACACATGAAGCATCAGACCATTAAGGTCAGTATTGTCTTCTTAGACTGCCAATGGGCTCTCTAGGGTCTCACACAGAGGTCTTCTACTGGAAACGCTAGGCCAGTGATTGAACCTGGGACCTTCTGCATGCCAAGCAGATGTTCTACCACTGAGCCACAGCCTATTCTGTCAAAGCCTGGGATGCAAGCACCATGCACAGACTAGGCCTCACCCTTCCCTGAGTGAACAGAAACCTATCTGGTACATCCTGTAGAATATCAGTGGGGCAAAGCTCACTGGAGAGAGAGATTCCTATTCTCCAGCAGACCTACTCTGCCAGGCATCACTGCAGACACTCAAGACTGCATAACATTCTATAGGATTATGATAAAAATAAACCAACCAACTTAAATGGGGAGGGGGGGGTTGATGGTGAGGTCGCTTTTCATGCCCTTTACATGCAAACAAATCACACTCCCACCTTTTCTCTCCCCCCCATCAACCTAAGCAAGCTGGAGCACAGGTGTACTGCGAACAGAAATCTTGTGCATGCCACACAAGAACCCATCTGGGATAAAAGCTTTTCCTGTTAATCAAAATGTATTTTAAATGCTTGAGGGAGGAAAGCTGGCAAACAGATAGCTGCTTTTGGCACACAGGCTGAAGGGATGGCTCTTGCTGTGGTGACCTGGATTATGCACCTTGGGCATATCCAGACAACAGAATTCATTGAACCAACTCATATGAAGCTGAGCCAGCCCTTCCCCAACCAACCCAGCAGACACACTTCCCCAGGATAGCAGAGAAATCAGCACAGCTCTTCTCTCCCAAAAAGTTTTGCCTGCCAACATTCCCCTTTCCATACGCATTCCAAGACCCCCTTTTCCTAGCTGCAAACATATGAGACATCCAGACATTACACTTGCAGAAGAGAAAGTCTAGTCTGGCTTTAATAATTGGGTGCAGCTGTAACAACCATCTGGGCCAGGAGTTTCACCAAAAAAGCCCCTTTACACCCCACTTGCTGCCGCCGTGGCTCTTCAGACTCCCTCCCCACTCAGTTTAATGCTCCCCAGCCTTCCTGTAGGAAGAATCTGAGGAATTCCATGCAAGGCTTCCCTCCCCTCTCTCATAAGAATGATGTGTTGAGTTTGCAGCCAGAAATTCTTTGGCTATTTCCTCATCAGGTCACATGCCAACAGAAGGAGCGCCATCCTACATTCCCTTCCTTGCCACCTCTCCCTCCCTCCCGCCCTCAAGAAAAGAAAAAAAAAGCCTCCTGTGCCAGCCCCCTCCCATTTCCCCCCCTCCATAACACAAAGTAACTAGCTTGTGTCTGAAATACTGGCCTTGAAGTTGCCTCCTGGACAGCAAACAAGTTATGTGAGATGCCAACAACTAAGAATGCCAACACACACACACACACACGTCTCCTTTCTAGGAAAGATTCTGAAGACTTTGGCACCTAAGCATCTGAAATGTGTCCTGAAGGTGCAGTGGGAAGGCCCTGCTCCAGTTCCCTTCCAGAAAGAAGCTGAGATCAGTCAGCAGGGCTTCCTGCTGCCCCCAGCTCTGGAATGAAACTTCCATGATAGGCAAGCATCCCAGAAAGCCCTGTCCCTCACCAGCCAAGAGACTCTGATTCAAACCCTCCTCCCTTGCTTCTGAGAGTTCCTCAAGCAGTTGCCCACCCACTTTCAAGGACATCTTTGCCATTTAAAAGGGCTGAGAAATATGGGAGTTTTCTTACTGCAAAATCCTATTTTCAGGGCCACGGGAAGGCGCTTTCTGTTCTTTGGCTGTGACTGAATCCTCTGTGGGAAGGCCCTCATCTATACCTGATAGGTGCCCACATAGCTGCCTTGTAGAACTGACATAGGCCCTTGCCACACGTGCTTGAAAATGCAGGGGGGAGGCATGGCTATTTGCGCTGTCGCATTCTGATCCGCCATTAGGTGATCAGATGCGACTGTGGCACACCAGGGCTTCCTCCGTTGGTGCGCGCAGCAAAGAGAAATAGCCACGTGCCGGCGCAATCACACCGCGGGAGTCCGTATGCAGCCTGTGGCAAACCATTTCCTAGTAGGTTGTTTCATGTACCTTTTAAATGTGCATCTTTGGCAGCACACCACGGGTTGGCCACGGGTGTGCTACGCCTCCCAGATGTTCCGGTGTGATCACGCCCGGAAAATCCGCCCAACTATCATGCCTTCCGTGGGGCAAATGCTCCGTGTGACCAGGCCCCCAGAAAGCATCTTCTCTAAAGGATCCTCAGGGAATGCATCGCCATCTCTTATGACTCTGTCTTCACCAAGGTGCTGTGTGCCACCTTATAGCCTTGATCTAGACACATCAACTGTGTGAAGAGACAACATAATGACGTTTCCCATTTTCTAGTGTCCTCTGTTCTGTCTCGGCAGAATGCAAGGTTGCTACTAACCTCTGGCCCATGCCAGTTCTTTGTAATAAAATACTGAAAAGAAAAACAATTTTCATATACATTCAAGTGCCAGCTCTTTTCTTGAGGATGAGCAAATGATTGCTTGTCATGATCAGCAGAATACCAAGTTCACCTTGGGCATGCGGGAGCCAGGAGTTCAAAAAGGGAGAATTCAGGAATATTAAGAAACTATCTTGAATTCCACTTGGGGAACCAATGGGCAGGTTATGATTCCTTAAGAATCTGCAGGTGTGGGGATGAGGGGAGAAAACAGGGTTAAGTCTCAAGAAGCTGTTGAAGGCTTCCACTTGGATCTTCATACTGGCAGTCAGTGTTCCCTCTAAGCTGAGTTAGTGTGAGCTAGCTCACAGTTTTTTAACCTCCGGCTCGCACAGTTTTGTCTCAGCTCAGGAAGGATGGCTCCAGAGCAAACTAATGTATGCAGTAGCCAATTTGCTTGCTCACAACTTCAATGGCTATAGCTCACAAAGTAGAATTTTTTCTCACAAGACTACACAGCGTAGAGGGAGCATTGCTGGCAGTACTGTGGACAACCCATCCTGCCCTGCAAACATTTCAGGGTGGACACAGTATTTTTCTGCATGCTCTACAATTAATAGGATTTCCAAGTGGCACCATAGTTCCATTTCGATGCCAATGCCTAAATACCAAGAGGGCACCCCCACAACCTGAGGCCCAGCCTGACTCAGCCACTCCCACTCGGACTCCAGGCTGTCATGAAAGATATGCTGCTGGTGATGTCTTGATCCTTGCGGCAACATCTAGCAACATAAGGTAGATGCTGCCACCAGGCTCAGGAAGCCATAACTGCCTTGGGCAACATGCTGTCCTACTCCTTGCATGTCTGCAGAACTCTTGAGAATCAGGCTGAGATGCAGAAATGCATACACAGCCCACCTACCACCTCTGGGTTACTACTGGGCCTGGACCTGCAGAGCCTCTGCTCCAGAATCTAGATATGATGGTCATCACAACCACCTGGTTCTTGGCTGTTACAACCAGGCCCATGAGAGGCACCCTAAAGCATTGAATGATCTGCCAAAAGAGTCATCTACGAAGGGACCTCTGCTCTGATTCCTACTCATATGGTATCCTTTGACGATCCACCACTGTGTTAGGCAGTTCTCACTCCAAGAGTTGCTTAGCGCACTTGAGTATCTTGAAGCATGAGGGAACACATATCCACCTTAGATTGTCCTCTGCAGAGTCACTGTCTATATGGATCAGAACAGGTCAATGTGTTCTCAGAAGGCCACTTGTGCTAGACGGGTAGCAACAGTTTTCCAGCCAATTATGTTCCTCTGGTTCTGAGCTAGACTGGGTAACTTTAGCACATGGCTCAGTGTGTGTGCTCTCCTAGCCTGTGAGGCTGGCTCCATGGTGGCTGTGATCTTGTCAGGCATTGAAATAGTCACTCTCCACATCATTCCTACGTCTTCCAACCAGAGTGCTGGAGGTGAGTAGGGTGGTCCTGATGGGAGACTTCATTCTTGCAAGGGAGCAAAATGCTTTCAAGAAACCAATCCTTCAGATCTTGGCAAGATAGCATCATGGCCACCAGTGTTCCCTCTGAGCTGAGTTAATGTGAGCTAGCTCACAGTTTTTTAGCCTTTGGCTCACACATTTTTGTCTTAGCTCAGGAAGGAAGGCTCCAAAGCAAACTGAGTTATGCAAACCGCTCACTCACAACTTTAATGCCAGAGGCACCCTAAATAATTGAATGATCTGCCAAAAGATTCATCTATGAAGGGACCTCTACTCTGATTCCTACTCGTATGCTATCCTTTGATGATCCACCACTGCGTTAGGCAGTTTTCACACAAAGAGTGAGAACTCACAAAGTTGAATTTTTGCTCACAAGACTCCACAGCTTAGAGGAAGCATTGATGGCCACAGTGAGAATTTTACTTGTATGAACAACTTGACCTAACCTGACAGGAACATGCAGAACTGGTGTGTGCTCAGTGATCCAGGCTGCAGAGTTGTTTGCCACAACATTGAGGAGTTACAAGACAGCTAGTGAGGGCTTTGTACAGTTTTATTTATTTAGCATATTTACATGCGGCTTTGCTCCTGAAACACAGGACTCAAAGCGGCTTACAAAAGTTAAAGGCATAGAAAATCTAAGGTGACTATAGAGCAAATTTAGAGTCCAGTGGCACCTTTAACAAAGATTTATTCAAGGTATGAGCTTTCATGTGCAAGGCACCCTTTTCCAAATGAGATGAATATAATCACTTAAAATTCCAATACATCAAAACATATCTTGCTCACTCTCCCAGAAGTACAAAATTCAAAACTGGAGAAAAATACTACACCAGCAAGAAACCACCTACAGATTTTTTTTTTAAAGTCAGCTATGAAACATAAAATTAAGAACAGGAAAACAAAACATAGAAAAAGTGACAATCTGCAGGTCAAAGTAATAAGGAGGCTTTCCTTTCCCCAGTCCCAGGTCTTTTTATCATCTCAAGGCAAGGGCAGAATCGCAGCTGTGCAAGTGGAATGAGGAGTGGCCAGTCTGCAGGCCAAGATGGCAAGCAGTCACTTGGACAAACTGAACCTGGAGCTGCCAGTTTATTAGAGCATTGTCCAGGTAAGGATAAGGAAACGCACCTCTAGTCTGAGACTATCATAATGACCAAGACAGCCTTTAGTGAGCATGCTGGGACAGCTGTGAAACCTATCAGAAGGGCCTAAGGCTGTATGAAAGTAACGGATGCTTCCTGAGAAGGGGCCATCCTGGAATCAGTGCTCCCTCTAAGCTGAGTTAGTGTGACGAAAGTTATTGCATTTAAAGAGAATATGTATAAGATGTTTTACCGATGGCATATAACACCTGATAGAATAGCTAAAGGGAATAGTAAGTGTTCTAACAAATGTTGGAAGTGTTTATCTAGTACAGGATCCTTTTATCATATGTGGTGGCATTGTGATGTAACTAAGAGATACTGGAGATGGATCCATGCAATAATGCAGAAGATATTGGGATGTACAATTCCATTTATGCCTGAAGTAATGCTTCTGAGTATACTACCTAAAGACTTTGAAAAAAGCAACAGATATTTAATTATCTATATTACTACAGCGGCAAGAACGCTATAGGCCAAATACTGGAAGGCACAAGATGTACCAAAAAAGCAGGAATATATACAAAAACTGATGGAAACAGCGGAAAGTGATAAATTGACTTTGTTGATAAGAGGATCCACAAACTATACATTCCAGAACACATGGAGGCGCTTCTGTAATTGGTATAATAGTGCACATGATTGTAACCTAAAAATGTAATCCCTAGAGCAAAGTATAGGTTAGAACATTGAGATAGCAGGTACAGATGTTGGTTTTAAGATACAAAAATCTGAGCTCATAGAAAATAATGATACATGATATTGTATTAGATAGAGAATATCTAAGAGGCAATTATTGGAAACATAAGCATTTGATACCCCCGTTTGTGTAATATGTGTGTTATGTTCGGTTTGTCTGTTATGAAAAAACAAAATTCTACTCTTTGAGGGCAGATTTTAAATAAATTTTTTAAAAGCTGATTTAGTGTGAGCTACCTCAGTTTTTTAGCCTCTGGCTCTGGCTCACACATTTTTGTCTTAGCTCAGGAGGATGGCTCCAGAGCAAACTAATCTACGCAGTAGCCAGATCGCTCGCTCACAACTTTAATGCCAGTAGCTCACAAAGTAGAATTTTTGCTTACAAGACTCCACAGCTTAGAGGGAGCATTGCCTGGAATACACAGATAGGCTCCCAACAGGTTGGGGGTAGAGAGGTCTCTCAGTAGAGGGGACCAATCTACATCATGGGCTCTCTTGCCTCAGGCTTTGTACTCAAGGTTATGCTGGATGACTTCCTCAGCTTATGGTAGGTGTAGCTTCTACCATACTCCAAGTCCGCCAGGCCAGTGAACTGGCAAGGTGGGAGGCAAGCATCAGCATCGTTCCTGCCTCTGAAGCATCAAAGGGGCAAAGGTTTGGACCAATGTTCCCTCTAAGCTGTGGAATCTTGTGAGCAAAAATTCTACTTTGTGATCTACTGGCATTAAAGTTGTGAGCGAGCGATTTGACTGCTGCATAAATTAGTTTGCTCTGGAGCTATCCTTCCTGAGCTAAGACAAAAATCTGTGAGCTGGATGCTAAAAAACTGAGCTAGCTCACACTAACTCAGCTTAGAGGGAACACTGGTTTGGACCCTGAGCTGGTCTGTTCAATGTTGCTATACCAGCTGGAAAACAGCAGCACATCTGGGAGGAGCAGCTTTCTGCCTTCCCCTCCCCTCTTGTGCTGGCTGGGACTCCTCTCCTGTGCCTCTGCCCCAGTCCAAAGAGGGAGCAGGATGGATAATGCTGAAGTGACATTTCAGTCCCCCCCCCCAACAATAGGCACATAGAATAAATTGCCACTTCCTAACCCAGAACATGTCACAGGAAGGGCAAGGACTTAAAAGGAACACACAGCAAAGACTACAGGTACAAAGCAAGGCACCCTGGACCTATGCCAGCTCTGGGAGACTCTCCTCCCCAAAAAAGAGAAGAAGGGAGTGATCAGCTAGCCCTGCCTCTGGACCCGGTGAGCGTGGCTATCCTTCTTTTTCCAGAAAGCCACTGACAGCATAGCTCATTCCATGATTCAGTTGTGGGCCTACCCTTGGGTTGCTGAGCAAAGAATTTAGGATAGAGCTGATTCAAGCAGACTGAAAACCCGCATTTCCCAAAGTGCTCTGGAGATTATATTTATCATTGAGCAATTGAGTACCACGAAGGACCTATACTTTTAAGCCAAATAGGAAACAAGATTCCTTTTTGCAAACGAGAGCAGTTCATGAGGCATGTTTCTAACGGGGGGGGGGGGAGCACTGCAACTCAGAACTGCCCGGCATCTCTGTTCTCTAATCATAGATAGGAGGGGGTGTTAGCTGCAATGGCTCAGAAGCATGGAAAAGGTAGCTTGCACTTCATTCACACATACCACAGCTGAACCACAACACTTAAAGCAGGTTCCAGGGGCAAGTTCAGGAATTGATCTAAAGTGACTCTGCAAAATACTTTTTCCATTTAGACAGAGCTTTCAGCATTCAAGGCATTTCACATACATTCTTACAGCAATCCATGCAACAGCTCTATAAGGTAGGGCTGTATTGTTATCCCCTTACTACAGATTGGAGAGTGAAGCTGGGAGTGTTGCTCCCCTATAGGCACCAAGCAAGTTGAGATTTGGGCCAGCAAGCTCTCAGATTGCAGATGCTTCTCAACCAAGATGCAATATTGATTTTCAATTGATTAATCATCTCAAAAGCAAGCTATTAACCAGTTGTGTTCAAATATATTTACTTGTTAACAAAACCTCAACATGAACACTGGAAGTTTCAACCTAATAGCAAAAAAACCCCTACCTTCTTATTGCCTGCAGTATGATCTTCCTTCATTCCCTAGCTTGGATCTCACGGATCTATTCCACTATGTATGTACATAAGCACTGTCAAGTCACAACTGATTTATGGCAATCCCAGCAAGGGGCTTTCAAGGCAAGTGAGGAACAGAAGTGGTTTGCCATTGCCTTCCTCTGCAGAGCCTTCCTTGGTGGTCTCTCCTCCACGTACCAGCCCGGCTTAGCTGCTGAGAGCGGATGAGATTGGCCTCTACCATGCCTCTTTCCACCCCGATTTATTCCATCAACAAAGGCATTTTCCTTCAGAGCCTCTTCCAGGTTGGGAAGGCTCCTTCCTCCAGAGGGAAACACCTCCACTTGTGGAATTGATCTTCAGGGTTCAGTCATCTATGACAGCAAACCCTAGAAGCAAAATCACCTCAGAAAATGTGCATCTCAAATGCCAATTAAAATTAAATTATTTAAACAGATTATACGTTACTGCCCCTAAGACTGCTGAGGGCTACAGACTGTTGAAGGACCTGGGGGAATCCCACATCCACCCACCCACCCACCAGCCCAGTCCATGTTCTTATTGGGGGGGGGGGTTCCTAGTGCCTCCCTTTCCTGTTGCCCATTTGCAAATACTCAACTCCCCACCCTCTGCCAAACAACTGCTCTCCTCCAGGCTACAACGGAAAAGGCTTGCATGGGCAAGCCGCATCAGGAGGCAATCTGAAAGGGTATTTTTAGGTCCTTTTTAATGCAATTAAACAGCTGGAAGTACGAAGCTGGCAAACCACATTTCCCAGTGCTTCATTTTTAAACAAGAGGGCTCAAGGGTTCCTTTGGCCTAGAAGACCTTGTTCTTTATCCCACTTGGGTTGTCTATGGGGAACTTGCAGGTGAGCCCAACCTGGACCATGGCCCTAGGATGATAAGGGCAGTGGCTTCTCTGGAATACCTGTCTCTGCTGCCTCATTTTAACAAAGGCAAACATGTTGGTTTTACAGCTCCAGAGCAAAGGTTTGGAGCTAGATATTTCTACCCTCAGGTGCTGAAACAGTGGGTAGGATTATGGTATTCCTAGCATTGAGCCTGCTGGATTATGTTAATTCAAAAACTAAATAACACACCCCCATCGCCGCCCCCCCACACCTCTATTCTGTGAGAGGCAGGATTTATATAATTTATTTTAAAACCCACCCCTTTGCTCACTCTCTGCCAGCCTTTGGGAGCACAAAAGATTTTCTTATCTTTCCTCCTCCGCTGCAGGCTCTTTCCATCCTAGATCCACCAGTCTCTCCTACAAATCTTTGGGTGAAAACTGACATTTCTGCGGGCACGGGGTGTAGCTGTGACATGAGGCTAAACCCTCGGATCCAAGTGTGCCCTAGACAAAAAGCTGCCAGGATAATCCTACCCAACTGTGCTTTGCAGGAAGATTCCTTTTATCTGCTTGGCTCACAGCAGACTTCCAACCGGTTTTATGTCAGGCCTCAGACAGCATCCGAGCCTACTTCCCTAAGAAGAAAAGCCTCTTCTCTCTTTGCAGACTGTGGTTAGAGGGGAGGTGGCCCTATCCCAACAGCTGGCATTAGTGGTGGAAAGCACTGCAGTGCTAGAGTTTCCCAAGATGCAATGCAAATTCTTGCCTCCCACAGCAGTCCAAACACACCACAGCCAGGGAAGGCTGTCTTATAGGGCCTGCACCATTTATCACCCACCAAATCGAAATGCAGCCCTATCTGCCATTACTGAGGCCTGACAAGCACGTGACCCCATTGACTGGTCAGGAAGGCTGAGCAAAATGCCAAGAGTTATGGAGGTCCCGAGTAGACTACCTTACACACTTGGTGGACTGCATAGACTAGGCCTCGATGAAAAAGTCCAATGTGAAGCTGAGTTTCTTTGGGTGAGGGCAAAGTGCAACCCCCTTTCCGTTGAGTCACAACAGCTTGCAACTACACTTTGAGGAACCAGGAGCAAAGTTTCCGGGTCAGAGAGGGCATAACGTTCAGGCCACTTTGCACCTCGGGCATCCAACCAGGACCTATAAAAATAGATGCAGTGCTCTTCTCTGCCTCCTTTTTCCAACTGAGCTCCCTGAAGAGGTGAGGAGAGCCCATCCCCCTTTGGAGATCTTTAGGAGGCACTGCAAAGCTTGCCTGTTTGCCTGCGCATTTAAGGGGGTGAGAACGGCAGGCATCTTTTAAGGGGCAGAGGGAGGGAGAGAGAGAGGCATTTGGGGATCTGTTCTTTTATTCTGATTTTGTTTTGTGACTATTGTTGTAAGCCACCTTGAACCATGAGGAAAGGTAGGGTATAATGGTTTTAATAAATACACAATAATAAAAGGAATTAGCCTCCACTCCAGCCTCATCCAAAGGGGCTGCTATCCAGGGCTGTTCAGTAAACAGCCGTACTTGCTTGGCAGGCCTGACAATATGCTGCCTCTTGCAGCTGCTAGTGCTAGCCTGTCTGGGATGTGCCCCACAGGAAACATCACAGCCCAGCCCAGCCCACCCCCAGCAGGCCCAATGGCTGACTGATTTCCACAACTGGAAGCTGGTGAAGCAGCCTTTGGTTGTGGTTGTTTTCCCAAAGCCCCAACAGAGCTGCCCCCCTTTCCCTGGATGGCCACCCCACCTCAGAACAGGCCAGGCCACTGGAGACTGACTGAAGGTATGAACAGGAAAGGCAACACTTCAAAGCTCAGCCACTGGCTTCCTCAGGCGGGCGGCTCCTGCTCCGCTGCAGCTCCCCACCTCCCCACCTCCCCCACACTCATCCAGCCCCACCTCTTGTCCCAAATGTGTTTTAGGGCTGGTTGTGGGGAAGCCCAGGCATGTCCTCAGAACACACACTATCTGATTGCTCTTTTGCATATTGCATGACAGGGCTTAGCATTGCAGACACTTCTGGGCTCACTTGGGTTCCGCGGGGCATCTTCTGTCTCTGGAGCACCCTGTGAACACTCGTATACTGCCTGGATGGCCCTGCTGTTTAGAGGGAGGGTCCACCCTGTGTCAGTTTTAACTCAACCCTTTCCATACTGCATCTGTGGGGAATATGAACCTGGGACTATCGGCTTCCCACCTTGACATGATCTTCTGTTCAATCCTCCTTATTTTGGGAAGCCTCCTTCCCATCACACTCCAGACAGGAAAACAGAGACCTGGAAAACTCATTAGCCAGAAGTACAAATAAAGTGAGTGGGAGAACAGGTGAGACCCCAGCAGCAAATCCCAACGGAGCAGATGGTATTGCGGGACTTTCATGATGATGCGGCATTTCAGGATCCTCTCTTTCTAGCCTCCCTTGAAGCACAAGGACCCTTTTTCCTGTTTCTCCCTTCACCATACGTGTCCTTAAAGAAATCCACCTTTGCAATATGCAAGCTGTGATTCTGGCTCCCCACCAACGGGCCAAGGTCACAGATAATCAGGTTTTTTCTCCTTTCCTCAAAATGAACAATAGCAAGATTCTTCTGCCGACAAAGCTTTTGGCAAGCCACGGGTGTCTGGCCACGTCTTCTGCACCAGTGGGCTTTTATCCCTCTGGGCTGGGAATGGTGTCGCCCGACATAACGCAGGAGCTTCTCGCTGGTGAGCATCTCTGCAGACACAGAGCTATTTACAGCATCCTCCCCACTCTGCGTATTAGGAGGAGGCATGAGAAACTTGACACTAAAAACCTTCCAGCCACTTCAGTGATATCCTTTTTGGAGTTGATGCATACGGTGGCTTTGAAACATTGGCCACATAATAATTATTGTCATCGCCAATTACTGTTATTTATTTCCAAAATGTCATGGTCAGGAGACCTACGTTTAAAACAGGGCAAGGGTGTAGACTTTCCAATTTCCCGGGGGGGGCTGGGGCTGGGCCAGAGGCATTGCTGTGCTAGGAGCAAGGGTGGCTCCCGGGGGAGGCTGAGCACTTTCCTGAAAATTTCGGCGGGGGCTGAAGCCCCGCCGCCCCCACGAAGATTACGCCTATGAAACAGGGGGTGGGGGCAAGACACGCCATAAGCAGAAACTTAAATATGGTCAGTGAATAGATCTGATTTCATTTAGTCATTAAAACTGCTGGGAAGTTTAACACAATAATTAAACACCTCAATTGTGCCAGGGCTTTTGCACTCTTGAGCGGAGGGGGAGGGGGGGGGGGGGGGGGGGGGGGGGGGCATGGTGACTATGATGTTCAGAGAGAAGACTCAGGATACCTCCATGGAGGGGGGGGGGCCTTCACAGCTCCCCCCCACCCGCTGGTCACTTTATTAAATTCTGTGCCTTTCTTCTCTCGGTATCACTGGAACTACTTCATATGGGGGAGTGTAAATTTAAGCTGCAATCAACTGCATTGGTTAGTATCCTGTTAACTTCAGTTGACTGTCCCTATAAATCACTATTAACATGCAAAACACCTCTTTGCCTGTGCCCGTTGTACAGACGAGAGAAATAAGGTGCCTGCATCAATGTCCCCTGCTTGCAGGATTTTGTTTCCTTTTACCCTTTAACATCTGCTCTGCTTTCCTGCTCCGTATATGCTGTCTCCTCCCGGCTTCATTATGCTGGGTAATTGGGGGGAAAATAACAGCTTAATACACGTATAGACACTGATTTGCCATTCTATACACTTCACCATTACCCAAGGTTGGAGAGCGGGGTGTGGTTAGAACCATCATCACTGTGGGATTTGGAAATGGCAAGGGTTGTGCTGTGATCAGAGAAATGCACATACCTCCCAGCCTAAAACATGACAGCTACTGTAGAGAAGGGTGAGTAGGTGGAAATGCATATTTTCGGCGCTATTTTAAACAGAATGAAAAAGCTTTGGAAACAGAAGCCAGCAGGGTAGCGGCTGGATAAGGGACGCTGCACGATGCCTGAGCAAGAATAAGGAACAAGGATGCCAAGGTTAGTTCCTGCATAATGAGGTACCAACTTTAGTGCTAGAATTGGATTCTTAAGAGTGATGGTGGGTTGCAGAAGCCACTGATGGCACACATAGGTAGAAGGCCCATGAAACACAGTTTATGGCCCAAGGCCACCAAGCTAATTTTTGACCCAGACAGGCTTGAACACACACAGGGGTCTCCAGGTCCTGCTGTCTAGCCACTGGACAGGACTACCCCCAGTCCCAGTTCTAACACTGCCCCTCCATAGACAGCATCATTACACCCTTTAAAGAACACAGAACAGTTGGCAGGGGAAGCATTTTGCTTGGTGATACTGCCGCTGCTCAAAATACCGAAGCCTTGTGAGGGGGGGCTTGGAAAAGAGTCAACAAGAAAAAAGAAAATAGTTACCTTTTTCCCTTCCCACCCACCCCCATCCCCACCCCCAGCTGTTCAAAACTGGACTGAATGGAGCCAGCGTACATCAGAGATGTGTTAAAAATATTGTCAGCTGGGCCACCCGATCAGGCCAGGCGGGAGAATGAGAGGGACGGATTTATCCCCCTTCCCTGGCCAGTCCTACGCTCCATTCAAGACACCCGAATGACAAAGAAGCATTCAGACAGCAGCCTGCCCACACCCAAGAGGGCCCTTAACAACAACAACAGGCAGTCATGCCAATCAGCTAGAACTTGGAGCCTCAGGTGCCAAAGGCCTCCCACCTGCACAGGACCTTAAGTGCTGTCTTTGGGAGAACCAGGAAACTCGCCCAATAACCCAAAGCCAGTCATTACTGCTGAGCCTGACCTACCTCACAGGGTTGTTTTGAGAATAAGCACCTCAGTGGTTCAAAGACCCACTGGATCAGACTAAAAGGTCTAATTCAGCCCAGTTTGCAACAGTGGCTAGAACAGATGCCCCAACCTTGCTGAGCACTGAACATGTTTAGGCTTTTGAGGATGGGGAATGAGGGGCCACGTTTGGAGAGCCAGTTTGGTGTAGTGGTTAAGAGCATAGACTCTAATTTGGGAGAACCGGGTTTATTAATTTAAATTTATTTATTTATTATTTTCAATTTGTATCCCACCTTGCCGGTGCAGACTGGCTCAAGGCGGCTTACAGAGGTTAAAATACAATAAAATACGATTAAAATTTTTTTTCAATAAGAACAGTTAGATAAAGTGCTAGTGTAAACCGATGGCGGGAATTTCTGTACATGGTCCGATGGAGAGGCCATATCCGGCGTTGTTATATAGGGCTGTGGTGTGTTCAGTTTGAAGTGGTCAGTGTGGCTCCTAATCAAAGGCCTCGTGGAAGAGCTCCATTTTACAGGCCCTGCGGAGCTGTAAAAGGTCCCGCAGGGCCCTGATGTCCTCTGGGAGCTTGTTCCACCAGTGTGGAGCCGCCACCAAGAAAGCCCTTTCCCTTGTAATGTCCAGCCTGGCGTCTTTCGGGCCAGGGACAGTCAGGCGGTTTTGAGTCCCTGACCTGGGGCACATATGGGGAAAGGTGGTCCCTCAGGTAGATAGGCCCCCGACCATATAGGGCTTTAAAGGTCAAAACCAGCACCTTGAAACAAATCCGGTATGCTACTGGCAGCCAGTGCAATGCCTTCAGCGCAGGCCGGATGTGATCTCATATGGAGAGACCCATCAACAGCCTGGCTGCCGCATTTTGCACCAGCTGCAGCTTCTAGATTTGGGACAAGGGCAGCCCCATGTAGAGAGCATTGCAGTAGTCTAACCTCGAGGTGACCATAGCATGGATCACTGTTGCCAGATCATTGCGTTTGAGGAAGGGAACCAACTGCCAAATCAACCGCAGGTGGTAAAAGGCTGACTTGGCAGTGGCTGCTAACTGGGCCTCCATCATTAAGGCGGCATCCAGGAGCACTCCCAAACTCCTGACCCTCGGCCCTGACAGCAATGGCGCCCCATCGAAGGTTGGTAGTGGGATCCCTACCCCCGGACCACTCCGACTCAGGCACAGGACCTCCGTCTTCATTGGATTCGATTTCAATCGGCTCAGCCTAAGCCAGCTCGCCACATCCTGAAGCGCCCGCTCCAGGTCATCTGGGGTAGAGTCGGACTGACCACCCAGCAACAGATATAGCTGGGTGTCATCTGTGTATTGCTGACACCCAAGCCTGTGCCTCTGGGCAATCTGGGCAAGGGGGCGCATGTAAATGTTAAATAACATCAGGGATAACACCGCCCCTTGAGGAACCCTGCAGACCAGCGGGTACCTCTGGGACATATGTTCCCCTACCGCCACCCTCTGTCCCCGACCTTGGAGAAAGGAGACAAGACATTGTAGGGCAAGTCACTGAATCCCAGTGTCGGCGAGGCAGTGGATCAGCAACTGGTGGTCGACCGTGTCTAACGCTGCCGACAGGTCCAACAACAACAGTGCCACTGTGCTGCCTCAATCCAGATGCCTCCAGAGGTTGTCTAAGAGGGCGACCAGTACCATCTCCGTCCCATGGCCTGGCCGGAAGCTAGACTGGAACGGGTCTAGCATGGAAGTGTCATCCATAAAGCTCTGCAACTGAATCGCCGTCGCTCTCTCCAGTAATTTGCCCAAATAGGGCAAATTGGAAACCGGCCGATAGTTGGCCAATTCGGCTGGGTCCAAGGATGGTTTTTTCAGGAGAGGGTGGACCATCGCTTCCTTGAGTGCCCCCGGGAACAGCCCTTCCGCGAAGGACTTGTTGATAATCTCCCTGAGGGCACCACGCAGCCCCTCACGGCTAGCTTTTATAAGCCATGAAGGGCACGGGTCAAGGCTGCACATGGTTGGGCATACCGTTGAGAGCAATCTGTCGACTTCCTCAGGGCTGAGTGGACTGAAATAATCCAGAATGGAACTAGAAGACGCGCATGGGGCCTCAAGCTCGCTCACTGTCTCAACTGTGGCGGGGAGATCACGGCGGAGCAGCAAGACTTTATCTGCAAAGTAGTTTGCAAAAGCCTCACAACTGATATCCAACTCCCTAGCATTTGGCCTGCCCTGGGGCAGTTCTGTTAATGACCGAACAGTTCTAAATAATTGTGCTTCGATTTTTGAAAGCTTATAACCTGGGAAATCTTGTTGGTCTTCAAGGTGCTATTGGACGCGAATCTTGCTGTTCTACTGAAGATCAACACAGCTACTGGAGGTACCAACATCCAGGTGGCACCTGGAGATATCCCAGCTGACCTCCAGACTACAGAGACCAGTTCCCCTGGAGAAAATGGTGGCTTTGAAGGGTGGTCTCTATGGCTGAGGCTCCTTGCCTCCTGAAACCCTGCCCTCCCCAGGCTCCACCCCTAAATCTCCAAGAATTTCCCAACCCAGAGCTGGCAACTCGGATGGCTACCTACCTGAAACTATCCCATGAAGGAGGCAGCTGTTTCCTAATGGGCACTCCCCAAAGACACACAGGCAATGAATGCCTCCTGGGGTCTTCTGAAGGCAACTCCTGAACCATGTAGGATTGCCAGGTCTGCATTGGAAAATACCTGAAGTTTTTTTTGGGGGGGGGAGCCTGGGGGGGGCAAGGTTTGGGGAAGGGAAGGACCTCAGCGGCGTAAAATGCCATACAGTCCACCTCCCAAAGCAGCCATTTTCTCCAGGGGAAATGATCTCTATTGTTTGGAAATCAGTTGCAATTCCAGGAGCTTTCTAGCCACTGCCTGAAGGTTGGCAACACTATGCACCAGTGAGGTGGAGAGAAGCCAGAAATGGCTCTTTGCTCTGAGGAAGAAGCAAGTTGGGGCCAGAAAACACTACCAGTCAGTGCCATGGTCCCCTCAGGCACCTTGGTGGGGATCACTGCTCTGGAAAGCCAATAGGGAAGATGGGAATGGCCTTTCATGGTTACGTTATCTCCTGCCATCTTGTACACTGCACTTGAACATGGAGGTTCTAGCAAGCCTGAATGCAGAAAAGAGGGCCACACCAATGCATAATTAGGGAAGAGAAGGGGAAAAATGGTGCTGTGGGAAAAGAAATTCTATTTCACTCATTAGGTACCATGGCTAATAGCCATGAATTTGTCCTCATCCTTTTATAAATACTATTTATAGCAGGGGCCCTCACTACATGCCTTGGCAGTGAATTCCATAAATTAATTAAATGTTGTGTGAAGAAATCCTTCCTTTCGTCTGCCTTGATTCTACCGCCCATTAGCTTTGTTGGGTGCCCCTAGGTTCCAGAAAAAGCGGGAAAGGCCAAAGCTAGATCAGCTACCCTGCTTCCTCACAGCAGAAATGTGGGAATAATAATACTGGCCAGCACTATGGGGCTGTTGCAAGGTTTACTGAAAGAATGAGCAGAAAGCACTCTGAAGAGGCCCTGACCTGGATAGCCCAGGCAAGCCTAGCTTCGTCAGATCTCGGAAGCTAAGCAGGATCGACTCTGGCAAGGACTTGGATGGAGGAACCCCTTAAACACCAGAGGTGGGAGACAGGGGCAGGCCTCACTCAGCCACCTCTCTGAATAGCCTCTGGGCCCCCAGCAGGGGTCAGTCACCAGAGGTTGCCATGACCTCTAGGTACACACACGCAAAGAAAGCAAGCACTTTGAAGGGGAAGCTAACAATTAAAAGTTCTTAACTTTTATTTGCTTGCACCTGTGAGTATTCTGCACAAATGAGAGGTATTTAGAATATTTTATTGCTTGCTCTGTTTGGCTCTTTCTGAGACTGAACACAAAAATGAGGCACATCTAAAAGCTTCATTAGTCAGCCACTGTGGGCTATTGTATTGTACAACCACAGACATTATTCCACTGACTGACCCATCTATGAGCTTCTATGTTAGGTCCAACTTGTAACATGCTAATGATCTCCACAAAGTGATTTACAGTATAATCCTAACAATTACAGGGCCTTGGAGAAGGGGAGGGGGAATCTGGCAGTTCTGAAATGGAAGCTTCCAAGTATTTCTCTTTGCAAACGGCAACCATGCAGGGCTCCAGTTTGGATTGAGACCATTGTGCAGCATCGGGGAGGGGTTCATTTCCCCCCATCTTGTTTTGTTGGGGCAAAAGATACCAGTACCATACAGTCTAAAGATTTGCTCCCAGAGGGAAAATAGCCGTGCTTCAGGACCATGACTGGGGGAGGCATCAGCAAATGGGGCAAAACCCAACCTGATATACATCATGGCCCCAATCCAAATGAGGGCCCCGCACAGCTGCTACATACAGGACAAACACTCAGGATCTCCAAAGGAGGAACTTGCTGCATTGCCTTGTGTTCAGTCCTCAGAATTTGCTCATCTAGGGCCAAACTTTGCATCTGGATCAACTCGGCACCTGTTTCAAAGAAAAAGCAAATGTCTTGCGCCGATGGTTATGGAGACACACATGAAAGCATGTGACTGGGACCCAGGACTGGCTCAACTGCACAAGCATCCAAGTGGGGTGGGGAAAACACCTCGGAAAAGCCTGTTCCAGCATCCTCTGTGAGGGTCCTTGGGTGCAGACACTAGAATAAGACACTAGAAGACACTGAAAGACACTAGGGAGAGCAAGATGCCCTTGAGGAGGACATTGTAGAGCCTGCTGAAATATCCAAAGGGAACAGGTCTGTGAAAGCTGCAAATCTGTACAGCAGCATCTCCGCTGTTGCTTGCTGATACACTTGCGGTGGGTACACAAGAGGAGCAGCAACATGGAGAAAAGAACTGATCTGGTCCTTCAAAGCAAGTTACTCAGGCCGCCCTGCACACAGCAAGACCAAACTATGCACAGAATCCTCAACCTCGATTTCCTGAGGAAAGCAAACTCTTGCAACACTTGCCCCAAATGCACATTTTCCAAAAGCTTTGTTCATACGCACAAAGAGGAGCTTGTTGTTAGGAGGCCTGACAAGAATCATATTCTTCCAAAGCCACATGAACACCCCTACAAAGCCCTCAGCCACCCCTGCTTTTGGACAGACTTTCCCACAGGGTGATCTTAGGGGTTCAAATCCCTTTGAGGGCAGAAAGTGGTGGCACAAACACCCTCCCCCCTTAAAAACACTCCTCTAGTTCCAATATTCTATCAGTTCCGCCAAGTATTTGTAGTCTCCAACCATTATTTCCATAGTGTTAAAAATGAAACTACATTTTTTTGGGTTGGGTTTTCCTTCCTGGACCAAAATTCTAACCCCTTTCATTCAAGGCATTTCACAAAGAGGTAGTGAATGCTCCTTATCATTTCTAGCTTTGTTAGTAAATAAACCAGTAGTGTGTTTTCAGGCCACTGAAAGTGAAGGCAAGTTAAAGTCATGCATTGGGGAGGGGGGGGTCTATGGTTGCCAAACCCCAGATGGGACCTGGAGATCTCCTGGAATTACAACTGATCTCCAGACAACAGAGTTCAGCTTCTCTGGAGAAAATGGCTGCTTCAGAGGGTGCATTCTATGTCATTATACCCGGCCGAGGCCCTCCCCTCCCCCAGCTCTACCCCTGGAATCTCCAGGAATCTCTCAATCTAGAGTTGACAACCCTGGGGGTCCCACAGCCCACTTTGCCTAGATGCTCACGAGACACTGGGCAAAGGCAAAAACAGCCACTGCAAACCAGGTCTAGCGAGTGCATTAGCCCCAATCTGGATTAGGGTGCTGTCCAGTACCAGCTGTATGCCACCCAGGATGTCCTTTTGACTCCTAACACACAGAAACTAGTCCACACCTTCCTCATACAAACTGAACAACAAGACTTATTCAGGAAAAAAAAGAAACCCAGCAATATGTCTGCAAAGGTGATGGGGGCTGAAGCGAGCCTCTCTCCCCTCCATCCTGTCCACCCTCACTAAATTATTCTATTGTTAGTCAAGCTCCTTTTTTTTTGCCAAGAGCAGGCAGGTGCAGTTCAGCTTTTTTTTTTTTTTTGCCAGATGAAACCACCTGGAAAATCTGCATTCAATTTCATCCCCCTTCTAGCCATGGGGCCTTTTGTTTCTTTAGCTATTATACAAAGCTGGCAAAGGATGGAACAGATGAGAAAGGGAGTCGGGAAGAAGATGGCTTTTTTTTAATTTTAGGGGTGCCAATATGCAAAGTGCCATTTCCAACAGGACACTGCTGCTTCCTTGCCAAACAAAACAGGCCATTCAGTTCAGGGGGAAATGAGCTTCACATCCATTGTCTTGCAACACCCCCAATCTACTTTACTTAGTGGCTCCACAATGGCAGGGCCTTCCTGGTGGGGTTACAGTCTTTGTAAAACATCTGGGACAGAGGAAAGTTCTGGACTCAGCCCCAGAACCTTTTCTTAATGCCAGGATCCCCCCACATGACATGTGTGGTGGCATGAACATTGGCAGACCGACTAGAAAGAAACATGCCTCTGAGTATGTGCTAAGTCAATGCATTTCTTGGAACTGGGGGCCAAAGCCATCAGGCGGAGCAGGCCAGCTGCTATTAAATGAAACAAAAGAGATGGAAGTTTGAAGCAGGAAACGCTGTTGGCTATATTTTAAAACTGCTTTCTCTGAATATAAGCCAAGTGATGCCTGGGAAAGCCTCCCTGATTTCCTCCTATTTCCTTTACCAGCTTCCATTACTGCTGGTACCCTGTCATCCTCCACTCCACTTTGCAGAAATGCTTAAGGGACTGACAGCACCTTTCTCTCACCCCTCCCTGCCTCTGGGCCTTCTCCATCAAGGTGAACCCAGAATGCTTTCCCTTCTGCTTATTCTCTTCCCCATCATTGTTCTCCTTCCTCAAATACACCCTTCTCAAGAACTCCAGAATCTTGCCTTTCTAGTAATTTCTGCTTTCCCTTTCCTTGCTCTTTTCTCAAGCCAGTGCTCTCTTTTTGCTTCTATGTTATCTACCTTTCTGAGGTGTTCTCTTGGCATTCTGTACAGCCCCCCAACACATTCCTGGTGCTAAATTAGTGCCAGGCAGCCATTTTCCCATTGGGAGAAAAGACAGCGGAAATAGACAGGCTCAGCCTGGCATAAAACCTTTTCTCATGTCTGGAAAGGTGCTTCAGTGCATTTCCTGGTAACGGAAGAGAGTCTTTGTGTGTGTGTGTGTGTGTCCCCCCCGCGCAGGGTAATTTGCACCATTAATCAAATAATTGGAGTGATTAGCCAATGGATGGTTTGACTGCAGATTAAAAACAGAGCTCCAATAGAGTGGAACTGGCCATCTGGACTCTCCCTCTGCCACGTCTCAGTGACTCCCAGACACTTCTTCTGGCACAGATCATGGGCAGCCTATTTGCCCTGGCTTCCCACAAGGTGCTGGTGGGCCAAGTCCTGTCCTGTCCATGCCTCATGCTCCCCATCTGCTCTGCCCCCCACTTCCTCAACAAAGCCCCCCCCCTCCTTCAGCCTGAAGAATTACTGGGAAGCACACACGAGGGAAGTGGGGAGAGGATCTGGGGGCTCCTAGTTCGTGCATGGGCAGCCCTTCTAGGGGCCACTGGAGACTGCATGGAGGGAGGGAACATGGGGAAAGGGGGGAGAGCTTCCTTTATCCAAGACACTGCACAGCCAGCTACTAATACTTCCAGGTCAGGCATGGGTCATTGCCTCGGCAACCACTGATCCACCTGCTCCTGCCCTGTCTCCCATCCTATTCTATACTCTGACTGTCTCTGTGTGTTAAGTGCTGTCATGTCTCTTCCAACTTATGGTGACCCCATGAATTAATGACCTCTAAAATGGCCTATCATTAACAGTCTTCTTCAGGTCTTGCAACCTGAGGGCCGTGGTTTCCTTGATTGGGGCACTACACCAGTTTGGTGTAGTGGTTAAGTGCGCGGACTCTAATCTGGGAGAACCGGGTTTGATTCCCCACGCCTCCACTTGCACCTGCTGATGTGACCTTGGGTCAGTCACAAGCTCTGGCACAGCTGTCCTTGAAAAAGAGCAGTTTCTGTCAGAGCTCTCTCAGCCCCACCTACCTCACAGGGTGTCTGCTGTGGGGAGGGGAAGGGAAAGGAGTTTGTAAGCCGCTCTGAGACTCCTTTGGGTAATGAAGGGCAGGGTATAAATCCAATCTCTTCTTCTTCTTCGTGTGGGTCTTCCACTTTTCCTACTGCCTTTGAATTTTCCTAGCATTATCTTTTCCAGTGCCTCTTATCTTCTCATAATGTGACCACAGTACAATAACCTCAGTTTGGTCATTTTAGCTTCTAAGGAGAGTACAGGCTTGATCTGATGTAGAGCCCAATTATTTGTCTTTTTGGTGGTCCATGGTATACACCTCAACCATAATGAGCCCAAGTCCTCTCTGGTGTTTCATGTCCTCCCCCCACCCATGTAATTATTTTGTAAACTAAGATGTCAGGTTTGTGGTGTTTGGGTCATTTTTACTTCCAGTTGCATTGAAGGAAACTAAATGAGCATGCAGGCTAAACTTGACAAAATCATTTTTCTTAATTAAACAAAATGGCTCCTTAGTGCCATTGCTGCTATTTTATTCAGTTACTGTTCCAGCCAAATGAAATGCTTAATAAACTGGGAGTTTTGTTGACAGGGGGGTTTTTTGGCAGCTGGTGGCATGCTCAATGCAACTGAAGGTCTTGTGTGAATAATTTTTATGGTAATTCAGTGCCCCCCCCCCAGTCTAGTAAGGTACACTTTTTAAAGGTAAGGGACAAAAACTAAGGCCCAGAAGTTTGAAGGTGATGCAGAAAATTCCAGGCAGCCGCCTCACAGCCTTAAGAAGAAGAGACACCATAAAACACCATTGCAGAAAGATGGATTATGCTATACCTGCCACGGAGCATAAGCAAAGGCAGATACTGCTGGATTTATAAGCCCCCCAAAGATACAAAGAGATTCTCTCTGGGAGCAGAAGAACAGCCTAGCAAGTGGACGGAGGCCAAGGAGGAATGCTACTCCAAAGACTGTGCATTGCTCACACCACCCACTAAGCACCTGCTTCATCCCAAGGCGCAGAGACACAAAACGGCTATTTTGATAGATCGGGAAAAAACTGCAACTTGTCTCAAAGCTGTCTTTTTCCCCTTCTCTTCTCCATTTGCAAGTCTTTTTTTCCAGCCTCTACAGGAACAGGGGCAACGAAAGAGAAGGTCACAGCAACAACAGCAGCTGCCAGCAAGCGCAAAGGCTTCTATTGCCCATACATAACCTCATTATATTCCCATTATAAAAAAGAAGAAGAAAACAGCAATAGGGGAACCCACCATGGCAGGAGATAAAAGGCAGACTTTTAAGCTGTGTTTATGAGGTGCCGAATGAGGGGGAAAGGAGCCAAGATAAACCCAGCCTGCCCACACAGCATGCTCAGCATTGAGGAGGGGGACGCAAGCACTCTCAAGCACTGTGAAAACAAAGTGCAAGAACGTCCTGGCAGAGCATGCTACCCCAGGAGAAGACCCCGCCAAGGTTTCCAGGCACTAAACCCCTGTGGTGAAAGTCCAGCTGACGGAGACAGATTCTTTCCTGACATTGTTTTAGCTTCCTGTGAGCTCGGCAAAACAGAGGCCGAGGGATCCCCCCTGGCCACCCTCCTGTAACATAAGAAGGCTGTTAAAGAAGTCGCAACTTCGGGGACTAGAAGCTTCTGGTGCTCATGGCAGTCTCTACACTTCCTCTCCTCCCCCAAGCCTCTATAAGGAACACACTGGCAAATCCAGCTTTGGATTTCAAGCTTCAGGGAGACATTTCCCTCTTTCCTGTCCAGTTCAAGGATCATAGCTTAACGTCTCCCTGCTGATCTCTCCCACGCCAGGATTAGGGAAGGTGCAGAGGCTCCCATGCAGAGTTCCTGCTTTGCAGGCTGAAGGCCCCAAAGTTTAGTCCCCTGCTGTGTGTGTACAGTGGCGTCAAGCTATCTACTCTTAAAGGATCTCTGGTGTTTGGGGGGGGGGGGAGATTTCTCTGCTTGAGATCTTGGACAGTTGGAGGGACCAGTGGTCTGACTCAACATAAAGAAGCTGCATATGTTCAAAAGAAAGGGACATTAGCATTTTTATTCAGTGCTACAGTGCTAAAATTTAAATAGATATGGAGAAATAGGAATATACAGACATCTCTAGAAGCCTGATGCTCTGACCTGGATAGTCCAGATCTCAGAAGCTAAGCAGGACTGGCCCTGGTCAGTATTTGGATGGGAAACCACCAAGAAATATTAGGGTCTCTACCCAGAGGTAAGCAGTGGTAAACCACCTCTGAACGTCTCTTGCCTTGAAAACCCTATGGGGTCACCATAAGTTGGCTGTGAATGGACAGCAAAACAAAAAACACCAGCAGTCTGATAGCACAACCTAGCCTATTCTCAACTTGGAAGCTACACAGGGTCAGCCATGGTTAGTACTTATATGGGAGACCAGTGTGGAAGACTGGGGTTGCTGTGCAGAGGCAGTCAACCTCTGGTACTCTTTTGCCTTGAACACCCCCATGGTCCTGGGATCACCGTGAGTCGGCTGCAACTTGATGGCACACAATTATTATCATGGAGATTGCAAACCCTGGCTCAGTAGAATAAGTACACAATTTAGCTATCCTTCCCCATCCCTCGCATATCCTTTCTGTTTGCATTTGCAGAACTGCTACACTGGAGACAGGCTGACTCTGTCACGTATTCCAGCAAATCTAATTTCTAGTAATTATAGAGTCTTTGCAAATGTGCCTGATGAAATCTCAGAAGCTAGAGATATGCTCAAGAGAAGCTCCAGCAGTGGGAAATGCTTGCCAGAGTCTTCTGTGCCTTGCTTTATATTTTTTGGTTCCTACCTCTACAGCTCACTTGTTCGATAACATGCCCCCCTTCCTCCTCTCTGCAGTTTTTTTTTTTTTTTTTTGAAAACCTGGATTCTGGAAACAGAGCACATTATGCAAAATAAGCAAACATATGCATAACGCACATAACTGGTTCTGATTGGCTGGGGAGCCGGGAGCCGGGAACACAGAGGGACAGTACAAGAGCTGGAAAAGTCAGGGAACCGGTCACCCACCCACCATTTAGATTGTATTTTTCTCCCATTTGAAGCCTTCATCAAATAAAGTGCTGGTCAGTAGCAAAGCACCATTCACAGTCTCCAGTCAGTTTGCCAATCCCTTTAGACAGCAGTAGGCAAGGATGACTGTCTTTTTCCCCTTCCCCCCCCCCCCCCCCCCCACCCCCGCTTCAGTTCTTCTAGGATCTCAGGTAACAGGTACTGGGGAAAGTCTTCCTCTGCCCAAGATCTTGGAGAGCAAGACAAACCAATGTTCTGGCATGCAAGGAAATTTCAAGTGTCTCAGCTATCTATGTCTCAGCTTGAGGGTCCTTATAGCACTCAGTCCCAGTCCTTTCCTACATTTCCATATTCATCAGGTCAACATGAGGACAAAGTTGGGTTGATCTTGGTTTTCTAATCAAAGCCATCCAGACAAGGAGACTAACATGTTGCGCTTAACTGAGTTAGCACAATGGAAGCACTAGATGTCCAACAGAGACAAGATTAACCCTCAAAGAGGCAGTTAACATTTCCCATCTTTCTCATCACACAGAAAAATAGCATGTCCAAAGCTGCTCACAGCCAATGACAAGCACGAGAAAGTCAGTAACAGCTGCTAAAGAGCCAGGGACTTCCTAAAGCTCCAATATCTGAGATACTCTCCCCCTCCCCCCGAAAAATTAAAATTGGTGACATGCTTCACTCTGACAGCTGAAAAGGTTGAATTTGGGAAGGCATAAGAATATGAACTCCTACTCTGTTATTTATGCATGATTCATTGACTTGGGTGTGACTCATGCAGAGGCGCAATGTACAGCCCAGGGCAGGGAATTCTGTAATATCTGTAACAGGAATGGTTGGATGATTCAACAGTACCCTCGGCAGTGATGTGGCAGAATTATCTGCCATCACTGGTAGCAGGAAGCAAGGTCAGAGCAGAAATGATGCCAAGGGCAGTCTTGGGTCCTCCACAGGTAGGGCTCAATGGGTTTACCTTTCCTTCTTTCATTGATCTTTCCTGCTACAGTTAATTGGTCTGAATGCCTTGAAATGGAAGGACCATAGCTGTTCAGCATGTATACATACAGTTGGGTGTCAGAAAGCTGGGGTGTACCATAAGACATGTATACATTTATCAAACACGTATTATATTCATTCAGCCCTACTGAAGCTAAAGCTCAAATACTTTGGCCACCAAATGAGAAGGGAGCACTCACTGGAGAAGACCCTGATGCTGGGAAAGATTGAAGGTCAAAGAATAAGGGGACGGCAAAGGATGAGATGGTTAGACAATGTTATCAATGCAACAGGCACGAAATTAAGGAAACTCCAGAGCATGATGGAAAACAGGTGGTCCATGGGGTCGCAAAGAGTCGGACTCGACTGTGCGACTGAACAACAACAAAAAAAAATTGTATTCATAGAACATGCAGCACAGGTACAGTTAAAATTGTAAAGCATATAGAGGTCTCGCTGTGTGATCATGCGGAAGTGCACTGAGAAGAAAAGTTCACCGAGAGATCATCCAACAGGTGCAATTTTCCCCCTGCCAAAATGTTCTTCAAGGCAACCAACATCTGACCTATCTTGGCAGCTTTTACATAAATAAGAATTTTAGAAACAAAATGGCCTTTGAAAAAACAGAAGACTGCAAGAAATGAGGACAAGAGCAGGCATGGCTTAAATGCAGCTACATACAGGACAACAAGACTCCTACCTTGAAATCTTCAAGCTGCTGTTTGATTGCCTCCACTTCTGTCCCGACCACCCACTGCAATGCTTCGTTCTCTTCTGCAGTGGCCGTCATGTGGTTCAGTTCCTTCAGCTGGTTGTAGAAGTCTTTGACACGAGCCAATGTAATTTCCACCTGCTCCAGGCGAGTTCTGCCCCGTTCAGTCAACTTGCTGCATTGCTTACTTAAGGTCTCTACCTCACGTTTCAGCCCTATTAAATCAGGACTCCCTTCATCCTCCAACATCTGCCTGCATTTCTCTTCAGAAGCTTGGAGATCTATCTTCAGCATCTGAAGTTTGGCCAAGAATTCATGGACATCTTCTGCTTGGGACTGGAGGCTATCTATGTCTCTCCCAATGGGGCCCATGCAATCCAACTCATCATCTAGATCAGCCAGCTGAGAGAACATCTCCCGGACATGGTTATTAAACTGTCCAATCCCTTCGAGCTTGGCCTCCATCAGTATGCAACATTCATTGACTTTCTCCTTGACAATTTTGAATTCTTGCTGGGCAACCTCAGCTTGACTTAACAGATGGGATGAGTCTGATCCATCTGGAGCATCTTCTATGAGGCCTCTAGTGAAGTTCTTCAGATAATCCACTTGGGGTTCCAGTGCCTGCAGAACCTCTTGTTGGGCTCTCAGCTTCTCCAGGTTCTTATTGCTGCAGGCCTGAGGCCCTAGAGCCTCATAGATTTCCAGCTGGTGCTTTGTCCCTTCCAGCTTCTTCTCAATGTTTCTAAAACTTTCTTGGAACTCCTTAAGTCTTTGTGACATTTCTTCAAGGGACTCTGTCTTTGCGTGGAGCTCTTCTGTAATGGCATCCATCTTGTGGTTGATCTTCCCTTTCTCGTCACGAATGTCATCTTCATCCATTTGCGATGCGTTGATGAGGATGTCAGCTGCACTGTTCAGCATCTCCAAAAGGGAGCGCCGTTTCTCCACATCGCTCAGCAGAGCCTTTGACCTCAGGAGAGCGGCTTCTAGCTGCACTAGATCAAGGGTGACTTCCAACTCAGACATCTTTGCCCTGCAATCCTCCACCCACGGGAAAAGGTCCTCAACATGACGCTGGTATTTTTGAGCCTTCTGCAAGCAGTCTTTGAGCTTGGCATGTCGGTTGGTGATTTGCTTGCTAAGCTCCTCCCAGGTTGCTTTCAAGTTCACTAGCTGGCTTTGCAAATTGGCGTTTTCCTTCTCAGGATGAACAGAAAGCAGCAAAGATTCACCCTCTGCCACAATCATTTCGTAGGAACCGCTGTGTTGGTTGAGGCTCTTCTGGAAGTCTTCTTGTTCCTGGATCTGAGACTGCAGCCTCTCCAGCTTGGCCGAGATCGGGCTGCTCTGTGCCTGCTGCCTCAGTTTGTCATCTAGCCAAGAATGGAGCTCATCAAACATCTGCTGGAACTGCTGAGAACTTGCAAGTGCTGTCTGCAGATGGTTCATTCGGTCCCCTGGAAAATGGAGGAAGAGGGGACATGCTGTTAAAAATGCATTTCTTATTTATTGCTGATTGAAAACTCCTTATAGACTTTTTGCATGAAACAGATAATAATGACTTGATGATTTGTGGTTTTGATGAATAAGGAATTTATGCAATAGAAAAAAGAGAGCCTTTGTTTGTAGCCATACAGTAATCATACTTATATTTATAATCATACTTATATTCGTTGCAGAGAAAATCGGAAGCCTCCTTTTATTGTGTATAGTCTTTCTTCTTTATTTGTACTGTTATTTCTTTGCTATTTGTTATTTTTTCTTTCAGTAAAAACTCTGCATCAAAAATGCAGTTTGAGTTAAAAATGTTAAACATTCACTGTTAAAAATGACAATTCTGGTCATCTTCAGAGGCCATCTGTGGCTAGACAGAAGGCGACCTGAGAAAGGGCTTTCTCAGTCATGGCACCAGAACTTTGGAAATTTCTCCCCTGGGAGATTCGTCTGTCTCTATTGTTGTTTTCCACTAGCGAGTAAGACTTTTATTTTAGTTTGGTTTTGTTTGGCATTCCCTCACTAACTCTTATTGGCTCTCCTCCCTGTTTGTGTATTTTACGTGTTTATATTAGGTTTTATTTGTTTAAAATACTTCATATTTTTGTATTTTAAATGCCTTTTACCATGTCTGAAATGTTTTAATGTTTTGATATTTGGCGATGTTTTAATGTTCACCACCTTTGGGGACCCTGGGTTGGGTTAAAGATGGCAGAGAAGTGTTTTAAACAAAATAAATAAATGTAAAGAGTTAGGCAGAGCCCCTGTGCCATTTTGTCCATTGAATGCTCAAGTTAATAATCTGGATATTGGAAATGAGAACCTTCTAGTAAAATGGCAGTCCAGTATACATAAGGCAGTTTAGGAAACGTATGTGGCCATAGGTTTCCTAAAACTATGGCTACTAATCACCCTATGCCTGAGAACAACTTCCTTCCATACCTGCCAAGTCCTCCAAGCCTTTGAGAGGGAGGGCCACAGTCTCCAAGCGCTTCTTCAGTTCCTCCTTCAGGTACTCTTCTCCAATGAGAACAGACAGCTCCACACACAGGGCCTGAGCTTCAGTGATCTCCTTTCCCAGCTGCCCCAAATCAGACCGGATCTCACTCATTTCTTCCAGCTGCTGCTTCACAGCCTCTGGCTGTGTGCTAATGGCAGACTGGCCACTCAAGCGCTGCCCAGCGGCCTTCACCTTTTCAGACAACCCCTGAAGCAGTTCTTGGTACTGGGTGCTCTTGACAATAGCCTGGTTGATTTGGTTAGAACGGGAGTTGAGCCGTTCAGTGAGCTCAGTCCACTTCTGGTTGACAGCCTGGAGATCCTCCTGCATCCGGTCGATGGATGGAGATGTGTCGCCCGAGCCGGCAAGGATTCCTTGAGCAGCCTTGTTCAGCTGATCGTGCTGGGGCTTGCGAGCTTCGAATTCATTCAGCATGAACTGCAAGAGAGACAAACACAGAGAGCTGGCTTAGTATTCACAGCAATGGCTACAAAGAAGCCAAAGCTGATTACCAGAATGGATCCACACCACAATCTGCATCAGTAGCATTGGAACCACCACCACCCTTTGAAGCTCAACAGTTCCTACTTTTGGGGAAGAGCCCTGTTCCCAATGATTCATCTGGCAAAGAACCGCTATCACTGTAAAGGATTCTGAGGCACATTCTAGGGTGCATTTCTGGTTCATGACACATTCTGGGTCTCCGTTTTAAGAGCATAAGAAAAGCCCCTGCTGGATCTAGTCCAACCTCCCATCTCACACAATGGCCAACCAGTTACTCCAGGAGACCAGCAACAGGGCACAAAGGCCAAGGACTTACCCTCATGCCACCTCCCAGCACTGGCTACCTTACAGGACTAGACAGCATGACCCTGAGCATACTCCCCCCACCCCCAATAGCTACATGATGCAGAGAAAATAGGCAAAGGTGGGCTTGCTGCCTTTCAGGGCTTCTTGGGCACTATGACTGATTTTTTCACTGAGAAGTTCCTTGGAAACTGGTGATCTAAGCAGCAAGTGGCACAAAAAACAATTGTTGCCAGCTCAGTGGTACACTGTCACCTTGGCTTAGGCCCTCACTTCTGGCACTCTGAATGCGGTGTAAAGATATGCAGATATTCAATGGACCAGTAAATTAAACAGCAAACCAAGGCATGAGCCAGTGAGAAGGATTTCAGTTGGTTGACAGCCAATGCTCCCTCTAAGCTATGGAGTCCTGTGAGCAAGAATTCTACTTTGTGAGCTACTGGCATTAAAGTTGTGAGCAGGTGATTTGGCTACTGCATAAATTAGTTTGCTCTGGAGCCCCATCCTTCCTGACCTAAGACAAAAATGTGTGAGCTGGAGGCTAAAAAACTGTGAGCTAACTCACACTAACTCAGCTTAGAGGGAACACTGAGTGCAACAGAAGGCACAACCATCTGCAGTTTCAAGGAAGGCCTGCAAAAGCTGGACTCTCCTTCTAACAGGACTTCTGCTATTTAAAAAAAATAACGGTGATGATGATGGCATTCATAAAACATTTCCCTCGTCTGCCTTATTTGTCCTGCTGCTGTTCACGATCATATAAACAAACCGCAGCGTGACAGTCAATTGTGTTAGCTGAGAGATGGGGTTTTTTCTTTCCCTTCCTCTGCGTATCTGACTGGCTACAGGCTTCTTAGCGATATGATTCATAACCCCAAAGGGAGGGGGAGAAGTACAAAAGGCAGGCAGACAGGGCTGGTAAAATGCAGTAAGAATCTTTGAACAGGGTTTCTCTCTCTCCCCATCAAGGATGGTGGTCTGGAGAGAGGGAAGAGGCATTTTGAGAACAGCTCAGAGTGATGGAAACTTTATCGGTCCAAGTGGAATCCTACTGGTCCCTGGGGTCACCTGACCACTGCTGAGCGGGAAACTGCTATATCCCTCACTGGCTTGAAGTACAGCAGAAGGTGGCCCCTCCTCTGGCAGTGGTGCAACCTCAGATGCCTGGCCCTTGTGGCAGCTCCTGTTTCAAGACCCCCATTTCTTCACCCACTTTTAGTTAAACGCACCCTTGGAAACTGGATTTTAGGGCCAATTGGCATAAGGCCAGTTAACATGGAGGGGTTGAGGATGGAATTGGGTGGCCCTGTGCTGTCAGCCAGATCCACTCAGCAGCTTAAGTTCAGCGCCTCCCCCCCCCCCCCCCCGGTAACTAAACCAGCATCTACCTTCATGTCCCCAACCCTCAAAAGGAGGCAGAAACAAGTATCCTTTCACAGCTCACCTGAACCTGCTGTTTCTGTGCGCTCAGCATGTTGGGATCAATGGACAGTGGCCCCAACACACTCATCATGAGCTCCTTCTCCATCAGCCAAGGCCGCAACTGGCCTTCAGCGACCTGGAAGCTAGCAAGCTCACTGGCCGACTTCTCCAACTTCTCCTGCCGCTCCGCTGTCACTTGGTTGACGTGGGCCCACCTGGAATCTGAATGCCAGAAATACAGTGGTTGGTAATGTCACCAGTATGACCTTTCTGTGGCACTCATTCGCTAAGGCTAAGCCAGGGCCTCTGGATCTTGAATCTAAATGACTCTTCTCATCTCTTCCCCATTGGATGCCCACAGCCTACCTTTGTGAATTTATCCCTGCTGCAGCTTCTGACCAGGTCTCATATGATGCTGTTGCTCAGAAAGAAGCCTGACCCTGCCGCTCTATTCCATGACTGGCAGGCTGTCACCTGCCTGGATGCAATGAAAGTTCAGCATTGCCCACCCACACTCCCTACAATATCTACAACAGGGATTCCTAATGAGGTGCCCATAGGTGCCATGACCCCTGGCAAAACCTTTCCTGGTGCCTACCAAGTGTTTTTAGGTAGTGGGTGGGGCTTCCAACTGGCCAATGGAGACTGGCTATGTAAATTTTTTAAAAGTTGTTTGGCAGCAGTTGTTCCCACAGCACAAGGATCTTCACTGTGCAACTGAAGGTAAGTTGTGTGTATGCGATATTTTCAAACAATGTGTTCATTTTAAAAGGCATCCTGTTAAACAGAGCTTTTCCCTGAAAGGTTTAACAGTTACTATTAAAGTTATGCTTATCCTCATTCCTGACATTTTGTGGTTGGTTCCACCTAGTATGGCAGCCATTTGTGATTGCACCCACCACCTAGTGTCAGAATTCCAAAGGTGCGCACATGCTCAAAAAGAGTGGGCACCTTTGCTCTAGAAGCTACCCAAGTTCTGTCTATGATATGGCCTTAAGCTGGTTTAAGTAGTCATTCCTACTCCACAGAATCTCCTGTTCTGTGAAGATGGAGCAAGACTCACTGAAGTTTCAGACCCTTCCTAAAACTACAGTTCCTACAATCCTTTGCAGGCCAGCCATGATTGTTCAGACTGGCATCAAATCAATGTAAGTTTGTAGTAAAGGTGTAATTACTGGAAAGGGATGCAAGAATGCATGTTCATGCAATGTTGCCTTTCATTTTTAACCAAGATCCCTTAAACTGAGATGCTGGGGACTGAACTGGAGACCTTCTGCATGCAAACCACGTGCCTCTGCGGGCAGAGACCTCTTTTAAATGTAGCTTGCAGGGCTGTTCTTGGAAAGTTTCCATGCAGTTCCAATTACTGGCCCAGCTCCTGTGCAAACAGGGAGTGCCTCCTCTGAATAAACAGAGATGGAACCAATTCTACACAGAAGCAAGTTTTAACAGAGAGTTTAAGGGGAGACTTTTGCATACCAAGTAGTTTAATTATTCTGTTACAAATATGAATTCTGGTTTAACAAACATTCAAATTGTCAAATGTTAAACGGTGTGTGTGTGTGATGAGTTTTCACCAAAAGAGCGAGTCACAGTTTTGGCTGAAATGCAGTGTGATAGGAAACATCTTTGCCATTTACATCTACCAGGAAGTCTTCATAAACTCAGGCAATTCCAACACACCCTTAGGACCAGTCAGAATAATTCCCAGAAGAAATGCACGCAAGGACTGGCAAAAGCTATGCAAAGAGAAGATGGGAGTGGGACTCAGGAGGGAAACAGTGACAGTATTCAAAAGGATGGCTAAAAACATAGGATGGGAACTCTCGGCTAACAGTCTGGGCTTCAGGACATACATTCAGCCCAGTATAGGTCTCCCTCCTTCCCTCTCTCCCTCTCTTACACACATGCACACACACATTCACTCTCTCTCTCTCGCGCACACAGAGATCCTACACTGGCAAATGCGGAGTCCCCACCCACCCAATGCATAGAGAGGAAAGATCTGCAAAACTCTGCAGAAAAAATAAGCAGCACAATCCCCCCCAAGAAATTCTCCTCTGCAAGCTAGTGGAATCACACGAACATATATCCTGCTAACATTACATACAGGAAACACCTGTGCACTGGTCATACCCCTATTCTCACACCCTACTTAAGAATCCCTCCTTTTATGTTGTATTCTTTTTGTTCGTTTGGAAAATTAATAAAAATCTATTTGAAAAGGGGGGGGGGGAAGAATCCCTCCCACTCCTACATTTCATTCAGATTCTTCTCTGCCTGATATACATGGTGCAGATTGGCCTGCTGTGACTTCCTAGAAGCAGAATGTGTGAGGAAGCTGGCTGGAACAATTTCTTTGGTTTCTTCCATGCTAGCCATTTCAGTCAGGAAAAGAAATAGCTTGTACCTTTACAGAGAAGCCAGGCACCAGTATTTTCTGTGTTCCTTTTAGACTTGATAAGTGGCTTTTCCCCAAGTTAACACAGATAACTGCAGCACTTGCAAAGCACTAGGGAAGTTTCCCAGGATATATATATATATATATCTCTCTCTCTCTCTCTCTCTCTCTCTCTCTCTCTCTCTCTCTCTCTCTCTTTCTCTCTCTCCTCTCTCTCTCTCTCTCTCTCTCTCTCTCTCTCTCTCTCTCTCGTTGCCTCCTTCCCTCTATTTGTTTTAAAACTCAGCCACAATTACTTCTTGCTCACTTACACAGCATTCCTGAAAGGATCCCTAGTAAGTTCTTGTTTTCTTAGTGGTGGTACAGGAGGCTTTAGTTACTGCCTTTCCCTTTGCAGCTGAAGCTATTTTCCATTAATTTTCTTTTCTATCATTGTAACCAGCAATTATGAGGGAAGGCAGCATGGTACAGCCCCATCTCGTCAGATCTCAGAAGCTAAGAAGGGTCAGTGCTTGGATGGGAGTCCATCGAGGAAGACTGCAGAGGAAGGCAATGGCAATTCACCTCTGCTTCTCACTTGCCTTGGAAGTCCCTTGCTGGGGTCACCATAAATCAGTTGCTACTTGATGGCACTGGCTTAAACCCAAGTGTGTGACTTCACGGAGACCACGAAAAAGATCCAACAATTACAAACATATATTTTAAAATAAAATAACATATTGGCTGCAATAAAAAAGCAGTAAAAAGCCTCTTCTCTTCCTACCCCACTACCTGGAAAAGGAGCAGGATTTAGGAAGAAGAAGAGGAGGAGGAGGAGGAGGAGGAGGAGGCGATTGGAGTTATACCCCGCCCTTCCCTTGAAGTCTCAGAGTGGCTTACAAACTCCTTTCCCTTCCTCTTCCCACAACAGACACCCTGTGAGGTAGGTGGGGCTGAGAAAGCTCTTTCCAGAACTGTCCTTGAGAGAACAGCTCTGAGAGATATCCAGCAGCTACAAGTGGAGGAGTGGGGAATCAAACCTGGTTCTCTCACATTAGAGTCCGCGCACTTAACCACTACACCAAACTGGGAATTAAGTTACCTTAATTCCCACGTAAATATAACAGTAGGATTTTGCTCATGGGCATTTTTATGGGGAAACTAGCACCATATTATATGCTACGTGGAATCACCATTTCAATTCTACTTGCAGCTGCACAAAAATTTCCAGAAAACCTACAACGCGACTGCTTGTACTGAATACCCACAATTTACATTCAGCGACATTTCTTATCTGGATGGGCAGTTTTGGGTGTGATAAGGAGGGCACAGAAGCCGTGCCCTGGAGCTTTGTGCCCTTTACTGGCACTGAACTAAAAATCCACTCACCTGCCACTCAAGAGATTTAACTTCCAAAACACCAGGTATGGGGGCTGAAACCTGAGGAACGTGGATGCTTACTTGTATTTACCTCCCCCACCAGGGACAGGGGAAAATATGCAAATGAGAAAGGCAAAAGAGCATGCTTGTGCTATTTTGGCATCTTCCATTCATTCCCACAGGCCTTGCAAAGGAGAACCTGCTGGTGGGTTGTGCCCCAGTGGGCCCTTGCACTTCCTAGTCCTGCTTCCCAGGCCTTCCCTTATTCTATAGTTCCTTCAGCATTCATAAAGATCCTGCCCTCTCCATTTGCTGAACTTCACAGCTAAATGGAACTTTGCTTTGCTGTTGACTTTAGAACTGGGGTTGAGTCTTGATGAGTCCTAGATGAATTTTTGGAGGCCAGAGATCATGGGGAAACATACTTAAGTCTTCCAGCATACTCTTCCAGGTTCTGGCTTCCGGGGTTCCAGGATATTTCTCCAGGAGTCCAGAAAGAGATTCCTTTGCCTTGTGAACTTTCTCAGAATTCTGCTCCAACTCAACCAGAAATGCCTATGGGGGGAGTACAAAGGACAAGAATATTAGGCATAAATTTGCAGATTTTGTTCTATTTTATAATTTGTTTTTATCAATAAAGGCAGCATAGCAGCAGGAAATCACCAGGTGGAGGACAGAGACAGGAACGTGAATCTAAGAGTTTGGGGCTGGAACTTTTCATCACAGGCGGAATTGTATGCAGTCATAGAATGTAAGCAAATGAGTTCACATCTGGGGGGCAATGGGAAGGGACGGCCAAGGGCTGCTTACGTGTGAGTCCTCCCAGCACTCATTTGATAGCAATACCTCCCAAGACTTGCCATAAGAGGAACGCTAAGAGCTCTTCTTTTACTCAGCACCCAACAGCCTGGTTCACCCCTCAAGTCCACAGCTTAGAGAGGCTGGGATGGCCATTCTCACAGCCCTTTGCTGGACCACAACTTCTGGGATCACTTGTGAGAATGACTCCCTGCCAGAAAAAGTGAAGTTGTCGGAGAGAGACACAGGCCACATCCTCCTCTTCCCCCCAGAGATATTTTCAAACTCCAGGCTAAAGGAATCTAGGTAGTGGAACAGTAGGCTATGAAGCCACAAAATAGGAGCAGAACAAAAGAACTGCTGCCTAACAATGCCCTTTTCAGCTAGACTTCAGACTGGACTTCCCTGCTGCTGTTCCTTCCAAGCTAGGGTTGCCAAGCTCTAGGTGGGGCCTGGAGATTTTCTGGAATTACCACTGATCTCCAGATAACAGATCAATTCCCATGGAGAAAATGGCTGCTTTGGAGGCTGGACTCTGTGGTACCACATCCCTGCTGAGGGATGTGATGCATCCCTCCCCAAACTCCACCCTTCCCAGGCTCTGCCCCCAAATCTCCAGTAACTTCCTAATCTGGAGCTGGCAACCCTACTCCAAACAGAGGCTGCTCTGGTGCCATTACCAGAGCTCGGGGGAGGGGCCCTCCCTGCCGCCAAGGAGACAGGCAGGCTCAGTAGGCCCCCAAAAGAGCACGTACTGAAGCCTTCCCCACCTTTGGTTATCAACCACATTGCCTCAGAAGGATTCTCCTCCCATGGGGCAAGCCTTCACCCGCTATCCCCCAAGGTCAGGCTTTCTCCCAACCCAACACAATCTAAGGCAGGGGCACAGAGAGGCAGAAAGAAGAACTGTTGTCAGAAAGGGTTTAGCTAGCCAAAAACTGCCACCTAGGCTTCTACTGATCTTTCCTTCTTCCCTTAGCATCTCTTTGCTCAAGGCCCTGACTGTAGACCCTTCAATTGAAGACTGTTCCACCCCAGAATCAGGGCAGAGAATGATTATAAACAGCAGCTTTGCACACCACTACCAGCCAGATCAGCCTCATGTAGTGTATGCCATGGGCCAAAGCTGTGTTAAGTGTTCATGTGGTATTCTCCAAAAGAAGCTCCTTCTTCTCATGATCCACTTAGGTGAGGAGGAGGAATACAAAGGTACAAATAAATAGCTGCGTACTTTGTTACAATCCACCTGAGCTTTCACAGTCTCTGACTTCGTGGGTGAGGAAGACGCTTCAAGTGCCGACAAGGCCTGCTCCTTTGACTCCAGCCACTTCAGTACTGAACCTGCTTCCTCCTGGGCACCTCTCATCTTTGCCAACATGGCAGACAGCTCTTCCTGATGCTCCTGTAGAGCAGCACCAAGCCCTTCATACTGTTGGTTCACATCTGACACATCACACTGGATCTCGGTCAAATCTAAGCCAAAAAAGAAATCAAATGTGCGTTGAGGATGTTGTTTAGTCACATTACCTGGCATTGGTGCAAAGGTGAAAGTCTAGTGACGTTTTCACATTAACTAAGACAAAACATGGCCTCAGGAACTCCCTACTGGGTCTTTCAGCAGGGTGTTTCTCATTCCCACACAGTTAACACTTTATATACAAAGCAAACTCCCCACTTGCAAGGGCAACAACAGGGAAGGTGGTTCCAAATTACTTGTCAGCTGGGCCCCTGAGTAAGATACCACTGCTTGGAGAAAAGACTCAATGAATATAGAGATAGAGCTTGAGAGACCTTCTGAAGGTGCAAGCCTCTTTCAATATAGTCATCTTGCATAGCAAAGATTTTTCTTCCTTTCTGAAATTCTCAATATTTGCTTTAAATCCTGCCATCTTTTGCTAAGGAACAGTGGGCAGACTTAAAAAAACTGGGGATGTGTATTTGCTGTCTTGTTTAATTGGGACAGGAAAGTTTGCCAAGGGTTGATCTGAGGGCAAATATTTCCTTGGACAGAAGAGGAGTCTGGGGGTGACGGTGGTGGAAGAAAACCCTGAACACCATTTTGGCTCTTCAGGATGACCTTTTCCTCCAATATACTTACTAGACTGATCCATGCAATTCTCCCTCTGCCTTTACAAGCATACTAGCTGTTTGCCTTGGATGGTGTGGACACTATGAGTTCTACTGAAACTCAAAGCCCAGTTTCCATTCAGAAAAAGGCCCAACGACAGGATTTGGCCTTGACTACCTCCCCATTAATCTGACATGGCATCTGAAGGTTCTGTAATGCCTTGGCATACCAAATTGAAATAACTTTATCTAACCCTATTAAACAAATTCCTTCTAAGAAGGCTATATAATGCTGGCCAGGCTTCAGTGGCTATTTTAGAGGGCAGGGGGATGAAAGTGGCTCATGCCAAATGCAAGTGGATTTGTGGGAGTGGGGAAGTTGAGGGTGTCAGCTGCTGTTTATTTTATAGTTCTATTTACTTATTGACTTTAAGGGTTATCATCTGTATATCCTTACAGTCAAGGATGATTCTAATTAATTTCTACTTATTCAGATTTTTGAACTTTGTGTTACATAACTTATTAAACTATTTTTATGTTGTGACAATCACATTTACTGCTACTCCTGCTGTCTTGTTCTTTTGAGAAATTGGTGTGGCACCACCGTCAAGAGATCCTCTCTCTCTCTCTCTCTCACACACACACACACACTCACACACACACACTCACACACACTCACACACACACACACACACACACACACACCAGGCTTGGCTCTCTCACCTTTGCAGGTGTGATATCCATTCACACTGCCTACAGAACTTCCTGCAGTGGGCACCACAGAACCTAAGTGAGACAGACACAGAGACAGACAGAACAGAGACAAACATGTTAGCGATACAGACAGTAAAAAAAACCTACAGCCACGCAGCATCCTTTGCAACTAGACCACTGCCCAGGAGGGCAGAGAGGCAAAGTTAGACCAACTGAAAAAATGAACTGCTCCCTGGGAAAGATCCTTTGCCTCAGGACAGGGGGCTGGCCTGGAAGTCGCCATCATCATGCAGAGGCGCATGAAAAAGCCTCTGTGCCATGCTGCCTTCACACCACCAGCAGAAAGTGTGGCACCTGGAGGACACTGGAGATGGTTTCCTATCACAGGACCTCCTGCTTCCAGGAACTGGGTGGGAGAGAAACCCTCCACTCCAGATGGGGAAAGCGCCCTAGGAGCTCTGCCATCTATCACAACAGCAGAACAGAGGCAGTGCACTGGAGCAGATGCAGTTCCATGAAGTTTCCGTATGATCAAGGCCATGTGCAGACAGGCAAGCTGCCTTCTTGGCAGCAATGCCTTGCAACCTTTCCTGGAACAACCCTCGTTGGTGGTGACTTCCTCATCTCAGCTCTTAGTCTGAGGCCCAGTTTATGTTACCTAGGCAACGAGGTAGATATCAAAGAACTACTTCCATGGAGACAGAAACCATCTTGATAGAGCAGTGACCTTATGTCTGCCAGCTATGCAGAAGCAGCTTTTTGGCAACTACTACGTTGCTAAGGTAATGCATAAATCAGGTCAGAATCCAGCTGGGGTTGACAGGTATGTTCGAAAGAACAAACCACAGTCATGAAACAAAGCTAGCACAGAACAAAACGACACAACATTTCACGACATTTGGTCTCCTAAGCGCCACTGCCAAGTCAAGATACATACAAGTGCTACATGAGCCCAGTCCAGTGAGCAGAGAGCTGCTGGTTTCCAAGCACCCCCAGAAACAGTAGCTGTACTTGCAAGTCTCTCCTCAGTGGGTTGTGTGAGGGATAGGGTTATGTGCTTTTAAACTAACATGAAATATTGCTCCCATTCTCTCCAGGTGGATGAAGAACAGAGTGACATCCAAAGTCGGTCCAATAAGAAATAGCAACCTCTTTTAACAGAACGTCAGAAACTTTTCCCCTGTTTTCCCCCCTACTTAAAAGGAGTTCTTTACACACAAAAAGAGAAACCCAGAAAAACAGATTGCTTACCTGTAACTGAGGATCTTCGAGTGGTCATCTGTGCAATCACACCTCTGGAATATAGTGTGCCTGCGCCGACCTCGATCGGTTCCTCTTGAAAGCGAAAGGGATTTTCGTGCCTGCCCCCTTGTCACGCGCCGGCCCCACTGCGCATGACTAAGGGAGGGGCACAACAATCCCGCCAGTTCCTTCTGACCGCTGCCATCAGTCTCAGAGTAAAACAAGAGGAGAGGACCAAAAGCAGAGGGGAAGGAGGGCATGTGGTGTGAATGCACAGATGACCACTCAAAGATCCTCAGTTAGAGCTAAGCAACCTGTTTATCTTCTTTGTGGTCTCTGTCCATTACACCTCTGGGAGATTAGCAAGCAGTAAACAAGATAAATAGGTACCACTTCAGTGGGAAGGTAACAGAGTTCTGTGCACCTTGGTGTTTAGTCATGCCAGCCACATGACCACGGAAATGTCTTCAGACAGCGCTGGCTCTTCGGCTTTGAAACGGAAATGAGCACCACAACCCTAGAGTCGGATTTGACTGGCTTTCGAGCAAGGGAACCTTTACCTTTAAACAAGCCCACCGGAGGAGGGAGCTGAAGGTCCTAGACTTGCGCTGCCTGCAACACTGCCCATCCTACCACAGAGTGTTAATGAAGCGTGTAAAGCTTCACAAGTGTGTGTGTGTGGGGAGGGGTGACCCATGCTACTGTTTGACAAATGTCAGTGAGCGGCGGACCTCCCAGGGAGGCTGTAGCAAGCCTGCTGCCCAATGGTAAGTGCTTGGAATGGGCCCTGGAGTAGCCGTTTGGCCAGAAAGTAACACAGTAGATGGTTCCACAATTCACCTAGATAGATGTTGCGAGGAAACCTCTTCTTCGCACAGGTGGGCTATTAAAGACGAACAAGGCCGGTGACTGACAGAACAACCTTGTTCCATCAGGGTAGAATAGTGTAGCTCGCTAAACATCCAGAGCATGAAGCCGGCATTCATCGTCACTTGTAGGGAACGGGAAAACATCAGAAGAGCAATGCAAGCTCGCAAGTAGAGCTCGGAACAACCCTGGGCAGGAAAGAGACATCCGAGGCCAAGGTGACACCATCAAGTAGAAAAACCAATACAGAGAGTCACAATGGAGTGCAGACAATATTCTCACTCAACATGCTGAAGTAATGGCTACAAGGAAAAACAGTCTTCCACGAGAGAAGCTGCAGACTAGACTTGGCCATGGGCTCAAAACAGTTGTGTGTTGGTCTGGACAGCACTAGATGTAAGACCCAGAAGGGAGTCAGCCCACTAGCCAGAGGAAAGAGCCGAGTGAAACCCGTTAGAACTGCCTTGCTTGCAAGTGAGAAAAAATGGAATAACCGTGTAGGTGGTGGCCAAAATGGTTCTTAAAGAAAAGCAACTAAGACCCAACTCCAGGCGGGTCAACACTAATCTGAAGAGTACCCTGAAGCCCGAAGGGGGTGTTGATAAACCCAATGACTCAAGGCAAAGCAAAAGCTTCTTCCACTTCCGTTCAAAGGCAGTGCGTATAGCTGGCTGCCAACGGTTCGACAGGACTAGGTCAATCCTGCTAATGCAGTGCTAGGGAATCCTCCATGCTATGAGCTCGAGGTGTGGTACAGTGTGAAGCACTCTGCTCTCCTGAGCCAGGCGGAGATCCGGTGCCCGGGGTTAAAGATATGTATGTGCCCCGGGACATGCGGAGTAGAGTAGGGAACCAGTGCTGACATGGTCACCATGTCAGGTTGCTTCTTCACGATCTTGCTGAGCACTCTGGTAAGTAGAAGGATCAGTGGGAACAGGTAAACATGCCAATGAGACCATGGGAACAGAAGGCTGTCCCCCAGAGACACTGGGTCCCGTCCTGCCCTGGAACAGACAGACGACACATGGCGTTCTGATGCGTAGCAAACGCATCGATTCCTGGCTGATCCCACCTGTGGCAAACCGGTCGTAGGTAAGCCCAACTGTGCTCCCACTCGTGGAGGGATGCACCTCCCCTGCTCAGCACGTCTGCCTACACCTAGAGTGATCCTAGCAGGTGAGTGACAGTGAGGAACATGTCCCGGGATTGACACTCGGTCCACATCTCCCAGGCCAGTGGACAGGCAACACGGTGCGGTGGTGTTGTCTCCAGGCTTGCCACCGTACGGTGGGCCCCAAGGTGGCGAAAAGACCTAGTGTATACTGGACAGCGATCAGTTCCAGGACACTGAGGTGATTGTAGGCCACACGAGGTTCCCATTCGGCACCCACACACAAACCTTGGGTTTGAATTCCCCCATCCCCACAGGGATGCATCCGTGGTAAGGTCAGTTCAGGGCTGGAGCTGGAGTTTCCCATGTTAGGAAAATCAGCCCGTGCACAGGTAGCAAGAACCATAGAGACTGGGGAACTGGGTTTCTTTGGAGCTTGTTACCAACAACCAATTGTCTCCGAACGGAAAGATCCGTATACTCTGAAGGAGGAGGTATGCCGTGATGACAAGTGTAATGTCTGTAAAGACTGTGGGCACTGTCGAGAGCCCAAAAGGGAGGGCTTTGTACAGAAAAAAGCCCTCCGCGACTGCAAGACGCAAAACAACCTGTGAGATGGGTGGATATTCATATGAGAATATGCATCCGGCAAGTCCAGGGTCACCATCCAACAACTTCACAAAGAAGGGAAGGAGATGTAATAATGTTGCCATACAGAATTCCCGATAGGAGATAAACTGGTTGAGTCCTCAGAGATCCATAACAAGACGGGCTCCTCTGTCCTATTATGGGGACCGTAAGGAACAGGAGTAGAACCTGTGCTGATGTTGAGCCATCAGAGCTGGTTCTGTAGCGCCCTTTGAAGAAGGTTCTGAATTCCTTCCAGAAGCGTAGTGGATGGTGGATTAATTATGAAGTTGGGGCCAGAGGTGCCTGGACAAATTCTAAGGGGTACAGGAGTCAAAGGCTTTGCTTGGAAACTGTCGAAGTCTCAGCCACAAGCTGAGAGAACAAATTTTATGTGTGCCCATAAGGGCGCGAAGGCACAGTGGATGAGCAATTCCACTGTATTTCCGGAGATGACGTGACTCCTAAATTGCCCAACACCTGTATTTTTGTTACAGGTGTCTTGCAGGGCCGTATTAGTAGTGGTGCTGAAAAGGCTCTCACCTTTGAATGGAAGGTTCTGCGGAAGGGCAGTAAAACGCAACCAGGCATGATGTGGTTTGTCATTGCCTGCCTCTGTGTAGTGACCCTGGCATGCCATGGTAGTTTCCCATCCAAATACTAACCAGGGCCAATCCTGCTTCACTTCCAAGTTCTAACAAGATCAGGGTAGCCCGGGCTGTCCAGGTCAGGGGTCGGAGGGTGGTTGCGGAAGTAATGTTTTTGGCGGCCGCATCCAACGTGTGCTGAGCCGCATTAAGCTGATGCTTAATCAGAAGCATTCCCTTCTTTGAAACCTGCAAGCCAGACGGTTAGAGGCATCAGGGAGGGTAACAAGAAATTAATACATCTGTTCCCAGAGAGCAGACTGATAACTCCCCATAAATGCCATGTAGATTGAGGTCTCGATGCTGAAAACTCTTGTAAACAAATGACTGTGTCTACCTTTGAAGGAAGAGGTGCTATGACAGAATAGGGTTAAGGTGGGTAAACAGACGTTTAGCACCCTGCTCCTGCACCTTACATGGCATGATCTACCCTCCAGCTCGAGATGAGAGTAAATGCTGGGTAGAGGTGACCATCTGGACAGTATCGAACACGGAATCTGTCACAGTGGACATAGATTGCCCTGCAGACAGAGTAAGCATGTTAGCCATCCATTCGGCAAAAGGGAAACTGGGAGATCACCGCCCACTTGTTAAGGTGGTGCAGGTTCCAATGGAGGATCGGGGTTTTCGTCCCTTCATTGGAAGGAAGCGTGTGGAGAAGCAGAGAGCTCAGATGACTCAGAAAAGACATAGGCAGCATCAGTACCGATGGAGTCGGAATCGATGGATCTTAAAATTAGAAATAGCTGGGTGTGACGGCTTGGGAGGTTTGCCCGTCACCCTCGATGGTTGGGGCCTCACAAACTCCGGTGTCGAAGTAGGATCTCAATACCAGGAGGGTAGACTGACGGTCCCATTCCCTAGTGGGGGTGGGAACCACAGCATATCGCCTGTAAAGGGGTAGGCCCCATACCAGTATCGCCACAGCCCCTTCCCGGGGGCGGCAGTGGCGGTGTATCGGTGCCGATGGCTGTTCTCGATCATCAGCTCGGGCAGTGACGGACGGACAAAAGGCTTCGGCTCTGTGGTCGGAGTGCCAGTTTTCGACACTGGAGGACCAGGAGATCTGCAAAAAGTCCATATCCTGCTCTGCATCGGGCGGTCAACATCTATATGCGTTGGTATCGGGAACCCGTCAACGCCGTGAGACGTCCATATCCTGCTCTGTCAGCGAACTGGATAGGATGCAGCGAAGGCGACCGAAGTGCACCTTGTGGCTGCTCTCAGCACAGAGAGTCAAGTGAAGCAGCCCCCTGTAGGATTCAATGCCGTGGCCCTCCGAGGGGTCAGCGGAGTTTGCACAGGGGGAGTTGTCTTATGCTCTTTTAGCCTGACTGGCTGAGCGTCCTTGCCTTCCCTGCATTATGGAGGGAGAATAGGCATCGGACGAAGATATCTGGGCCAAGCGTATGCATCGGGCGGTCGACATCGATATGCATCGGTATCAGGAACCCGTTGATGCCTAAGTGGCAGTCGACATTGACGCATGTCCTGAAGTGTCCTGACGACATCGGTGAAAGTGCGAACTTCGAAACACAACACGAAGTCTGGCAGCTCTGTTCTTCCTCGTCTGCTAGAGAACTTTACACAAGGAGCAGAAGAGTCCACTCAGTGCAATTCCCTGAGGCACGAAAAAACAAAGTGAGTGTGCATCTTGGGGGGGGGGGTCTTTACTGCCGCACAAAGGCACCGTAAAAGAAACCCCACCTCTTGGCCATAGGCCCCCGGGAGGACACACTACAGAGTCCAAGGAAACAAATCCGTAGAAACAAAGTCCTTTCACTTAACAAATAAACAAAAAGAAAAAACGAGGAACAGGCCTAGAGCCCAATTTTTTTACCGACCGAAGTGGAGAAGATTACCAGCGCGGTGTTCAGAAGAGAACTGGAGGGATTGTTGTGCCCCTCCCTTAGTCATGCTCAGTGGGGCCGGCGTGTGACGAGGGGGCGGGCACGGAAATCCCTTTCGCTTTCAAGAGGAATCAATCGAGGTTGGCGCAGGCGCACTATATCCCAGAGGTGTGAATGCAAAGAGACCACAAAGAAGATACAAGGATCCGTCCCCCCCATAACAAGGCCACGGCAGCCTGAATAATCCAAACTAACCCGAGTGTGTCAGAACTTGGAAGCTATGCAGGGTCAGCTGTGGTTAGCACTTCGATGGGAGACCACCAAGGAAGTCCAGGGTTGCTAGGCAGAGGAAGGCCATGGCAAACGACCTCTGTTTATCATTTGTCTTGAAAATCCCTGAAGGGTTTACCATAAATTGGTTGTGATTTGATGGCACTTTTATTATTGTTGTTGTTGTTGTTATTAACAAGGTCACAGAAGTATCCTTCACTAAAATCCTCATTAGGGGTTTGGTCTGGACAGGAACCTTAGTCTTAATATTCCATGCTGAACCCTATGGAGGCTTCTCATGTTTCAGAACGCCCTAGTCCAATCCCAGAAGCATTCCTGTTTATTTTCTTCTTGTTCTACAGTTTGGAAAACCATCCAATGGGTCTCTTCCCCTTCCCACATGGTACCTTGCATGCTTCTCTCTCTGCAATCCAGCCACCTCCAGAGAGGGAACACAACAGCTGCTGTGATGTCACCGTCCCCCAAAGAGGTTTAAAGAAAGGAAGTGAAAAGTAAAACTTCCTCCCACTGAAATTCCCAAGATGGTTTTAAATTGACCGCAAAAAAGATCACAATTGTGGCCCCAGCTGGGATGCTTTTGGGCGGGTACTACAAAGGCACACCTTCAGAGAGGTCTCAGTGCCCCAATTCTAGAGAGATAGCTGCAACAGGCCCATCATGTACAAACAGTAGCTTTGTGGCACCTTGAAGACTAACAGGATTTTTCTTCTAGCACAAGCTTTTATGGGCTAGAGCTACAGGAACAAATCTGAAAGCTCCCAGGAGGCGCAAGCTGGTGGTGGAGAGGAAGGATGATTGATCCCGTCTTTAAATAAATTGGTTGTTAACTTTCTAATGCTACTGAGCTGAAAGAAATTCAGTTTAGAATAATACACTACCTTAGAAACCAACAAGATTTCCAGGGTATGAGTTTAAACTCTTGAAAGTTCACACCGTAAACATCTTTTTAAAAAAACATTTGTGTGCGTGTGTTTTGTGTGCTTGCCTGGAAGTCATGGTTGACTTCTGGTGAACCCTACCAAGGGCTTGGATGTTTTCCAGAGAGGTGGCTTGATCAGCCTGCCCCTGGTATTCCTTAGAAGTCACCCTTCCAAGTACTTGCCAGGGTCAGCCCTGCTTCGCTTCCCAGAGCTGACAAGATCAGGGCTGCCGGGGCTATCCAGGTCAGGGCACACCCTGAAAATCTTGTGTGTCTCTAAGGTGCTTACTGGACTTGAATCTAGCTGATCTACTGCTTGGAAGCTAAGCAGGACTGGCCACAATTAGCACTTGGGTGGGAGACCACCAAGAAAGACCAGGGTTGCTATGCAGAGGCTGGCAATGGCAAACCACCTCTGCTCATCTCTTGCCTTGAAAATCCCATGAATGGTTGTCTTAAGCCAGTTGCAATTTAACAGCACTTTATTATTATATGTGGTATCAGACAGCTCTGAAATTTAGGAAGATGTTCAGCGTTTTGTTGCAGAAGCCATTGGCAGTTGCTGGACAAGGAAGCAAACCAGTGTCTGCTCCAGGCAGCAAGAAAAGTGGATTTCACATTACGGGAAGCTGCCTTATACAGAGTCCAGACCTCCAGTTCCGAAGCCAGTACTGTTTTCAGTCCTGGCGTGTAGCTATGGTGGTGTCAGCTCACTGCCATAGAGGCTGGTATTGGACGGGGGGAAGGCTGCTTGGAATGTTTTAGTTTTTTTTCTCTGCCTGTCTGGGTGATGCTCCCTTATCTGTATGTTTTATATGCCTGACCTTGGTTCCTAGCTGTAACACCATCTCTGGGAATGTGGGGCCGTTACATTCTGGCAGCCCCGTCCTTTGCCTTGATTGGCTCCATGCCGCCCAGTGACCCCTTTGAATCGTGTATATCCATTTACCCCACGCTTTTTGCTTTAGTCTTAACACAGAACTTGAAGTAGAGATGCTTTGCCAATACTCTATCAATAAACTTTCCTTCTGAAGAAGCAAGTTGTTGATTCTGATTGTTGCAGGAGTCTGACAGGTGGGGCTATTGAGGGCTCTACCCCCTTCCTTAAAGGGCCAGCCCACTTCCTTAAAGAGCCCCCCGCTTCTTCAAAAGCTTTTAAAGGGATCATTTAAATGCTTTTGAGAAGAAGGGGGTGGCACATGCCCCTCTCCCTCCCTTCCTGCAAGATTTAAAGGGCCCTTTAGCTGATCAGCAGGGAGTACTTGGCCTACCAATCAGTTGGAGGGGCCTTTTAATCTTGCTGGAGGGGAGGGAGTGGGGTGCCACCCCCCCTTCATTATGGAAAATAATGCCAGCTCCACCAGAACATTTTTTGTCCCATAAGCCAGAAAATCCTGGCTACGGGGCTGCTCTACTCTGACCAGAAGCAACTATCCAGGCTCTTAAGGCAAAGAGGGGAAGTTCTCTGAAATTCTCCTAACTGGGCCTGGGATCATCTACCACTAAACAATAGTTCTCTGCCCCAGACGTCCTTCAGATATTCACAAAAACCAAACAGGAAACCTATACTGAACATGACGGCTCATCCACTCCACCCCACAAGTTTCTGCACAATACATGGCAAGCCCTTGATTGTCTGTCTCTCACCCACCCCTGCCCCCAAATCCACACTGCAGTGCTTGCACAAGTTCTATCTCATGAACAACTGAAACCAGGATAACTCATCAAGAAAAAACAGCTCTACCTGAAGTACTGAAGCAGTTTTGGAGGGGTGTGTGTCTCACCTGTTTTGGATTGTGCATCAGGAGCTGTGATCTCAACGATCAAGCTCTCCAAGGCTGTCCCTCTGCAGTTGATATCCCTCACGAGAGCTCCCTTTTCCATCCATTCATCCAAGAGGAACTAGCAATGGAATACAGTCAGATGTCAGGACTTGAGGCATACACAAAGGTCCATGTAATGTGTATTTTCTCAGTTCTGCTGCAGAAGCATGCACGGAATGGCTGGGCAAAGAATTCTACACCCAGAGAACTTCAGCTTTCATTTAAATAGGAATTTTTCTAGCTCTGAAGGATATGACGTAGGCCTGAATGCCATGGCCAATGCCTAGCAAAATCTCAGAAGCCCACAGCAATGTAGGGTGCACATGAACTCACAGGATTTATAATGTTCGGGGTGGGTGGGGAGAATGACTGCAATGCACATCTTTTCCCCTCCTCTCAAAGGATACCAGAAGCAGGATATATGGTGTAAATTAAGCACATTGATAGAAATATATTTACACAGATCTCAGAATTCATCCTTCCTTGGGGGCAGATTTGTGATTTGTTTGTTTGTTTCCAGTGGAAACAAGCCAGAGGACACAACAGTCTTGCCTACAGGATGCCCACAAAGAGCAACGGTGACCCCCAAAGACCAGCTCTGGAGGAAGCCAGACAACCTTCTCTGCCAAGAGGCTCCAGATCTTGCTAGAGACGGGTCACAGTGAAGCTCAGCCCTCAGCCAACCCACTCTGGCTCTTCCTCCCTGGACGTGGTAGGCCCTGTGCCACCTGATGGGACATATTCCCCGCCCCACTCACACAGGGTTCCCAACCTCACTCTCAACCCACCTCAACTTGCTGCTGTCGCTTCTCCAGTTCGTGGGTGCCCAGAGAGGTTTCGGTGGTTGGGAGATTCCTTTCAGTTTCTTTCAGCCACTTCCGGATGGATCCAACCAGCTTCCGGAATTGATCCAACTGTTCCTGACAGGATGACGCACCTTTCTCCCTTGAGGTGGGGTTAGAAAGGAGGTCAAGACAAGAGTAATCACTCACATCAACTAAATCCGCATATCTAAATCCGCACATCGGGGGCACTTGGGGGGCAGGGAGATTTTCCTGCACACTCGGAGCAGTCTCCAGGTGTGCAGAAAAATCTAAACAGTTGAAAAAAATATACAGGGGATACTTAAATCTTCCCAAAAGTAAAAGAGCGTTCCCTGCGCATGCACAGGGAATGCTCTGGCCATTGGGGGGGAGACTTGGCGTGCCCGGCGGCTGGGAGTCGCTCAAGCTGCGCCGCTGGAGCCGGGGGGGGG